>NC_138054.1:89420786-89740797 GCF_964194185.1 Rhinolophus hipposideros | reverse complement strand
GCTCTTTCCTCCCTCCTCCAAACCCAGAAACTGGCATAAGATTCTCCTCTGACAACTGCAAAAGGGGTGACACTTTGGAGTCTCTAAATCAAAAGTGCCCTAAGTGATTTTCTGAGCTCAATCAACTCCAACCTGAGTAACAAGCCACGTATGTGATTCTTAAAATGAGAACAAAACAGGGATTTTCCTCATGTGATTGGTAGAAATGTGGGCTGGCCACCTTTTTCATTTCCCTGTTTGAAGGTGAGTATGGTTTGTCTTGCCTCTTCCTACCCAGGTACCATGACATGCAATGGCCGTGGAAGAGGATCCTGGCCTGTGGGGGCCCCTCTCCAAACTCCCCCACCTCCAGCATCCCCAGAGGAGGTTGCAACACTCCTGGGCATGCTCATGTAATCATTGGGCTACACAGATGAAAGACCAGGAAAAGCCTGACCAGCCACATTTCTGAAGTCAGGGGTTTCCCGTTCAAGAGGGACCATCTGGTGGGTGTACTCTCCTCCAGGAGAAGCCCTCGGGTCTCAGTGGGGTGTGTTTAAACTCTCCCCCATCACCTTGAGCCTTCCCTCTCCCCATCCCAAATTCTGAAGGCTTTGCCCCCAGCTTGTGTACCTGGCTCTTGTGTCTGCAGAAACCCTGAAGACACACACTGTTTCTGATGGGTTCTTTCATACACCTGTTCCTGGGGCAACCACGACACCACAGTTCCCAACTGCCTGCTTCGATTAAAGGAAAGCTAAGTCTCTAAAGGTAAAGACTATTTTCCTCTACTCAGGAACTCATTTTGTAAGCAAGACTGGCTTAAAGCACACTGCTGGCACTGAGAGAGAGGTCTTTTGATATCGTGGAAGACCCAGGTTCTAGTCCTGCACCTCTGTTCCGACCATGGGTGGCAGCCAGAATTCTAAAGATCCTTCCCCGCTCAGTTCCTGTGCCCTAGTTATTTAATCAAACATGAATCTAGGTATTGCTGTGAGGGGATATTGAAGATGTAATTAAAAACTTGTTATGGAATGAATGTTTGTTTCGTTCCCTCCCACCGAACTCTGACCCCCAAAAATTCTGTATACAGTGGTACCTCGGTTTTCTAACATAATCCGTTCCAGAAGACTGTTCGAGTTCTGAAACGTTCGAAAACAGCCAACAGCTAGACCTCAGGATCCTGCACTGAGCAGAAGCCGTGTGACGTGTTCGACTTTCGAGGCGTGTTTGAAAACCGAAGCATTTACTTTGGGGTTTACGGAGTTGGTAAACTGAAATGTTCGTCAACGGAGATGTTTGAAAACCTAGGTACTACTGTATATTGAAGTTCTAACCTTCAGTGTGATGGCATTAGAAGGTGGGGTCTTTGGAAAATATATTGGGTTAGATGATGTCATGAGGATGGAGCCCTTATAATGGGATTGGAGCCTTTGTAAGAAGCAGAAGAGACACCAGAGTTTCCTCTCTCTCTGCCAAGTGAGGACACAGCAAGAAGATGGCTGTCTACAAGCCAGGAAGTGGGATCTTTCCAGGAATCCTTGACCTTGGACTTCCAGCCTCCAGAACTGTGCGAAATAAATGTCTACCATATAAGCTGGCCAGTCGATGGTATTTTCTTATAGCAGCCCAAGCTGACTAAGTCAGATCCCATGTTAGCAGACCTTCAGATACAAAGATTATCCAGGTTGGTCTGGCCCAATCTGAACTCTTTAAAAGCAGAAAATTTCCTTTGGCTAGGAGCAGAAGAGGAAGTCAGAGAGATTTGAGGAGTGCGGGAGAAGGATCATTTGAGATCTTGCTCCCCAGCATATGTCATCAGTTTGGCTTAAATAAACTCATAAAAATTCAAATAATAATAATAATAATAATAATAATAATAATAATAGAGATTCTGTACGAGGGGGATTCGGCATGAGAATCCAGCCTGTAGCTGTGATATTGTGAGGGCCTGTGAATGTAGGAAAAAAATGAGGGTGGCTGCTAGGAGATAAAAACAACCTGATTCCTGCCAACCTCCTGAATGGGCGGAGAACACAGCTGGCCAGCACTTGAAGTATGAGACCCTGAGCGGAAGACCCAGTTGAGCCATGAGAGACTTCTGACCTATGGAAACTGTGAGATAATAAATGAGTCTTGTTTTATAAGCTATCACGTTTGTGAAATTTGTTACACAGCAATAGAAAACTGATACACCACACGGCCTAAAAGGAGCTTAGAGAGTTTCTAAGCTTCCAGTGCCTCACCCAGAAAATAAGGACAAAAGATTCATAGGGTTGTTGCGAATAAATGGCTTTTGGGCTTGTAGACAGAGCCCTGGACTTGTGGCCAGAAGGCCAAAAATTGCTAGGTCACCTTGAGCAAATTACTTAACTTCTCTTGGTTCAATTTCCTCACTTCTTAAACGAGGCCAACAGAAGCTATTTCCTTGATAATTGAATAGTAGCTGGGCACATGGCCATCCAGCCAGAGACTACATTTCCCAGAGCTCCTTGCAACTAGATGTGGCCATGTGACTAAATCCTCACCAATGGAATATGGTGCTGCATGTAGGCTGCTTCTAGGTATGGGCCTTACAACAGGGCATATGCCCTCCAGCTCCTTCCTATGACTGGAATATTAAGGTACCAGCCAAACAGCTTCAACATGCTGACAAGGAACAGTGGAGAAAGAAGGCGGGAAGGTCCTAGGGATAGTGGAGAAAGAAGACCAAAAGAACCCATGTCCCTGAATGGCGGTTGTTGCTGAGTCACCCACTAACCTGGAATGCTGGTCTTTGGCAGGTGACAAGGTGAAAATTCTGACACGTCTTAAATTAAATTATAGGGGGCCAGAGGGTGGAAGGAAGAGACAAGAAAAGGTTAATCAGTTCACAACTGCAGGCCAGCTAACAAGATTGCTCACATTCCTGAGTGTATGTTGGAACTGTTAATTAACTTCCAGGTAGCTATTTCCACAATTATCTAAAAGAGAATAGCCTGGTGCCATCAAACCCCCAAAAGTCTCCCCTCCTTGTTTACACATGAACTTTCCAGGCTCTGGCCTACAACCAATCCGAAGGCGCAAACACCCCTTTTTATGGACTCTGTGGCTATCCCCAAACAAATTCCACTTCACCTTCTCCCACCCACTTTATCTATAGCCAATGTTAATTCTTTCAAAACAAGTTACATCATTCTCCCTCCAGTTGTTGTATAAAAACGCCCTCCAACTCCAGAACGGTGGACATGTCTTTGCCACCTGGTATGGCTTCTGGTGGTTTAGATTTCATGCCCCAGGACATGGTCTTTTTTTTTTTTTTCCTAGCAATGGCCCAAGAGACCGTTTCTTTTAAAAAGACTTTCCGCTATGGAAGTTAAAAATTTCATTTAACTCAGTTGTGTGAGGGACAAATAAATACCCATTTCCTCGGTGCCACTGGATATGGGGATCTCTTTGTTACAGCTGCCTGGTCTCTGCCTTAATCAATATAAGCAAATAATATGGGGAAAATAGGTCTGAGGGCCACAGTGAAGACTTGGAGATGTCGTGTAGGCATTAAGCCCAGGGTTTGCTTTTCGCCCAGGGTTCGCTCTTAGCCCGGGGTTTTGTTTTGTGAAATGGAGCTACTATACAAATGTCAGGTGGCTTGTTAGTGCTTATAAACAAGCATAGTCATGAGCTGCATAATGTGTCCATCAATGAGAGGCCGCATATATGACGGGGTTCCATAAGATTATAATGGAGCTGGAAAATTCCTATGGCCTAGTGAGTCGTAGACATCATAGCTTTGAAGTCCAAGGCATTACCTATGTGCTTGTGGTGTTGCTGGTGGAGACAAATTTACTGTGCTGCCAGTCATGTAAAAGTATAGTAATACAATCATATACAGTACGTAACACTTGATAAAAATGACAAACGACTATGTTATTGGTTTATGTACTTACAAACTATATTTTTTATCATTATTTTACAGGGTACTCTTTCTACTTATTAAAAAAAGCATTTGCTATAAAACAGTATGCTGTGTTACATGGCAGCGGCCTCATACATCTCGTGTTTACTGCCTCTCTTCATTGCATCTTTTCCTCTTGTGCTTGATTTAATCTAGTGGTTTATAAATCTAGAGTAGCCTAAGTGTACAGTATTTATGAAGTCTACAGCAGTGGACAGCAATGTCCTCAGCTTTCCCAGTTACTCACTGACTCCCCCAGAGCAACTTCCAGTCCTGCAGGCTGCAGGCTCCATTCATGGTAAGTACCCCATATCGGTGTACCATTTTTTATCTTTTATACCATATTTTTATAGTATCTTTTCCATGTTTAGATATGTTTAATACATACATACTATTGTGTTACAATTGTCTTCCTTATTCAGTACAGTAACATGCTGTGTAAGTTTGCAGCCTAGGAGCAACAGGCTCCACCCTACAGCCTACGTGTGTAATAGGCTAAACCATCAAGGTTGGTGTACACGTACTCGGTGATGTTCGCACGACAATGAAATGGCATAACACATTTCTCAGAACGTACCTTGTCACAAGGGGCACATAACTGTGTTATGTGAAGGATATCCTAGAAGTTCAGTGATTCAAGGGATTCTAGGAATTTTTTCACTCCACAGGTATCTACTGAGACCCTACTAATCGCCTGATGATTCAACATTGAACAAAACAAAATCCCTTCCTTCAAGGAATTGGTCAGGAGAGGATGAATAATCAATAAATATATAACGTGTCAATGGCAGTAAGTGTGGGAGAGGAGTAAAGCCAGATAATGGGGCAAGGACATGCTGGTGGAGGTGATGGGAGTGCTTTATACAGGGTCCAGTGAAGCTCTCTCTGGGGGGATGGGGTTTCAGCAAAATCCTGAAGTGAGGGAGTGAGTCCTGTGGACACCAGGAAGAAGAACATTCTAGACAAAGGAAACAGCGTGTGCAACGGCCCTGAGGGGGAGCATGGCCAATGTGTTTAGGGAACAGCAAGGAGCCACTGTGGCTGGAGCAATGTGGGAGGGGTGAGGAGGGCAGAGAGGCAGGGAGATCACATGGGGCTCCCAGTCAACATGAAGACTTGAGCTTTTATACAGAGTGACACGGAGCCCTTGGAGGGCTGAGCAGAGGCACGTCAGGAGTTACTTGTAAAGTACAAAGCCGGCTTAGAGGCTACTGCGCCATCTAGGTGAGGGGTCATGGATATATTCTGGAGGCTGACATGACGGGATTTACTGAAGAGACAGATGTGAGTGTGAGCAAAAGAAGAGTCGAGGAAGATTCTAGACTTCTAAGATGAAAGGATGGGTTGCTCTTCACTGATGGAACAGGTTTATGGGGAGGCAAGAGTAGGAGTTCAGTTCTAGACCTGTTAGATTCCTATTAGACAAGCCAAGTGGGGGTGCTTTGGATTCTGGGGGAGCTCCTATCTGTAGACAGAAATTTGGAGATGGTCAGCATAACGATGGTGTTTAGGCCATGAGACTTGACAGCCCCCAGAAACGGAGTGTGGTGCAGAATGTGTGCAGAGGGAGCCCAGGGCACTGCAATGACTAGGGGTGGGGGCATGAGTCAGTGTAACCAGAAAGACGTCTGTAAGCAGTGACTTGTTTTTTTTTATTATAATGGTAAAACATACATAACATAAAAAACTGCCATTTTGACCATTTCTAAGTGTACAGTTCAGTGGTGTTCACAAGATTATGTAACCATCACTATTTCCAAAACTTTTCTATCACCCACACAGAAACTCTGCACCCCTTAAGCAATAACTCCCCATTGCTTCCTCTCCCCAACCCCTGGCCACCACTAATCTACTTTCTGTCTTCATGGATTTGCCTGTTCTGGGCATTTCACTAGGGGTGGGGGTCAGACAATAGGTAGTCTTTTGTGCCTGGCTTCTTTCACTTACCATGTCTTCAAGGTTCATCCAAGTTGCAGCATGTACGGGCACCTCATTTCCTTTTACGACCAAATAACATTTCATTGTATGGACATTTTGCTTACCCACTCATCTGTTGATGGACGACTAGGTAGCTATTGTGAATAGTGCTGCAATGAATAAGCAGTGACTATTAGTAGGGGTTTGGAGAGAAGGTAACAAAAGGCATGAGCACCCATCCTTCCCAGCCGCCCTTCAGAATCTTCCAGAGGATGTGAGATTTCTTTTGCCTTATAGAAAAGGACCAAGGGCTAAACTAGGTTGAAAACCCTGGCTTTAAAGCAAATGGGATTAAAAGAAAACTTTCAATACAAAGAATTATATATCAATTATACAGGAAACATTGCTATGTATTATGTAACATATCCAATAGGAACATGTGGGCCACAATTCTGAGCATATAGAATCGTTTCTATGTATGGTTTGTTTATCATTGATCACTTTGTAGAACAAACTCTTAGAAAGGACAGGGACCTGGTCTGTGCTGTGCATGATGTCTGTCACACAGTAGGTCCTGGATCAATGTTTGTGGAACAAACCGCCTTTTGAGCCAAGTCTAAGGCAGGGTTCTCACCTGCGGGCCAGTCACTTAGAGGGCAACCAGGTACATCTGCTTTCACTAACTCCCCACAGAAATCTAGCGTTTCCTTTCTTTATAAAGGCGAGCGACACATCCTGGATTTTTTTTTTAGCAGTGCCACTATCAACAATAGAAAACGCAAACCTTTTCCTTTCACGTTGCAGATTTCTCAGAATACCATTCATTCTCATCACTATTTTACTTTTACATTATTGTCACAATTAGACCAGCTGCTGATGGATCATATTTACTACTCTATAACAAATTTGGTTTTATCAACTGTTGTGATAATTGTATTACACTCTATTTGATCCGCTTTGTACATCCTCCTTTATTCGTTGTGTCCGCAGGCATTGCTAGATGGGCGAGGGGTTCGTGGCGTAACCGAGGTTAAGAGCCTTCTCCTAGGGCTTGCCTCGCTTTCCCCTCTACAGCCATCCCTGGAACGCGCACACTGTCCTGGTCTGGGAGTCACACCTGGACTGCAGTTTGGGACCTGTGTGCGTAGCGCCACCTGATCACCACCAGGAGGCGCTGCTCCTCCCAACTCAGAGGAGGCCCAGGAGCAGGTTCAGGGCGTCCTCCCTCCCATCTTTGTCCTAACCAGGCCTGGCATCCAGACCTGCTGGGAGCTTTTTTTCTTTTATCTTTCTTTTTAAACTTTGCCACGGAAAAAAAGCCATGAACACCCAGGGAGCCATCTGTCAGCTTCAATAATTATGGTAGGTGAACAGTCTTGTTTTATCTATGCCCTGCCTGGGGAACTTTCTAACTTTCACAGATACGTGGACACCACCAGACAGGGCAATGAGAGTCTTAATAAAGTTCCCAGATGTTAGGGAACCTGGCACTGCCTCCTGGACACCGCAGGTAACAAAGTTAGGGTCTGCAGACATCACTTCCAGCTATCAAGACCTCGACCTCTGACCCCTGCCAGCCTGAAGGTCTATTCCCATCTCTGGCCCAAATCTTCCTGCTTACACTGTTTCCTCTCGCTCAGGCCCCACAGGACTTGGGGAACAGCTGGCTCCTGTCCTCTGTACAGTCACTCTTCCTGTGTCTATCTGAAAGCCAGTATTAAGTAACCCATGCCTCACGCCCTTGAGCAACTACCCAGCCACCCACAACCACATTCTGCTGGCCGCTGAGTTTTACGTGGCCTCTTCCCGTGGTTGGAGTACAAACCCTGAAGTCAACAATTTCTCGGCATTTCAGACTGGGAAGATATTGTTAAGCTGTTAACACTTGATTTTGAAGTGTCCAGAAAAATCCCCCCCATTCATATGTGGAAGTCCTACCCCCCAGTACCTCCAAATGTGGCTGTGTTTGAAGATAGGCCCTTTAAAGAAGTAATGAAGTTAAAACGAGGTCACTAGGGTGGGCCCTGATCCAATCTGACTGGTATCCTTATAAAAAGGGGAAATTTGGACATAGACAAGCAGAGGGAAGACACAGGGAGAAGGTGGCCATTTACACGCCAACAAGAGAGGCCTCAGAAGGAACTAACCCTGCCAACACCTTGATCTTGGATTTCTGGCCTCCAAACTGTGAGAAAACAAGTTCGAGTTGTTCCAGCCGCCTGGACTGCGGTCCTTTGTTATTACTGCAGCTCTCACAGTCCCCAAAGGCACACGACGCACACCAGCAACAAACTCCCTCCTTGAATTCTGATGAACCAGTTTCTGATTGCCACCAGAGGCAGCCCCATGCGTAGGACCTCGGTTCTCTATTTGTGGGGGTGCCTCAGGGCCGCTCTGGGTTCAGCTGGAGGGAAGAGTCGTCACCCCGATGACAGCCTGTCACCCTGACCCTCTGTGTCAGTTGGTCGCCATCTTTTGCCAGGGCGCCTGCTCTGTGCCAGGCCCTCTTGGGGGGTGGCCATCAAGTCCTGGCCCCACATCGCGTCACCAGTTTTGATGTGGGACAACAGAGCCTTGGTGACCTGCAGGTTGAAGGCCGATGGGAGGCTGTTGGGCAGAAGCGGCTGCACCATTCACCAGACTCCTGGTGCAAAATGAAAGTCTGGGGCCCTTGTTCAAAAAGCATTACAGATTTCAGCTTGTCAACAGTCAAATGGAAACCCTCCTAATTACAGAATCCTGTGTGACCGTACAGGTTGTAAACCCATGCACATAGGAAGAGCGAGATGGCTAAAGAGTGTCCAGGGCACAGTGATGTCATCAGAAGCCACTGACTTAGCACGAGGGCCCTGAATCAGCCACCAGCGTCCTCTGATCTGAGCCTCATTGAAGCTTCCAGACTGCGGCATGGGGGCGACGGTTTCTATGCTGCGCTCACATTGTGAATAATTTCTCTCTTCTCTCCCATCTGGATTCCATGTTTCAGGAGTGACTCCTGATAGAAAAAGATGACTCCACAAAGTCACTCATGTAGAGACAGGATAATCTGTGATGTCCATGTGTTATGAAAATGAGACCAAGACATGATGTTTTGCTGTGGAATGATGCAACGTGAAGGACTCTGGGGGGAGGGAAGGTACCAGCCTGAGCAAGCGCTACAGAAAGGCTTTAGGTGCACAGAATACTTCTTGGCTAGAGTACAAGGGCCTTCAGATTTGGCAGTTTTCTTTGACATTTCCAGTTCCAACAAAGAAGGATGAAGGGGCTTGTCCAGGTAACGCTCAGCCTGGCGGGGGGTGGGGGGGTGGATACAGTGAGAGACGCTCCGGCTGGAGAACCCCTCCTCCCTCTCACCCATGGGAGGTTATTTGTGAGTTTCAGACATGTATTGGAAAATAAGGCAGCCCCTCAGATGGTGGGAAAGCTAAGGCAAAGATGGAACCAGGGTGATAGGATTGCACTCTGAAGGTGTGCAGTGGGGCCAGTGAGGTGCAAGCCTGCTTTGTCTGTACTCCAAGTCACCATGAGTCACAGCGGCCAGGAGAGGGCAGGCATGTCGGTGGGAACCCCCTCACTCTGCATCTGATGGGAAGTGCATCCCCCAAGGACCAGACAGGCGATGCCAGCAAAGGAATGCTGGGCAAACACACCCGATGCCCACTAGTCCTTGGGCAACCTGGTAGTACTCTGCCAAGTTCTCAAGGCACAGATTAGGTGCTGCAGTAGTACTTTCATTTTGACTGGATTCACTACCAATTTTAACCACTGGTCCTGAGGAGAGCCCCAGAAAAGAGTGGCAAATGTCACTTCCTTTTTCTTAAACGTGTAACAGCTACACTTTATAGATTAGTTTGTATGTTTGCAAGCACAAATTTGGAAAACAGAAAAGTAAGAATTTGGGTTTAAATATTCCAGGAAATCACAATCTATTTACTTCAGTTCTCCTCTGTGCCTCAGTTTCTGATCTGGAAAATGGAACTGTATTACAATGAACGCTCCCTAACATGTGATTCCCAGAGGAGGGAATTCAGGACTCCTAATGGGTTTTAAAGTTCTGTAGGGTCTTCTCTGGCCATTCAGCCAACAAGGGAGCAAAATGATCCCACAGCTCATTTGTGAAAGGGGTCCTTAATTACTGACCCACCTCAGAAGCACTGTTTGATGCCTCAACTAAAGAAAGTGTATTTTTTTAAGGGCATTGGGTGCCTAGATGCATTCAAATATAAACACACACACACACACTTTTGTTTTTAATAATCTTTTCATTTTGGAATAATTTTAGATTTACAGAAAAGTTGTAAAGCATAGTACAGAGAATTCCTCATATTTTTCACAGTTTTTTTTTTTAATTTATTTATTGGGGTGACAATTGTTAATGAAATTACATAATTTCAGGTGTACAATTCTGTATTACATCATCTATAAATCCCATTGTGTGTTCACCACCCAGAGTCAGTTCTCCTTCCATCACCATATATTTGATCCCCTTACCCTCATCTCCCTCCCCCCACCCCCCTGACCCTCTGGTAACCACTAAACTATTGTCTCACACAGTTTCTTTTAATGTTAATATTTTACACAGCCAGGCACATTTGTCAAAACTAACAAATTAACACTGGTATATTACTTTAAATGAAAGACGTTTTTTGGGGGCTTTACCAGTTTTTCTATTCATGTCTTTCTACTGTTCCAGGACCCAATCCAGGACACAACATAGCATTTAGTCAAATATAAATATACGTTTCAACTTCTCATTCTGAAATATAGACTTACAGGAAATAGCAAAAAAAAAAGGAAAGATGGGCAGAGAGCTCCCTGTACCCTTCCCCCAGTTTCCCCCAGTGGTAACATCTTGTGTAATTATAGAATACCGAAACCAGGAAACTGATAGTATAATCCACAGAGCTCATTAAATATATATGCATATATTTTTAAATCAAATATTTTAAAACCCCACTTTGCCTCACAGTTAAGATCAAATACTTTCTCCCAGAACATAAAATTTGCATCTAACTCCACCTGCCTTCAAACTCAAGTCCCACCATGAAATTATTGATCCTTCTCTCCAACCCATCAACAACTGACTACAGTCTGCCCATACGTTCCTAAAAGCAGAAGTGCACTCTGCCACGGATCTGGATAGTCTCAAAATACTGGACCTTGAACTTCTCAAATTCATGGCCAGTGGGAGGGGGGGGACCATGAGAGTGGGATGGGGGGGTAGCCCCTCTTTGTCCCAATCCATTCTCTAAACTCACTTCCATGGAACCAACACTGCGCTTCCTGTATCCTAGGAGCTCTAGAAAGATAAAGAGCTAGACATATATATCCACGTACATTTCTTCTACTGTCAAATGTAAATATGACAGAATGCATGCTATATGTCTGCTCTAAAGACTGCAGAAGTAAATTACCACAAAGACATCTGTTTTGTCAAAGACCTGACCTGAAGCGAAGATTGCTGTTGCTGTTTCCTTATTTATTATCCAGACCCGGCCACAGGTGAACTCTCTTGGAGAAGGACCATTTTTCTTGTTTCTACAGCATAACTAAAAGCAAAGTGAGATGGGCAACGAGGTTACTTGGAAATGACTTTACCTGAACTTAGATCATAACCCAACAGTATGGCCCCTTTCATTTAGAAGTTCAGGAACCCGAATCAACCGGGGGTTGGGAGAAGGCAGACATTCTATATTGCTGTCTAAAACTGGGAAAAATGTAAAGACTTCGGCTCAGAAGCGATCCCAAATGCTGCCTGGTCACAACTCCCATGAGAGATCTGAGTGTTGGTCTGTCACTGCAGCCGACATTCCAGGCATTCCATCGGCCCCACTTCAGCCCACACCCAGCTCCTCCATGGCCTGGGGAGCCCAGAGGAATTTGTGACCAAGTGGGTCAGGCGTGGTCAATCCAATCTGCATTACAAAGGGACCCTCTCCTAGCTTTGAGGAGAAATAGAACAATTCCCACAGGAATCCAATTTACTAAAGAGGGCTGGCTGCCCTGCCCGCTTTTCTCTCCAGCATTAAGAGAAGAGGACTGGCTTAGCCTGGCAGAGGGCCTATCAGCTGGAGTGTGTCAAGGCCACAGTTAGACTATGAATCCCAGAACACCTCTCTCAGGGGCCTTCCGACTTTCATAAAGTGGTCAGTATGGAAACAGGGACCTCTTCCCTCCAGTGCTAGGAGGCACTGAGAAGGAGAAGACAGGGCAAAAGATGGGGTGCAGGCAGGTAGGCAGGAAGAGGAGGTGCCCTGGACAGTGGCTAGCAGGGGTGCAGTGGGGGGCATGCGGAGGCTGGGGGGGGGGTCACAGCAGGTGCTGTCCTTGGTCTTCATCAAAGGTACTGGAGGCCCCATCACCTCATGAACCCTGGGAGCTTGATTTAGTCAACGGGGTCAGAGGAGGATGTCACTGACATTTGGCCTCACCTCTTAGATTTGGATGGATTTCTGTAAGCACTGGATTGGACAACCATGGAAAACCTTCGGTGAAACCGAGAACTGGAGTAGTCATGGCTCGGTGTCAAAGAGCACAAAGACACCAACGGGAGAAAGGCAAGGACCAGGGGGCTCAGTGAGCTCTGTCAAAGCATAGGGCTCACTAACAGGCTATCCCAGGCTCACTGCTAGGCTCACTGGAGGCCATGAGTGGGCCTTGTGGTCTAAGATAAGCCCTGGAGAAGCCACCACTGTGTCTTCACACCCCACCCTCTAGTGGCTTGGGCTCAGTGCCCATTGCCATGGCAATCTAACTGGCCTCACAATTCACTGCACCCGACGTTGGCATCTGCAGGTGGAACGGTGGGACCCAGAGAACTGAACTCTTCTCAGCCGAGCTCCCTTGGAGGATCCTCTCTCATCAGCCACTGGAGCCAAAACTACCACCACCTTCTCGTTCCTGTCACTATCCCAGGGCTGGCTTCACCTGAAAAGAAAAATTCTCCCCAAGGCAGACATATCATCCAGTGCCCACATGCGCACATTCTCAAACCCTGATGATGGCACTGGAAATCTGTCTCACGGGGAGAAAGAATGGATGTGTTTTCACGTCCAAGTCACTGCAAAGCAGGTCCACAGGGTAGTGACACCGCCCTGGGCCCATCTCTAAGGACATGAGCCAGTGGTTAAAGTACAGATTCTCCAGCCAGAAAGCTTGGGTTCAAAACCTGGCCCCCTTTCCATCAACTGCATCCTTAGTTGCTTTGGCTCATTGTACTTCTATTTTCTTCTCTGTAAGACTGGAATAACACTCTTGCTCATGAGACAATAAATTTATAATAGAATGCTTAGAACAGGGCTTCCTACATAGTAATTGCTCCGGAAACGTGGGCGATTATTATCCCCAGGTGCAAACCTCTCCCAGACAGAAGCCACCCATGCCCAGTAGGCTGCCTTTTTCCTTCAACAGCCGTGAGCAGACTGCTCCAGGGGCCCCAGAGCTTGCTCCCCCCAACACCCACCGCGGCCCTCACCAACCAGCAAGGCAGAGCTGAGCTTCCAACATCCTGGCACCTCACGCTGCTTGGGCATCTCTCACCTGGTTCCTCCCTCTCGGGCCCAACAACGTGCAGCACTTCTAGGGCAGTATACTTGCTGATTGCTTCCTTCACTATTACTCACAACAACCAGCTAAGACACTGCCAAAGAAACACTCACAGCTGGCCCTGGCGATGACTCGGGGGGCAGGCCTCTCGTGCCTCTCTGTATGACCTGTGGAGGAGAAGAAAATCTGGGGAGGAAAGAGAGAAGATGGAGGAGAAAGCTGAGACCGGCAACATATCCCAACACGTCTGGCCCACCACTAGCTGACAAGGAGGAAAAAAAAAAAAGTCAGCACTTCCCTGGAAAAGTTAGCAAATGACCGTAACTGTAAAAAGTCCACGTGTCTACATGAAAAGGAAGCAATAGAATAAAGCAGAACCGACTTCTTCCCCATCCTGGGCACCATTTAGACAGTGTATCAGTCAGAGTTCTGCCAGAGAAACAGAACTGAAAGGAAATTGAGATTAAAAGATTTATTTCAAGGAAATGTGATTGGGGGCTAGCTGGGCCAGGCTGAAATCTATGGGGCAATCTGCTAGGCCGGAAACTTTCAGGCAGGAGCTAACACTGAGCCCACAGGTGGAATTTCTTCTTTCACAAGGAAACCCCAATTTTGCTCTGAAGGCCTTCAACTGATAGGACGAGGCCCACCCACATTATCAATGATAATTCTTTTTTTTTTAACTAGGCAAAGAACTTTATTAACCTTTGCTTCAAACTTTATTCCCACACTTCTTCACCTTAATTAGCTGCAAAGAATGATTTGTGTCTAAGCAAAAACTGAAAAGAGCTGCAGTGTCCAAGGGGCTTGGGCTTAAAAATATGAGAGATTGAGATTTTTATCAGATCCATGAACAAAATTTAAAAAGCAGTCATAATATAAAATAGCAGCTCCCAGTAACTTCTTCAAGTTTTATCTGCTTCAGAAGTTGACTCAATTCAGTTTGCTTCATTCTTGGAAGCCTCACCAAAATTCTCCACAAGATCTGGGACTTTATCATCATCATCCTCTCCAGGAGCAAGTGGTGCTTTTCCATCCACAGATGATTTGGGCAGAGCTTCAGCCAGTCTCCTTAAAGTAGTCAGACTGTCTGCACCGAGCCGGTTTAAGATGCTGGGTAGCATTTCTGTCAGCTGGTTGGTCTCCGCATGGCCTATGATGGTGAAAGTATTCGCTGCCAAAGAGGCTTGAACTTTAGGGTTGTTAAAGTGGTTCACTGTTCCTTGGTTTGTGAACATATTCACCTCTTCAATACCAGAGATATTGTTTACCCCTAACTTCTTTAAGGAGAACTAAAGTTTTTTATCATCTGCTGTAGCTGTTCTGTGAACCACCTTCTTCTTTCTGCGAGCAGTTCCTTTCCCACCAATGCGCACTTGTGCCTGCCGTTTGGCGAGTTTCTCCTGGTTCACGATACTTTCTTTCATCTTGTTGGTGAGGACACGGGGCCGTGCGGGGGACTAGGGTTGGCGCTCAGAGGGTCTTGGGCAGACCAGCTGAGAATAAACGCACACACACACGGGGACGCCAGATGGCAGCTAGCTCAATGATAATTTTTCCTTCAAGATTGTAGACGTGGACCACACGTGCAAAACACCTTCACAGTAGCACCTAGATTTGTGTTTGGCTAAATCACTGAGTACCACAGCCTGGCCAAATTGACACCTCAAACTGACCATCACAGAGGCTGCTTGCAGATCTAATGACTAAGTACTAGGTACAGACCACCGATGGGACAGTTCCTCTTCTGTGTGGGTGTGGGGACACGGGTGTTTTTGGGAGGGTCAATGTGATTGCTACCTCAGCACGGAAGGTCCCAGAAACCTGAGTCCCAGGCAAGCTGTCACAGGTGTAAGCGGCTCACGAGCCAGCACAGTCTCTCTGCCCGAGGAGAAAGCCCCTCGTAGGCCTCCCCACATACTCAGCCGGACGCAGGCCACAGGCTCATCCTTTCTGGCTATGAAATGTCCAGTGGGAGCTGATGAGAGTTCGCTCTTACCTTTGTCCTCTGCCTCCCAAAAGGGGACCCCGCAATACTCTGCCTACAAAGCAAGCCAGGCTGGACTTGATTATGTTTTAGTGTGGGGAATAAACGTCTCTAACGTGTCAAATTTTATCCCCAACGTAAGTTCCAGCAGAGCACTTTTATCAGGTTAGAACACTGGTTCTCAGCCTCTCTATGCTAAGAATCACTCCGGGGAACTTGGCAAACGCAGACTCCCAGTTAGTTCCACACCAGGGCTTCTGACTCATCAGGTCTATGACAGAGCCAAAGGCACTTTCTGCAGTGACCGTGTCAAATCAGTACAGGACCAAGCAGGGTCATGATGTGCAGTCTCAGCTGGACCAGGAGGAGGACCTGTGACGACTGAAAACAGAGGCAGACTTCCCCCGCGATAGACACTGCACCGCCCACAGTGGAGGGCCCTGTGCGTCCCTCAGGGAGGGGCACATTCTGCCCCCAGCTGAGGTCTCCAGCAAGCACTAACAAAGTGTGGGAAGGAGGAAGACGAAGGACAGGCCAAGTCCTCGATCCAGCCCACACTCTAGTCAGAAACAGTCCTGAAGGAAAAGATGGTTCAGAAAACCAAGACCAGATGCCCCTTCTGCTGCTAAGCAGCCCTGCCCCAATTTCCAAGCAGAACCCCATTTTCTGAATCTAGGCAGTAAACTGGGTGGAGGTGTCTGCATATGAAGGCTGCCCCCCAGGCCAGGCACCAGGGCTGACCAGCCAGGGCCCTCGGACAGAGATGACCATCTTTCCAGTTAGAGAGGAGGCCTGGATGTAGAACACTCTTTCCAGTCATAGAAAAGAAACTAGGACTTCGAGACAACCTTCCCAATCCAAGAGAAGGCCAGGATTTTAGGCAAGGGCAAATGATTACTCAATGCATGAAATTTGACTATATTCCATGAATTACAAAACACACCAAGTCCGACTTCCCTGGAAAGTCACAGCCCGAGGTCAGAGTGGACAGATTTAAATCCAAATGTACGTTCCTTTCTACTGAAAGGCCTTTGGTCCAATTACCAGGCGAGCTTCTGCTGCCTTAACACAAGATGGTTAAAGGCTCGAGCTCAGTTCAGAGCCCTGATTTTGCCCTCACCCCACTTCTCACACGGGCCCTTGAGCCCCAGGCCCGATGTGTCTTGCTCTGGAGTCAGCACTTCTGGTCCAGAGAACCAGGAGGAATGCGAGAAAAGAAGTCATTTTTACTAGGGGAGTTTTAAGTTGCTGGCGCTTACATTTTACATGGTAAAGAAAAAGTGGATTCTGACAATAAGGCTCTTGGATGTTATGATTCTTGGGAAAGCAGGAGCCCTCTCTAACCAGGAGCTGTGTAAGCCCCCCACTCAGGAAGCCCCCCTAATCCCACAGCACGGCTTTCAGAAAGCATGAATGTACCCATCGCTTACTGACTGAGCACCTATGACGTGCTGACGCCATGCTGGTGAGGTGACCCATGCTGTCCTGGGCCACGGGGGATCCATGGAGAGAGAGATGGGCAAGAACTCACGGACATGAGCAGCTCTGAACCACGAGAACAAGCAATTCTGAAGTGCTCATCAGTTGAAGAAGCTCAGTACTGAGAGCAAGTGACGCTTTTGCCTCACAGACACTCCCACCAGGCTCTGACAAGAACCTGTGGATGATCTACTACCAGCTCTCAGTGTCCTCTTGCACTTCACAATGACGTCGAAAGCTGGAAGGAATTATTCTACCTTTGCATTGATCTCATCTGGAAAACCTGACCCGGCGACAGGATGGTGATGGTGGCTCACAGGAGCTTCCGAGACCCGTCGTCCAGCTTGGCACCAGGGCAGGAAAAAACCTACCTTCAGAGTGGGGATCTCAGGGATGGGTCCAAAAAAGACCAAGCCTCAAAAATTACATCAGGTCTGTGTCTACTGGAACTAGCTTCCCCAGTGGGGCAACCACCAACCACCCTGTTAACCCCCAAGTTTCAGGAGCTACCTGAGCCCGCCCTGAAGAAAAGAAAAGAAGCCCCAGCAAGTTGCTGGTAGATGAGGTTGGTGCATGCCTGTCCCTCGGCTGGTCCCACAGCATCTCTGGGTGAATGGCAGGCATGCTTGCTGGCTCGTAGGCACTGCTAGCCAGAGCCTGTTGCCTCTGCCCTTTGCAGTCAGAAAATGGGTTGACCTAATGCTTGTTAATATTTAGAACCCTTATTTTTTTCCTGTTCTAGATCTTGGGGATGGGACCTTGAGCAGCCAACTCTGGAACGCAGCAGGTTCATCAAGAGGGAGAAAAGCTCCAATGCTTGAAAAATCACTAGCCTGGATGCTTAAGGAAGAAAACCTGTCTGGGGAGTGAAAGGCTAAGCGCAAATACCGTGATTGTCTAAAACCGTCCTTGCATTAAGAATTGAGTACAAAAAAGAAAAAAAAAAAGAATAGAGAAATAAAAGAAATTAAGCATAAAAAATAAATTAAAAATTGAGTATAAAATACATGTATTTTAGGAGTTATTGTTTACCCACATATCAGTTCCAAATCTGAATAAATTAAAAATTCCTGATGTACCAGATACTGTTGGTTGCTTACCCCAAATCCATGGGCCCCCTCTCCACTCACAGGCCCTGATTTGGTTCAGGTAAAGCACACCCCCTTCCCTAGTCACATGACTCACGAATTCCATCACAGTAACCCCTTCCCTGGCCACTGATTGGTTGGGTCAGGGGGCATAATTTTAACCAATGAGACGTGTGGGAAAGTCAGCAGGGGCTTGGGAAAGGAGTCCTCACTCATAATGAGAGACCCCAGGAAGCGCCTGACAGCATGCAGAGGCAGCAGAGAGGAAATATGGAGAGAGCCTAAGTCCTTGACATTGCTGAGCCGCTGGATACAATCCGTCACAGAGCTGCCTGACCTCTGGACTTAGGTTTTACAAAATTCTTATGTTTTGATTATTTGTCATTTTGAATGACATTTTCTACTACCTGCAGAGGAAGGAATCCTAATGGATAAATCCCATAATCTAAGCAATTTGGGTATCACAAATTACCTTGGAATTTTTAAAAAAAGAGGCAAACCATTTAACACAAAACTTCTCTGTCACATAAGGCTCAACAGCAGCAGAAACAGCTTTCCTGCCTTCTCTCTACAAAGTGCAATGTGCAAGGGGAATTTCAGGCAGTCATGACATCTGCTCGCAGCCTTTCACTTCCCAGGGGGCATCTGGGCGACGGCCTGCAATACTGGCAGACAGGAGACACAGACTGCTGAGAGGAAGACGGTAAATACGTTTTCAACCACCGTCAAAAAGGACAAAACCCGTCCTTGTTTCAGGTGGAGGGCCCGGGGTTTGTTCTTCAGAACTGTGCTCCCTTCTTCCTGTCCTCAGGCCGGAAATCCTCTAGCAGATGGTTAAGGGGACATTCACTGGCTAAAAACGCTGGAGCCTGGTATTCACAAACTGAGTCTTCTTGACAGGAGAGGTGATTTCAGAACCTCAAACAATTTTACAGTAATGTCCAACCTGAGGTGCTGCAATGTCAATTTGAGTTTTGGGAGAAGCCCAGCAACTCGGTGTTTCTCTGAGTAGAGACCAAGGGTGCTGTCGGGATAAAGCCGAGCCCTGGGGCTGAGCAGAGCACCCCACCCACCCAACCCCTCCTCACGAAAAGGCTGACCACACCACAGCAAAGCCTTCCACGGGCTTTCCAATTCCAGTTACAAAAAAAACAAAAACAAAAACTCATCCTCTCTGGACCTTGCCTTCCCAGTTGGCCATTAAACATCCAGGCTCTGTAAGAAATTTGCTTTCAGAACCAAGGATCAGACAATTAGAAATGTTTTGCTAACACCAAGGCCAAATTTCCTACACAAAACACCAAATCCTCTCCAAACAAATTCTTGATTTCCCCAGTTAACCCCAAAGGCCGTTTCTCAAGTTGTAAGTGTTCCCTGAAGTCGACAGTGAACAAAATCAGCAGAGAAAATAAAAATGTGGGTTACCTGCTTTGTGGGCTGAGGGAGGGCAAGGATCAGGCCTTTAGCTGTGGTCCCGCACCTGCGGTGGGGCTGGCTCCACCTGTCTGACCTGTCAGGCTTGCTGCTGCCTCTGGGCCTGGCATCGCTGCCAGGGGCAGGGCTCATGGCCAGCACCCAGGCCCCTCTGTAGGTGTGTGTTCACCTGTGGAGAGGTGCCAGCACCAGGTCCCCTCTCCTCTCTGCTCCCACCTGTGACTTACTCCCCCTCCCCCCTCCCCCTCTACCCCAGCCAATCAGCTACTGGAACATCTCTCCTGAGTCATTTGGAGTCTAAACTCATAGTTGGTGGAGAGAAGAACAAAAGGGAAGAGGAAGAAGGAAGGGGGAGAGAGGAAAAACCCAGTCCCCATACCGACCGACAGTCTCTTGGTGATGGTCAGAAGGTGTAGCTGGGTGGGACCAGAAGCCTAGGCAAAGCCATCAGGGTGACTATCAGGGTCAAATTCCATGGCTGCTCTTTCTCTCTGGGTGGCTATTTCAGGAAAGTAGCTTTGACTGCAGCAGTCAATAGACTGGCTACTGCAGACACTGGAATCCGGAAAACTCAGAGCTCCACCAAGCCCCAGCCCAAGTAAAGGCTGGGAGAACAGCCCGAGCGAGCAAAGAGAAGTTCCAGGACCCCAGTACTCTGCTCCGAGTACACACAGGCCCACCTAGCCCGCTTGGCACCAGCCATTCAATAGGATCACTGAGCACCTGGGATACTGATTTGTGAGAGGAGGTCCTGGTTTGATGTATGAACCAGGGTGCTGACAGGCGTGGCTGGGGGGGCTGGTGGCATGAGGCCCAGCAGCATCACCACCTTCTTCCTGCTGTCCCAGACTAAGAGGCCTTAGCAGCCTGATCTAACTTCTCTTCCCTTTCACTGTCCATCCCCAATGCCCGTCAAGCACAGTGGGTTGTGAGCCTGGGAGCTCACAGCTGTCTGTGTGCAAGGTCACAGGTGTGCCTGGGGGAGGAGGCCTGGTCACCTCAACCACTGCTCAAGTTCAATCCTGTGCTTTGGGTGGTCCATTAATCCGAGCCCCTGGGAGCCACTGCAGAATAGAAACAGTGACGCTGAAGTGGAGCCGTGGGAGTCCTCAAGTCTTCTGATAACCAGGGTGTTCAAGTGCAAGGTAGATGCAATCCCTACTAGGAACTCAGAAGCCCCTGCCCTAAGGAGACAGTGAGGCGTAGAAAGGAGCCAAGAGAGGACCAGTGGTGGAATTCAGACAACCCCACCTTCTTCCTCCAGGTTACATCACCTAGGCGGGAAGAAGGCTGCTTGGGTTGGGCGTGGCAAACTACCTCAGGGTTGACTGTCCTCAAAGCAACACTGCTTTGTGAAGCCCCGTCTCCAAGCCAGCGACTCTCTCCATGACCGTGACTGCAGAGGGGCCAGCAAACAGGCTGAGTATTGCTCAGGGAGCCCAATGGACCCGGGTGGGACCATCCTGGGACCTGACTCCTCCTTCTGGCTCTCAAACAGCCAGTCCTTCTTCCCCCATCAGTCCCGGGTCAGAGGCCTTAAGAAAATCCCCAAGTCCTGGCCCTTAGAGCATCAGCTAGTCACTGGGCTAAGACTGAAACTAATGGGAGAGAAATGCTTACGCTTTCAGAAAACTGAACTGCAAAGGTGCTTGCAGTCAAATAGTCAGGGGGGCTCTGCCTGACCTTAGATACTTCAGGAAGTATGTACCAAGCAGAGCTAAAAAAAGAAGTTGAGGGTTTCTGCCTCCAATTTAGTAGACAGAATTCTTTTAAATTTACGTACAAAGTCCCATGATATCTCATTTGGGATCCCCCAAAGTGGGAAGGCTGCTTGTGGTTACAGCCGGGTGAGTCAAACAAACAAATGAGCCGATGAGATCAGCCTTTTGGAGAAAGAACAAAGAAAACCACCCAAACAAGAGGCCTTCAAGGTGTGGAAGCAGTGGTCCCGGAAAGCCCACCTCTGAACCCTGAATCCAGTGGTTCTCAGTGCAGGGGGGAGCGGGTGATTTTGTCCCCCCCGCAGATATTTGGTGATGTCTGGTGTCATTTTGGGCTGTCAAAACTGGGGGCGGGAGGTGCTACTGGCATGTGGTGGCCAAGGGTGCTGCGAAACATCTCACTGTGCACAGGACGGCCGCCCCACCACAGGGAACTCTCTCACCCCAAATGTCAGTGGTGCTGCCATGGAGAAATGGCTGTGGTACAATGGAAAAAATATTTTTCTGTACTTAAAAGTCCTGGGTAAATGGTCACCTTTAGTCACCAGAGGGCTGCTGGTGGGAACACCTCCTATCTGCAGTGAGGCCAGGTGAGAACGGAGTCAGTACCTTTGGAAGGGCGTCTGGGAACAGATCCCCATCCCCCACTCGGACAAGCTGCAGGGCTACTCCAGGCCTGCACTCAACCCTGGCCAAGGGTTCAAGGCCTCAGAACGTACCCCACTGCTGCCAGCTCTGAAGAGCTCACGGGAAGCGATGGAGATGGAGTGATGATGGTTCTCATTATCACAGCAGATGCCTCACCTGGGACAGGTGCCTCACAGGTGGCAATGACCTTTCACATACTTTGCCTCAGCTGAATAAATAAAAGCCTCACCCATTAAAGCAGTCTTTCTGCGTTCCTGATCTGCCAGGCGGGTGGAACATGCAGAGGCATCACGTCCAAGTGCTGGAGGGGGATCGGGGGAGTAAAGAGAAGGAAGAATATCTACCTTCGCATCCCATGAAGGCAGGAAGCTGAGTGCTGACCGGACCCCCCACCCAGCCCCCACCCCGAGCTGAGTCCAACCAAAGACTCCAGAGTCACCCTGAGTGTGGGGGGCTCCTGAGTAACAGGGTTCGCAGAGCCTGAGCCTCCGGAAACAAGGAGCACCTCACACTCCCAGAGGTCTTCCTGGGCTGCCACAAGGCTCAGCACACCACCAACAGAAACCACCCGAGAGCTGGGTGGATACAAAGGTCACACGCCCACGGCTGACAGCGGCCAACTCTGGGGAGTTGGGGGGACAGACAGGCCAGCAATGGGTCCAACCCATTAACTTCATCTACCTCTGGATTGTTTCCCTTTTTATGAGTATTATTACTAATTTTCTAATTTTAAAAGAACATTAAAAGAAAGAAAGAATGAGGGCAGAATATCTCGCATCCACACCCGCTTTTCTGGAAACACACTTCACCCGCTCAGGAAACTCTCCACTGGAGTCTCACACAGGTTGCCGATCAGCGTTACCAGACCCCAGACAACTGCCCCAAGTGGGACTCTGCAAAGGCCAGAGGGAAAGGGCAGGGGCCACTGGAGAGCAGCTCTCTCCAGCTAATCTCAGGAAACTGGGGTTAACCAGCTCACGCACCAGGCCAGGCGCCCACGTAAGAGGGAGGCTGTGGGCCCTACACCCCCAAGTCTTCAGCCAACACCCCGAGCAGGTGGGCCTTACCACCGAGGATCCCCTCAGACCACAATGAGGTCCTAGATCCATAGCTCGCCCCTGAGGTTCACGACGAGGAGGAAAATCATGTGCGGCTAAAATGCACCCCACCCCCACCCAGCACCTTTCAGCTTGGCGCCTTCTGCCACCCAGCCTGCTCTCTATTAGAACAAGGCACATTCTCTGGAACTGCCATGCCGGCCACCACTGCGCCCCATTTCCCGACCTTCAGAACCCGTGATCTGGTTTTCCAGACCTGAGACTCAGCACTGTTGCTCCTGCTACAAACTTACCTCTCTCCACCACGAGAGTTCCGGGCTCCCGTCGGCTGCCTCTGCTACTCACAGCCTGATGACTAACTCTCACAAATGTGTCCCCAAGACCTTCCACCTTCCTAGGCCTCCCTGTCCTGCCAGAGGAACCCAGACACCCAGAGACAGGCCAGAGCTGGGTGGACAGGGGCTGACCTGGACAGGCGCTGGGACATCTCACATGCTCTAACATTCTCATGGGCATCTACTTCCCACTAACCTCAAAGGCAAGACTAGAAATGCAAGTTTGGCCATAACAATACCACATGTTAATGCTACTGTGCATATTGCAAACTGCTGTGAAGAAAAAGGGATAGGTTGATAAAATAACCTGAAGTTTGTGTGTATGTGTCTTTAGCTTAGGAATATACAGGTACAAAGGCAAACAAAAGCAATATTCCTAGTGGGCTGGAAGGAGAGGTGACTTCAATGCCACAGAGGTGCTGCCACACTGGGTCACACAATAGGGAAGCAGCTCCCTGAGCCCCAGCCAGGGGTCTGGGCACTCCGTGAAGGCTGCCGGCTCTGGAATCTGGGACACAGGAGGGAGGGGTTGCAGAGATACGAAGCCAAGCAGACATGAATTCACTGCACTGGATAGTAAGTTAAGGGGGGAGCCTACTTCCTGGCCTCCTAAGGGAAAGGCTCAAGGAGGCGGATGGGGACACCATGTCTGAATGTGGTCGGACAGCTTCAGGCCTGAGAGAAATTACAAAGGAGGTATGTCTGTGCCCCCCCCGCCAAGTGCTGTCCCTTCTGCTGTCCTCACCTACTTTCCATCTACACTCTCAAGTATCCGACATCCTCAGACTTTGCCTGACCTCTGGTTCACTGAGCCAAACCTGCCCTCAGAAGAACATCAGACACCCCGACCCACAAACTGGTTGGATGAGCAGGAGTCTCATCCACTTCAGGGGATTTTGCACCTGAGAGTCAAGTAAATTTACTGTCTGGTTTAAGCCAAAAGAATGAAGCTCTAACTTTTAATTTTCAGCCACAAACCAGCTCATTGTAGGCGTGGCAGTAGAAAGGGAGATTTTTCCGAGATCACAAGCCAGGGCCTTCTGCCCACTTGGATGCTGACTCTCCTGCTTCTGTGCCTTGCGGAGCCGGCCTCTCTGCCTTGAAAACTCCCCTGCCAGCTTCCCCAAACAACCCTTACTCATCCTGCAGGCTTTGGTCAGCACCCCACTCCCGGGGGAAGCATGGTACACCCCAACTCTGGGCTCCCGTGCTCACCTCGAGCTTCGTCCCATCCGTGTATCATTTGTCCCCCCTCTACACGAGACTCAAGACGAGCTCCCATTTTGTATTCTCAGCACCTAGCACAGGAGACAGGACACAGCAGACGCCAATAAAGGTCTGTTGAAGGAGCAAGGGCGGATGGGAGGTAGAAGGAAGACAGGTGGGGCCGCGGGCCAGCCTGCATTCAGAATCAGGAACCTCGGGCTCACATCCTTTGCCAGCTTAATGACCTGGCTGAGTGGCAGGGGTCTCGTCTGTACTAGAGGGTGCTCAACATAGGTGAGGCAGCAGGTGGGAATGTGTTTGAAAAACTGTAAATGTAAGGAATTATGCTTACAGCGTAGACTGCCTTTGAGCACCCCTAATTTCTAAGTTAACAGTGATGTGGACTTTTCATAAGTTTATGTGTAATTTAGGTGCTTCAGAAACAGGAATGCCACGCTCCACAGAACCATATCAAAGTGTGGTCGGGAGCCCAGACCCAGCCTGGGAAGTCCACTCAACCAAGCACCTGTGCTCTGAGCAGACCTCAGACCCCTGGAAACACCTACCGGTGACCCCTGGAGGGCAGGGCACACTTCATTTCATTTCTGTATCTTGGCACCCAGCATAGTGATGGGCCAGGAGGTGGAGAGCACCCTGACATTCGTGAATGAATGAAAAGGTGAGTAATTCAGCAGCAGCAATATCAAGTGGTCCCACTATGTGCCAGACACTGTTCTAAAGCCTTTAGCTTCACCCCCGAACAATGCCCCCCCCCACCCAAGGCTATCCACGTCAAATCTGGAACCTGTGAACACGACCACATTTGGAAAAACATCTCTGCAGACATGATTAATTAAGAATCTTGAGATGAGATCCTCCTGGATCATCCGGGTGGGTCCTAAGTCCAATGACAGGTGTCCTTACAGAGGTTGGAGAGACAGAAGAAGAGACACAGAGGTGACGTGAAGACAGAGGCAGAGGTTGGGTGACGCAGACACAGCCCAGGATGTCAGGTGGCCCCCAGCAGCTGGGGGAGGCCCAGAGGACGCTGTCAGAGCCTCCAGAGGGCGTGGGGCCCTGCTGACTTCAGACTTCCGGCCTCCACAACTGAGAGAAGAAATATCTGTTGTTTTAAGCCACCCAGTTTGTGGTGCTTTGTAGAGCAGCCACAGGGACCTAATACACTCCTGGAGGCACCAATTAATGCATCAAACAACTTCAGCAAGGAGGAATGGGGTATGGAGGGGTGGGGAACAGGGGAGGGTGGAGTAAGAAGGAGGCCTCTTAGCAGCCCAAGCCAGTGACTGAGTTCCCGCCCTTCCTCAGGGATGTACTGTGACCCCCAATACTCTGTTCGGTTACTAGTCTCATATTCTGTTACTCTATACTCCCCTTGGATAAACACATCACCCCAACTTTGCAGTTAGCTGAAATTCAAAATCAAGTAAATGACATGACTAATATCAAACAAAAGCAATGAAATCAAAGCAATGTTGTGTTTTCTAACGACATGCATTCCCTTTTGCGATACTACTGGGTGGGGGCAGGCTTGCTCTTGAGGTCGGCTGTATTACCTGGTACCTGACACCCAGTGCTGACCTGGGGGGCTTAATGACCCCACAGTAATTTACAGGTAGCAGCTCAGAAGGGAGGAAAAGGTCTGCTGAGATCAGATTCCCTGACAAAACCAAGGAGAGACAAGTGAGAGGCAGAGAACAGAAGGAATGGCCGTACTACAAGACACACCAACAATACTAAGAGGCCCAGAGCTAGGAAGCTGGGGCCTTCAGGCCACTGTCACACACTCCACAGGAGGAAAAGGTAAATGGTGTTTATTCTGTCTGAAGCAGCATACTGTTCCCTTTGCCTGCCTGTCCCTGCAGTGCACTCCAGGGTGGCCCCCCCACCCACACGGAGTGAAGCCGCCCATGATGTCCCAGGCACAGCGTGTCCCCCGCTCTCCTCTCTTTAACGCTGTCCTGGATGCCAGGGTTACGTGGCCACGTCTGCGTCAGCGCCCAGCACGGATGATCTGAGGCACACGGCACAGAAGGAGCGTACCAAGTGTGCCAGCCACGTGAACACATGCATGAATGAATAAAGGAATAAAAAGAATGGGTGAATTTGAGAGTTTGGATTAAATGTCTGCATTCTTCACGGGGCCTCCCTTCTCTCTCTTCTGACTCCGCCTCAAGCTTCTGTATCTCCGTTTTTCATAAAACTCCTGGGACATTTAACCACGGACTCAGCCAGGATGGTGTTAATTCCCTGGAGGGCAGGTCCTCGTAATCCAGGGGGATCAGGGGGAAAAAAAGTAAGGAAGGCTGGAGAGAGGGGTCCTTACTTTTTATTTTTTTGGTAAGCTGTAAACTATTGACCTGACAAGATACTACAAGGACAAAAGGTCCACAAATAGAATTCAAAACAGTGGTGGACAGACCCTACTGGGGCCCCTGGGATGGTGGCCTCCTGTTTCTCACACCCTCTGCAGTTCCCTTCCTTTGAGTGTGGGCGGGTCCTGTGACTTACTTCTAACCAACAGAATATGGCTAAGGTGACCAGATGTCACTTGCGTAATAGCAGTTCTCCAAGCGCCTTCACACCATTTCAGTTCCACGGCACTTTGCAGTCCTCCTCCACTGCAGTCACAGCAGAGTGACTCTGAGGCAAGCCCTGGCTCTGCCATAACCACACTCGTGCCCAGCGATGTAAGCCCCTAAGCCTCATATGTAAAATATCCGTTTCCTCATATGTAAAATAGCCACGAGTAGCTAGCTCCCTCACAACATTGTTACAAGGATTAAAGAAAGTAATATTTGAAAAGTGCTTAGCACAGCACCTGCCACACAGTAAGAGCTCAATAAATGTTATTTACGCATTGCTTATGTACCTTCTGTTGTCCAGACTGGGCCATCAAGTCAGTGCAGGCAGTGACGGCCTGTCTGGCCTGCGGTTGCACAGAGCTTTGTACCTGACGGGAATCAAGAAGTATCTGTGAACAAATGACCCATCTCATGGGATCCTCCTAGCAACTCTGGCAGGTCGGCAGGACAGGAATTATTTATTCCAAGGTAAGAAAACGGGTTGAGAGATGTTAAATTGTTGCCCAGTACCGCTGAGGAAAAGAGAGGTAAAACGAGGAACGTCTCACTCCCAATGTTCTCAGTATTTCTTCACTGCCTTAAATACAACTCCCATCAAAGTTATTTTGACACACATTTAAGGATAAATATGAGAGTTAGCCTCCAGTACAGTAATTAGGCTTAAATGGAAATGATTCACATAAATGAATATAATCAGCAGTATGTGTACACAGTAAAAGCTTGCATTTCTGGAAGCATTTGGGAGAAGGTGTGATTCTCTGGGAATGAGAGAGGAGGAGACGTGTTTGCCCTTTTTTTTTTTTTTTTAATTCAGTGTGGAATGCTGTGGCTTATGAGTGGCTCTAAGGGAATGCAAATTTTGAAGTTGTTTGGGGTTAAATGGCTTTTGAAGGGATAGGACAGTCCTTAGTGGGTGCCAAAGTGGGGGTTTCTAGAGGGCTATTGGGCCCCCCAGTGCAGGCTCAGTCTGGAATATTACTTTGGGTCTATCCTACCTTCTCCCCTGCTAAAAGCCTGCTAAAAGGCCAGCGAAGCTGTCTTCTCACCTTTTCAGGCCTTCTCTACCTCCCACCCCGCAGTCCTCCCCTGGTTCAGCCCTGATCAGGGAGGTGGGCGGTCAGGGCAGGGACGGCTGGGTGGTACCCAGCGTAAGTCAATTCAACACAGGCCCCGAGCAACTGTTCCTCAGCAGATTATCAAGAACTGTCTGTCTGTCTTTCAGGGCTGTAGGCGAGGGATTTAAGTTTGCTTTGGCGTTTGGGTAGATAATTCAGAGAACGACCCTCCTGGTGGTGACTCCGGAGGGGGTGCTGTGTAAGTCAGTAATCGATAGCACGGTCTAGGATTTTAAACTTGCTTCACCCCGTCACTGGTGGGGGGTTTCAGAATAAAAGGGGGTCATAGCGACAGTAGTCTTGTCCACTTTCAAGTCCATTTTAATTCATTTTAGTGTGAGATGATGTGATAGCCTCAGAATGTTTAATGTCAGGATGAGGAATCAGTTCGGCTCCAGTCAGCTAACACCCCTCCCCCCACAGAGACACCACCCTCCTCCATGGCAGGCCAGCTCTTTTTCCTCTGGATGGACCCTGCCTTTCCTCCGCCCACTTTCACATCTGCTGAGTGTTGAAAGTCCCTTTTCCTCATAGGGAGCTGATCTGACAAGAGGAAGATAGAGCTGTCCTGAGGTATCGGGAATCAGGTGGGACTCGGGTAGGAGTTGCCACAGGTTGCTAGGTGAGGTGGGGAGGCTGGGGGAGTGAGTCAGCCATTAAGACAAGCATCGAATGACAGTGCAGTAAGAGGTCACGTGGCACCATGAGGTCAGAGCGGCCGGGGACTGGACTAGATGGCGGGCTCCCTGTGCAGGAGCTCCCCCCATGCTTTGAGGTCAGTGACCATCTGCCCACAGCCAGGGACAGGGGGTCAGGGTTTCCTTTTCCGCATCAACCCAAGGCATTTTACTCCACTTAAGTATTTGTAATACTAGTTAACAACAGCAAAAAAGGAAAGCATTAATTTTTAGGAAGTGGAAGAGAAGGATATTTGCAATGCAAAAGTCAAACAAACAAAAAAACTCCGAAAGCCTCAGTAGATTACATCAGTGTAGAAGGTTCTCCTGATCTAAGGAAAGTATCAAATATCTGTGAAAGCGGGGCTCTTTATCACTGATGATACCTAGTATCTACCAGAGCAGCAGGTTCCACAGTTGATGGACCTGGACATCGAGGGCCCCAGTGGGGAACTGAGGTGCCTTCCAATGGAGAAAAAACATCCACATTTGCGATTGGACCTGCCCTCCAACAGCCTCTGCATAACATCCAGCCAGGTCCAGAATGGGCCCAACCACCAACTATTTACATTCCTAAGGACTCTTTACTCATTAAAGTTGGGACTTTAAGGGACCCCTGCCAGCTGTCTGTCACACAGCCTAGAAGAAAAGACGTCATTTCTATGGGTGCAGAGCCAGGACCCTCTTCCTCAAGGTGTGATGTACACAGGTACTCCTGCCTGCTCCTGTCCTAACACAAGACACACAGGCAACGCCTTCAGTAGAGGCCACAGGTACAAACTCAGCAAGAACTCCTAGACAGCTGAAGGTGAGATGGCACCCCCATCGCTCCCTGGGGAGGTGAGTCCTGGGGCCTGCCTGCACCTCACCCTTCATCTATCAAAAATGAGAATCATAAGCCCCAGGCCCTCCTCACCTCACAGAGACCAGAGAACGACCGCCAGGTACCACACCTCGACTGCTGGACTCTCCAGCACGAGCAGCAAGAGTGGGCCCGGTATGCTTAGCCTCGGTGGGGTCACCCAATCTGAGAGGATGGAGGCCAGAGAATGAAGACGGGGCCTCTGGAGCAGGCTCTCTCACTGTCTCCCCACTCTCCCTGCCCTCTTGGCCCTGGGGGGCTTCAGCCATGCCACTCCATCAACTCCCCCTTTTATAAGAACCCTCCCTGAAATCCAACTCCTTTACCTGTAATATAAGGTGCTGTATAAGTCAGTAATCGATAGCATGATAGCACATTCTGAATTTGGTTAATGCCATTCCCTTCAATGTACCTTTCCTTTCACCCCAACTGCCTCAGAATCTTGGCTGCTCTCCCAGGTTAGAAAAATCCCTTTTACTTTCCCAAAACTGCCTCGGCTTCTCCCCAGCCCTGTGAGCCCCTGACATCTCAGAGCACTTACTATGTTATTACATTCCCAGCGGGCCGTTAGAAACTCAGCACTGCACAGCAGTCATACACTTCATGCCCGCATATATCCATCCATCCACCCATCTACCCATCCACCCATCCATCTTTCCATCCATCCATCCATCCATCCACCCGTCTACCCACCCACCCATCCACCCATCCATCTTTCCATCCATCCATCCACCCATCCACCCATCTACCCACCCACCCATCCACCCATCCATCTTTCCATCCATCCATCCATCCATCCACCCATCCATCCAACCAATATTTAGCGAGTACCCACCACATATCAGGTGCTGCTCTGTCACTTCCCTAGTCCATTCTTTCCCCATTCTCCAAGATGACTATTTCCCACCTTCTGTTCCACCATACCCACCCCCTCGGCAATCTCACCCAGTCTCATGGCACTAGATACCATCTGAGCCACAGAGCCCCCTGCCCTGTCCTCTCTCCTACACTTCAGGTTCCAATATCCAATACCATCTCCACTTGGGTGTCCAACAGGCAACTTGCTCGTCAGTTCAGAACTGCAGATCCCCCATAAAACCCTGCAGCCTGCTTCTCCCAGCTCTGCCCATCTCAGTCAATGATTCACCCATCTGTGCAACGCATAAACTTTGCAGTCCTCTCTTTGTCTCCCCTTTTTTTTGTCCCCTCCCCCGCCATGTCCATCTCGCAGCAAACTGTTGGCTCTACCTCCAAAACCTACTGCCTCTCTCCTCTCCGTGCTACAGTTCTAATCCAGGCCACTGTGGTTTCTAGCTGCACCAAGGAACAGCCTCCAAAGGGTCTCCCTGCGGCCACTCTTAGCCCTGCACATGCTTTTACACAACAGCCAGAGTGATCATTTTAAAACAAGATCATAACAGTTGCAGCTCAAAACCCTGCCAAGGCTGCTGCACATTACACTTGGTTTTCATGCTAAGTTCTCAGGGCCTACAAAGCCCTCCATGACCGGGCCCTGCCTGACTTCTGTTACCCCCTCACCCCCAGCTCATTTCTCATGTGCACAGAACACAGGATCTGCATTTGCTGGCCCTTCTGCCTGGAAAGCCTTCCCCTTCCCTCAATGACACCAATCCATGGCACACTTAACCCTCCTACCCCTTTATAGCATTTATCACAACCTAACATTGTCATAAATATTATTTTGTTCATTCATCACCTATTTCTTCCATTGGAAGACCAGCTCCACAAAAGCAAAGGTATGCCGATTTGGTTCACTGCTATATTCTCAATGCTGAAATGAAGTCAGCACATATCAAGGACTCAGTAAATATTTGTTGAATGAATGAATGAGTCCTTTCTGGTTATGTTTTTATTAGATAAGATCTGATCTCCTCTAACCCAAGGATGAGTAGCCTATAACCAGAGACAGCATATTGTCCATCCTTTCATCTTCCTACACCTCCTAACCCAGGGGCCAGATACAAGGGCAGGTTCAAGGCTGGGTGGCAATCAGGTGACACGATCAATGGGAAGTGCTGCCTGGCATGCTGTGACGAGAAGGACCTAGAGGCCACTCTACGTTTAGCATTATTGATTGGTGATGTGTGCCAAGAACACGAGATGGGGAGTAAATGTGCAGTCAGTCCAGGGATCCTTGAGGCTGGAGAGAAAGTTGATCGGGAGGGCAGAACAGCCCATTCCCGGCCAGACCAGGTTTGGGAAGTTCGGGAGGCAGGTCACTAACCCACGTGGCAGCATATGCCAATGGGCCCCAGGGTCGCAGCTGATGCTGCCCCATCAGCCCTGTGCTCCTGGACAGCCCCTCAAGGGGAATGCTGGCAAGGACAGGCGCCTCCCCACCAGCTCAGCCCACCCATCTCGGCCACTGCTGCACAGCACTAGTGGCTCATGTGGGACACAGAGGCTCAGGGAATGGCCACTTGTCTAGAGCTCTCAGACTTGGGGACAGAAGCAGAACTGGCCTCCCATAACTTACAGTGGGCCATTTTACCCCATTTGACATGACTCTTGGCATCTGCTAAAGAGTTCCTTCCACAGGCAGTTATCCAGGAAGCCCAGCTACTCTTTGTTGCAGACCAGCATGGATGCTCTCAGGAGGGTACACATAGGCCCTGGGTCATCTTGCTCCCTTTGCCCCACCAGGCACAGAAACAGTGAAGACACCAGAGCCTGGGCTCCATGCCTGCTACCCAGCCACATCTACCTAACCTTCGCCACAGTGCCACCTGCTCATCTCAGCCATGAGCTCCCTCAGTCTCCATGCTGACCTGCAGCTCCCATGCTGGACCCGGGCTTCAGCCAGCCCCGGGGGTTGATGAGGGTAGGGGTTAGGGGGCGTCTTGCCCTCACATTCACCCTGGGGACAGGAAAACTGAAACCCCTTCTCCTATGCCTCTCTTTAAAACACAAGTTGACCTCTTCAATCACACTACTTTAGTGACAGAAGCACTTTTCACATCCCCTGAGATTTTTTGCAGCCTCGTTGGGGAGCCAGTCTCAATGCCCCTATTCTCAGGAGGTCGAGGTATGTGCTCTGGTCTCACGTGGGTGAGCAGCCGCAGTAAAACTACAGCCCTGTCTCCACTCCAAGAGCAGTGAGCCCTCCTGCACCCACCATGGAGTGCGAGGAAGAAAGAAATAACCAGCCGTGCAAAACCCAGAAAAGGAATCCTTTCTCTCCAGAGATTATGAAATCAAAGAGCATTTTGTTGCTGCTTGGAAATTCTCTTTATGACTCGGAGGCCACACAATTCAATAGGGTTTCCATTATTATTATTATTAGTATTAAAGTACTTCGTCTAGTTCCTGCCTCCTTCTTTACGAACTTGCACACAGACTGGAAAACTCAAGCGTTTACCTGCGCTCCCCCTTGGACGCGGCGAGCAGGTCCTGTGGGCTTCCAGCCCCCTCCTGCCGGGGCCTCGGCAGCAAAGCTCCCGCAACATCTCGAAATCCCCGACTCTGCGTGGTCACTGAGGGAAGCAGCCCGGCTCTGAACAAGCCCAGGCAAGCCCAGGCGGAGCCGGCTTCTGGGTCCTCCCTCCAGGGCGCGCCACCGGCCCCGGGGCGGGAGACGCGTCTCTACTGCCCGAGATCCGGGGAGTGGGCGCCGAGATCCTAGGTGGGGCGCTGGCACAGCTCCCACCTGAAAAGGACAAGGACCCACGTGGACAAAGGAGGAGCGGGTGGGCGCGGCGCCAGCCTGAGCAGGATTGGGTTAGGGGGCGCTGCGGGTCACGTCGGGGATGGGGTGTGCGCGCTGCCCCACGCGCGCAGCAGGGGGACCGCGCGCTCTCGGCCGTAGGGCGGGTCCCCGGGAGCGCGGTCAGGGTCCCGGGCCCCTCCGCCGCCGCCGCTCGGGCTGCGTTTCCCTGGCCACAGCGGCGACTTTGCGTAGCCCCCCCAGCCTCTGCCCACTGCAGGGTCGTGGGGCGCGCCTCCCGGAGAACATGCCCCGGGCTCCACGGACGTCGTGACCCTTCCGGGGTCTCCTCAACTTCCGCGGCGGGACTGAAGGCGGGAGGGCCGGGGGGGGGGGGGCCTGTAAGAAAGCAAACAGAAACCACGGGGGTGCTACCGCAATGCTCAGCCCACCCGCCTCTACTCGGGAAGAGGGAAGTAGAAACCCGCGTCCCAAGCGCCAGTGAGGGAGGCGTCCCGGTTCTGGACCTGTGGTCTCCGCGACATTGACGGCTTAGAGAGCTCGAAAGTCCCACGCAGCTCCCGACTCCGGGAGCCGGCAAAGGACTTCTGGAGCCAGACACAGGCGCCCTGCCGCGCCCCGCCCCCACTCACCGCGCCCCCAAGTTCCGGCGCTGCGGGGGGGGCCCCTGGGGTAACGCTGCTCCCCGCGTACGGGGGCGCAGGAGGGGGGGCACAGCGGGGGCGCAGCGCTCGGGAGCTGGGGGCACCGGGTGAGCGGTGCGAGGTCGGCTCCACTGGGGGTCTGGGCGGTCCCTCCGCACCCGCGGCTAAGGTTCCCTGAGACACAAACGCGGATGCAGTCTTCGAGGTCCGCGCCTCTGGTTTCTCGCCATTTCCACCCTGCCCTGCGCGTGGGCGGGACGCGCTGGGGGTCAGAGAGGACCCACGTGCAGGGGTGGCCATGAAGATCCCCTCCGCTGTGGGGAAGGGACTCCCCAGCCACCGTTGTAGATTCCCACCCAGTCCGACATAGTCCGGGACTCGGGACCCTTGGGATACAAGCTGCCCTGAGGTCCGCCGCGCCAAGGTTGAAGGGACAGGGAGTCCCCCGGGCCTCCCCTGCCCTGGGTGTTGTTGCAGGATAGAAATCGCTTCATCAGAAGGAAAGCCTCGTCGCAGACTCACGTTCTCACACAGGACTCAGCGTGATGCGCCAGAAACCTGGCGGACAGGGCGTCGTCCTCCACGGGGACAAGACTGAAGGGCGAAGGTCTCCTTGGCCTCGTGGGGCAACGGCTCCTGACAGGGAGCGCTGGAGACTCATTCATCTTGCACGGGGATAAAATGGCCCGTGTGTGTATGTTTGGGGGTGGGGCGAGGCTCTGTCGCGGTGAGTGACCACATTTGCGCACACTGGAGGGAGCATGGGGAGGCCAGGTGTGAGCTGCCCCATTTGAGGGATGACAGTTCAGAGGCCGACAGGGATGAGTCTGTGTGGAGCCCATGTTGCCCAGACTTTTCCAGGGATTCTAGAACAGAGAAGGAGAAAGCCGGACAGCAGGTGAGAAGGTCCTGGTGCAGGTGCATGGCTGCTGGCTGGCCTACCTTTTCCCACACTAGCAGTGCAGGGGGGGGGGGGGTGTTATCCCATGGGGTGGATGGGGTGAAGAAGGCCTCCGCAGATCCTCAAAACTGGGAGGATTAAACAAGGTAGATGACTGTGGAGGCAGCACATGGTGAGGGAAGGAGGAAAAGGGGGTTTTAATCTTGACTTGCTGTGTGACCTGGGACAATAATGGTAGCTAACTGGCACTGAGAGCTCAGTGCGCCAGGTATCGTCCTAAACCCTCTGACAGGTAATCACATCCATCCTCAACACAGTTCCTTGAGACAGGTACTAGCACAGCTGCATTGATAGGTGAGGAAATCGAGGACCAGAAAGGGAAAATTTGGCCACCACCAAAAGGACAGTGGGGTTCTTAGAACCAGGAGCCAAATCCAAGCCTTTCAGACCCCAAGCTTCACTCCTTAAGCACCTGCCATCCTTCCTCAACTTAGCAAATTGCTTAACCTCTCCAATCATGGGTGTCCTCATGTGTACAGAAGCTTCAGGCTCATGGTATGTATTCAATAAAAATGTTATGGAATGAATGAATGAATGAATGAATGAATGAACGAACAAATGAATGAAACCTCATCCCTCAGGGTAACTAAGGCCTGTACTAGATACAGTCCTATACAGGGCAGGCACTGTCATGCATTCAAAGGCTTATCTAAGGAACCCCTGGAGAGCTAGGCCACGAGGAAGCTTTAGTTCTCTGCTCCATGCACCCAGCAGACACCTAGGAGCAGCAGACACCTAAGAGAGTTCCCATCTAAGAGCCCCTGTCCTCACTGGCCCATTCTTATTTTCCTGTCAGAGCCACCAAAATGCCTTGACCTGGGCAGCTAATAAATGAATACACTTTGGAGGCAGCAATCCCTGGCAACTAGATAATTTGAAGTAACCAGATTCTTATCCACTTTTCTAACCAGAAAGGCCCAAACATACCCAGGCATCATTTTTTTTCCCCCACTTTAAGCATTTTGTGTAACTGAGGACTGTTTTTACAAAGACCGTTCTATATACCAAAGTCTGTCTCACCTCTCCCCAGCCCCTCCAGGTGCGAGGACACCAAACCCATCTGTATTTCCTCTAGAACATATCCAGTACCCGGACATACACACACCTCTAACTTATAAGCTGAGGGAGGCTATGAAGAAAGGCGGTAAGGATGTAGCACCAATAAGCTTCAACTTAGGTGCCACATCCCTGAACACAGCTACGAAGCAGTGCACCCCAGAGGCCTTCAGGTCTTAAATTTAACCCCAGAAGCCCAAGGAATCCTGCTCCCCAGTAAATGTGGAAAAAAAAAAAGGGATAACAAAGTCCTGGGATTTGATCATGGTGATCGTTGCACAATTTTGTGAATATACTAAAACCCACTAAATTGTGCACTTTTAAATGGTGACATTTGTGGTATGTGAGTTATATCTCAGCAGAGAAAAAAAAGGAGGCACCATTCTTCCTTACTGGCTAAAAGTGCATGGCATGAACTCAGCAGGTGCCCAGAGAGCCCTGCACTCTTGAGAAACGCTAACTCCCCCGACAGAAAATTTACTCCGGCTGTAGGTAACACAGTAGGGTCGGGCTTCTTATGGCTACAGCCGTTCCCTGCAGGGGCCTGGCTGCAGGGCCCAGTGGCTAAGAGGCTGAGGCAGCCTGCCCCTTACACCCCTGAAGACAAGACTCTGGGACCCAGGGGCCCCGGACTGGACCCTGCTGGAGAAAGGGGTTTTTCAGGGACGGGCTTTCTTCACTGTAGCCCTGACGTCTGAGGATAACTTGGTGGGGTGATGGTGGATGGGCCAGGTGTGTGTGTGTGTAGCACGTGGGGGTGCTCCAGGGAGCCCACCTAGCCCTTACAAAGCCCTGGTGTCACCAAGCATAATTTTCAAGGCCCCGTCTCTGACTAAGGAAGCCCAACTTGACTTGCTGGGCTGGTGAAGAAGTTACCCCCAGATTAACAATAAATAAATGTAAGATGTTAAGATGCTGTACAAAGCGGAGAATTACTTTGAAGTATCTACTCATTGCTATGCTGACTGGGTATTTTAGCTAAACATAGCTTTATAGTTCCATTTATTCTCCTGAAGTTGCTTTTTGGCTTATGCATCAAATCAACCTTTTCCTAATTGAGGACAGAGAGAGGTCAACTTATTCTCATGTGATATCTATCTATGGATCAATTGACCAGTAGAGATTCAATACATATACACCCATACATTATTTAGCCACCATTTATCAAGTCCTCATTACATACATTAAGCACTGTTACGTCTTTTACAGACTCGTTCTCATTTGATCCTCCAGCAATTCTGTAAAATCCCTAGTATTATGCCCGTTTAGCAGGGGACAAACTGAGTCTCAAAGAGGCTTCCGTCCCACATCCTTGTTTCAGGTCATTCAGCAGAGGCCCAAACCCCTGAACTCGGGATTTGGACCTCTGCTGAATCCCAAAGGCAGGGCAGTTGTCCTCAGAACACAGGGCCACTGTTTGACAAAGGCATGGGCACAGGAGGAAACCCCTCCATTTTATCGGAATAAGTAAAAACTCCCCAACCTTGAGTCCAGAGAAGTGAGACTTGCCCAGATCTGTTTGCTGCCTGCAGCTTTCGTAAATACACGTAACTGGTATTTCCCATTTCTTCAGCTCAGAGAGGAAAATAGGACCAGTTTTCTTTTAATGTCCAAACTGATGATGGCCCTAATCTACCATCTTAAGGACTGTGGGAAGCAGCATCTCACCCCAAGGCTCCTGTGCTGGGTACCACCACCACTGTCCCTTCAGAAGAGATCTAAGGCAGTCAGGTCGCTGGTCTGTTGCTTTCTTTCCCCTGGAATGATGAAGGAGGATGTCTTCCTCTCTCAGACAGGGCCAACCCACAGCCCTCAATGTCACAGCTTTTTGGCCATGAGTCTTGCTGACTCATATATTGGATTATTGCAACCAACACTTACATTCCGGGGGTGGGGGCGGGGGATCTCTGTTGGCTAGACCTGGGCCTGAGTGCTTTACCTCATCTAATCCTCATAATAACCTCAAGCTTTTAGCGTCCCCATCTTACGGATGAAGAAACTGAGGCACGGACAGGTTTGATAACTTGCCCAAGGTCATACCACTAGTCAGCAGCAGAGCTGGGATGTGAGCCTGGGTGGTCTGGCTCCAGAGTCTGCCGTCAACCCCTATATATGCTATGGTGGCTCCTTGGGAGTTCTCTAGGAGTTCCTTCTCCTTGGGGTTGGCTTCAGATGACTCTTTCCCCAAACACCTCGCCCTCTGAGGTGCATTCCTCCCTGTCCGCTGACTTCATAGAGGTCATCCCAGTCCATTTCAGATAGTCCAAAGTTCTGAGACTCCACCCTCTCCTTCCCCAAGGTTTATTGGCCCCATTGCAACTTTCCAAACACCTTCCCAACAATCTTCACGTTCCCCTAGGGGAGGGGGCACAGCTCCACCTGGCCACAGCCCTTCCTCAGTCAAACGTTTTCAGTCTTATCCTATTCCCAGAACCCAGTGTCAAAGGGACCCTTGGGTGGTTCTTTCCAGGACAAAAAAGGAGTACTCCAAGATAGCTCCATGACCACTGCCAGAAATCGAGGCAGCACACTTTTCTCTCGTTAAATCAAAAGTTACATTCTGCCTCACCAGGTGCTACCCCACAAGATATATGATAATATGTATATTATATAATCTGTGTAATACATGTCATTTTATATATATATACACACACACACATATATATGTCTTATTGCTCCAGATTGATGGTTCTTAACCTTTTTGGGTTACATAATCCTTTGAGAATCTGATAAAAAGCTATTAACCCTTTCCAAGAAAAAAAAAACAAAAAAACCAACAACTTGCATCACGTAAAATCTTACTCACAATTTCAGGTTTCTCGACTGCCTCCTCTTTACCCCTCCTCCCAACAAACATAAAAGGTTAAAGTGAGTGTGGTATACTGTCCTTTAGAACTGTCTGTGGCAGTGGAAGTGTCCCATGTCTTTGCTGTCCAATATGGTAGCCACTGGCCACATGTGACTATTGGGTTTTATTAATTAAACGAGATGTAGAATCTAGTTCATTCCTTATCGCGTTGGCACGTGTGGCTAATGGCTGCTGTACTGGACAGTACAGCTCTAAAGTCTACCCTGAATTAAATCAGAGCATCAGAAAATTGCAAGCTTGGGCCATGTCACCTATTGGCTTGCTGTCACTGGCTTATGTTGAAGAGCTTTGTGAGAAAGAGCCTGAGTACCCAGCTCCCCATGCACTGTGCTTACTCAAGGACACTGTTCAATACACTAAGCATAATAGTTATTGACAGGAGTCTCCATGACAATCCACTTTTGGTATGTGGGATCCCCAAATGCAACATGGTAGAGAGACTCTTCTTTGGTCACCAAATTGTCCTTTCAATGAGTTGAGGGCTAAAGGCCTTTCAATATCAAGCCAGCCAATGAGCTGTGGTTATGATGCTACAGTCTGAGTATGTGCACAGGAATAATGTTTGAAAGGTAGTGTGACTGAGTTTGGGCAAAATATTGTGGAAGGTGGGATGGGTCACTTGTGCTGGGCAGCCCAGCGCTGAATGCTTGGCAATTCCCAGTAGGACCAGGACTAGATGTGGTTGGCCCCCTAGACTAATGGCCTGGAGGCTATCTGTCTGCATCCACTGGAGACGAGAGGACAGGTCCCTTGGTCCTGTAGCTGTACCTGCTAAGACCTATGGCAGAAGGGATGGGTCTCCCCTGAGCCTGTGAGGTTCTCAGAACCCAAAGGCTGCTTGGCCAGTGCCCACCCACTTAGCCACCTGAGTCCAAGTCTGACAGATTGTCCTTCTTACCCTCTGGGTCTAGGGAGGCAGCACGGAAGTTGGTTCTGTTCTACTCCTACCAGGTCGAAGTCACCGATGACCTCCATGTTGCTAAATCCAATGGTCAATTCCAAGTCTCCATTTTGCTTGACCTGTCAGCATCGTTAGAGACAGCTACTCCCTGACTGTCCACACTCCTTCTCCCCTTTCCATTTGGATGTTTGGATACCCCTGTCTCTTGGTTCTCACCTACTTCTCTGATTACTCCCTCTCAGTCTTCTCTGCTGGTTCCTCCGCTACCCGCCACCATCTTTGTGGTGGAGGACCTCTGGGGTCAGGCCACCTACACTCCCTCCCTGAGTGATCTCATCCAGCCTATGGCTTGTCAGCCACATCTGTACACTGATGACTCCCAAGTAAACATCTGCAGCCACAACCTCTCAGCTGACCTCCAGACTCTGAGCGCCAACTGCCAATTCAAAGTTTCATCGATGCGTAATGGGAATCTGAAAACATGATATATCCCAAACTAAACTCCTGATTGCACCCCAACTCCCCAGACTGCTCCTCTGAAGTCATTTCTACACACAGTAACCCCATCCTTCCAGCGCTCTGGCAAAAATCCTTGCAATCCATCCTTGACGTCTCTCTTCCCCCACATCCAGTCCATCAGCATAGTCTACTGCCTCCACCTTCAAAACATGGCCAGAATCTAGACCCTTCTCTGCTTTTTCTCATCACATCCATTGCTTCCACTCTTGTCCAAGCCACTATCATCCTCTTACTTGGATGACTGCCATAGTCTCCCAACCAGTTTCTCTTGGTCCTTGCTCCCCAAAGTTGATCCTCAACGCAGCACCCAGGGGTGATCTTTCAGAATGAAGTCTGATTGCATCACTCCTCTGCTCAGAACCCTCTAGTGGCTCCTTATCTTGCTCAGAGTCAAAGCCAAAGTCCCTTTGTGGCCTAAAATGCTCGAATGAACCAGCCCCCCAGCTGGCTCTTGACTTCATTTCTTACTCCTCTCTCTTGCTGACTCGGTTCCAGCCACACTGGCCTCCTTGCTGCTCTTGGGACACAACAAGAAGTCCACTCCCCTTCCCTGAGAACAAGACCTGGGCTTTGAGGTCGTGGAGTGGGGATGCTGCAGGAATGCTGAGGACAGGTGGGGCCCTCGTGAAACAGGGCAGATGTTGCACAATAGTTAGTAGAATGGGTGCCCCCCCATGATAAGTGTACTCTAAAGGCCAGCTGAGGTCAACAGAGAAAGCCAGAAAGAAAGGCATCCAGATGCTAGATACACAAATATTCCCAACATGGTACCATGGGGATGACTCTTACGAATGATACAAGTCGTTATCTTTCATGGAACCCCTTTTTCTCTACACAGCCACACCAACACATGTCCTCATTCTTTATGGCAGATCCTACCAAATTCTGTATTTGCAGTCTTTGAGCCTTTCATCGTAGTTAGCCACGGACCAGCATTACCCATGCCTTCCTATAAATAGGAAGAATGCTCAGCACAGCCCCCAGAAAACTGTGTGCTGCAAGGATCCGGATTCCTGGCTGGAAGAGATAAAGGGCACTCACTGGACTTTTTTGCTGGAGCTGTGTCTGTTCCACGAGCCTGGAAGGAAAGCCTTGGGAGAGCAGCCCCTTTTGGCCTCCAGAGACCTAGAGAAGCAAAGCAGTTATGAAAACCAAAGCAATTCCAGGGCCAGGCGTGCAGGGAGGCGGCCTGCGGGCACTGGCAGGTCTGCTCTGGTGTCACTCACCGGCCTGCTCTCCCAAAGGTGATTTTGCCAGTGGGAATCTCTCCTTTGAGTTAAGGCATTGCAGTCTCTGGGAAATGCTCGAGAGAGCTGATACCTTCCAGAGGTCTATGTGCACGGGTATCCCCATCAAAATGTGCAAACTTCTAAGGTAGGAGAGGGAGACAGGTCAGACACAACCGAAACATGGTGCTCAGGTCGCCAGGCTGAGCACAAGCTCTCACTAGAGGCTTCTTGGTGACGTGGGGTCCCTTTGAGCCTATGGGGAAGCCAGCGAGGTCAGTGGTGTGCAGGCAGGGGGCGAGCAGCAAAGACAGGCTGGGCCCAGGTCACAATTTTATCATGAGCCAGCCCTATCTTACCCTCCTGTTCTAAAGAAAACCCAAATTTGTACTTTTTAAATAAAACCACTTATGCCTGGTCCACTGTTGTGAAATAAGCACATTTGTGACACAGAAGGAAGCCTGGTGTCTCTGAGACCTTGAACAGACTATTTACAATATTCAGGCTGCAGGGCCCGGTGACTTTCAGACCACAAGGGGAAACGCCTTGCGTGTGGCAGGGCCTTTCAGAGACCATGAGACACCCAGGCCACCCCCACATCTTAGGGGACCTGGGAGTTTACAAAATGAAGTCATGTCAAACCTGAGTTAGAGAAATGCGTATTCTAAACACTTAAAGTTGAAAAACAGAACGCTTTTCACACACACAACCCAAATGCAAGAGGACCGGGCTATTGACTAGAAATGATATAAAAAATCTGAAGGCGCTTTTTGAATGCGAAGCTCAGGCCAAAAGCCCCACCCCCAGCTGACAGACACCAGAGCAAGTTACCCCGAGAAAGCAAGTGACGGGTACTGCAGTAGGGACCTGAGGCTCCTAAACTCACGTGACCCAGCACACTGGCCAATGCCCAAGTGTCCACTCTTGACTTGGTTCAAAGAGAAAGGAGGAAAAGGCAGAACTGGGACTGTCAACTCTATCGCTGAGAAGGGACCCCCTCTCTTGGCACTTTGCCACCCTGTTGTCATACAGTGACACGACGTTGAGTCTTAAAGGCAGGGGCCATACCTTATTCCAAGTGTACCTGGTCACAGTTCCAATGCTCAGGTCAGTGGATGCCCAATCAATATTGGTTGGGTTGAATGACATTATCCAGAAGGTGCTATCAAGAATTCTTTGGGAGATATAATCATCTTTCTCTGCCAGAGAGTCAAAAAGCTGGGGGTTGCCTATTGGTCCCATTTGAGACAGCCCTAGAGGTTAACTGTTTCCCCCTCTGTCAAGTCAACCTAAACACCACCTACATCTTAACAAGAGGTCTGGCAGCTCTCCTGTTCTGCGGCAATGAAATTCACAAGCATATGCTGTGCACCTATGAACACCACATAGCCCTCAACTGGAGAACCAAGAAGTTACCATCTGGGTATAACGTGCAACCTATAAACCACACTGGACCACAGAGAAGACCGGTAATCTCATAATACGCATAGGAAAACGGGCTGTCTTCTAGATCATCACAGTAATTCACCTCCAAGGCGCTGAAGGTCATGAGTACGCAGTATATTAGTCTTAAGGGTATTCAGATTGGTCCTATTCGTAACACCAAATTGGCAAAAGAGGGCACAAAAAGTGAGTTGAGACTATGACTAGAAACCCACAAACAAGGACAGAAAGACAGATCATCGAGAGAGGATGGTGGGCAAAGAATGAGACTAAACCCCGTGGCTAATCCACGTGGACTTGTGTCTGGATTTGCTACTGTCGTTCTGCAACGTTTCCCAAGCTAGGGGTGGGCACAAGGCCCTAGCTGAAAGCCCAGGGTGGCCTGGAGGTCTTGCAAATGGATGAGAGTGCTCAGTTTAGCATTGCTGGTGGGCTGTCCCATCTGTCCTTTGCCACACAAGGATGGTCAGCCCTCCCTGGGAATATTGGTAAATGTCCTCAGGTAATAGAGGTACAAGTGACTAACCCAGCCTAGTCTAAGAAATGAGAACAATAGCAAAAGCCACAGCATACCCCTCAGTAGCACGTTCGAACAGAGTTTTGTGAGAGGCCCAAATGAAATGTGGGGTGACCTAGGAAGTGACACACATCCTGAATGGCAGGGACATTACTAAGTAAATTTCTGCTTTTATTAATCGAAACAAAATCCTGAAAAACTCTTCAGCCTGAACACATGGAATCATATAAAACTAAACACCCCTTTCCAGAAACTGCCCTGCCCTACGGTGACCAGCTGGGTTTCCTTTCCGCGTCCTCAGGCGCCCTCTGCTGGAAGAATCCTGAATCACAACACTAATAACCTGACCCGGAGCCGCCAGGCTCTAGGGGCCCGTTTCTCAGAACTGAAAAGAGGAGGAACTATAAAAGAAGCCCCATGTTTTCTCCCCTTGACACTTTGCCCGGTGAGAGTTGTGGATCAGAGGTGCTGCAGACCTGCTCACAGGCAGCGTTCAGTCCCGGAGGTACTGTCTGATGTTCTCTTAGGTTTTGCCCATGGTTCCTAAGACTGCTGGTCCGTATCACCTCCTGGCCCCCAATTTCCTTACCTTGTCCTATTTCACCTGAGTCAGGGTTCCTGATAGGTCCAGCACTGATGACTTCATCCGTGTCTCACATGCCAAGTTAGAACATGCCCCCGGGACTCCCAGGTCTGCCCTGAGCTTCCTGTGTCCTTGGGTAAATTGGTTCACCTTTGGGCCTCTCTGTCCTCCTCTCTGAGCTTGGGGCTGGGACCAGAAGATTCCTAAGTATTTTTCCTTCATGGGGCTAAAGTTTACATGCAAAAGAGAAAACACAGGCTCTGATCCTTAATCATATCCGCAGAGAATGAGAACAGCTGAGAAACTGCTGACTCTGCACTAGATGAAAAGCAAAAATGGTCAGTGGGGAAGTGCCAGGGGTCGGGATCTTGCCCTGGGGCCCCTAGGATCCCAGCAGCCTTGAAACCTTTTCCCACTGTCCCCCACCTGTGCCCTTGGTACTCCGTGTCTTCAGGATTCTGGGTGCTGCCTTCTTACCAGGGGGCACCATCAGTGTCCCATTTCTACCTGACAACCAGGCCCACCGTTTGTTCTCCTAGCCCTCACCTTCTCCTTATACCTTTGTCCCTGGAGGAGCCGCAAGGACTCCAGGGCTGGCCAGTTGGCTCTGCCTGGAGGGTGCAGACCGTCCGCTGGAGAGCCGCCCATCCCCATGTCCTTGGCAGGAAGACCAGCAGCTGCAGTGCTGTTCCTGTCCCAGGCTGAGCACGAGGGCTCCTGGTGTCAGTCCTGAGGCAGCTACAGGCCTGGGCAAGCCTAAAAGTCTGATGACATCAGCTCAGAGCAGGGTCTGCAGCTTGGAGATCCCTGCCATCTCTGCTCACTCTCTGATCCCCCTCTCCCTCCCCCTCAGAGGGGGAGACACTCAAGCTGTGTGATGGGAAGCAGCAGCCACCACTGCTGAGGGGCTCTTCCCACAGAAGTCCAGGGTCCAGGACCGCGAGAGGCGTCAGTCTCTGAACTGTCTCAAGCGTGAACAGCCCCACAAGAGCAGACTCATGTGCACAGCGTGACATCACCTCCCATCTTGCTGGGAGACAAGGCTTTTGCCAGAAACAGGCCCCTGGGGATAAGTCGGGCAGCATTTTCACGATGCTGGCATAAATGAAGACCTGCACCAAAGGCTTCTATTCTGGGCAGAAGGTGCTGTCTGGACCCCCTGAGACTGCCCTCAGGCCCCTGGCTCCTGCCATCTAAGACCCTCACATCATTCAGGAGGGGTCAGCAGATTCAGGACCCCACCCATATTTGCTGGCTCAGCTTCCCTCTGCAGGAGAAGCTGGACACTCTCCACATCTAACTTTAACCTTCTGCAACCAACTCCATGACACCTGGAAAAAAACCTTCTTCCTGCTGTCTTTGTGCCTATATCTGTCTCCGTAGGCTGCACCAGAAACCCTAAAGGGGCGCATTCAAGAATATGGTCCAAGAAGGTCCCTTTGCCCTTACCCAAAAGGATTCCGATGTTGGGAGTCCCTTCCTTACCCACCCACTAGAAAGGCTGCCTCACTTACAAACTGGCGTTCACGATGCAGGCAGAGCAGGAGGGCCAAAGCCAGGCCCCGGACACAGCTCCCCTTGGCTGCTCTCGAAGCCTTCACCTCCCAACCCTTCTGAGGTGCCGTGCGCCCATCGTTCTTCTATGGAGGTTTCCAAACATCACGCCCCACATTTGGTGGGTGCTCAGGACCTAAACGCCTGTGAAAATGGCCCATCCAAGGATGCATGAGGCCGGCTGGTCCAAAAGCCCAGTTTGTCATCCTTCCCACCCAGAAAGGCTGCCTCTGGCCTCAGCCCTCAACTCCGATGAAGTAGACTCATGAAGAAAGGGTTGTATAAATAAAACCAGAGACTCGCTCCTTGCACCAATCAGGCACAGGGTCCTGTGTCAGCGCTGGGGGACACGCGCGGCTGAGGCGCCAGCCCGCCCGCCCGCCAGCCCTCCCGAGCAGTGGTGCAGGGCGTCCGCAGCAGCCAGCACTGCTGAGTTGGCCCCGGGTGGCCGGGAGGGTGGGGGAGGGCCTGCCTCGGCTTGGGTTCCCACCGCTCCTGCGCAAAGAGACCTGGGGAACTGGCAGTAAGGGCTCGCCCGCCAAGGCCGGGGCAGTTGATGGGGTGGGAGGGGAGAGAGCCGGAGAAGCCCTGAGTCAGCACTGGTGCATTGCGAGGAGCCCTCAGCCTCGGACAAGATACACCCCTCTACAAGAGGCCCCATCCAGGCACACACTCTACATAACTCAGGGACCAGCTCCAGCCTCAGTTTTCCCCTCCACAATTCCTGGACTATAATGCATCCTGCTCCAAGTCCTCCGGGGGACAGCAAGATACAGAATTCTTTTTAAAGACCAGCCCAGGTCCCTGTCACCGTGGGGTCAGGCACAGGCCATAGGGATCTGACCTGTGGGCCAGGCAGGCGACAGTCTTTTCCTCATTCCCATCCTCCTGCGACCCCATGGCTAGTGGGTCTAACTTAGGGGTCCTAGGGGATGTGGTGATTGTCACCAGTGGCGCTGGGTTTTCTGTGCGACAAAACCTGGGAAACACTGGCCCCTTGCTGACCTGGACCAGCTCTTGTCTCACCAGCTTCTTGGCAGCTGGCTTCCCCATTCTGCCCCAGAGATGAGGGCATCCAGGGGCCTACAGGGGCTGAGGCCCTCCCCTACCTGTCTGTCCCTGAGGGTCTGGTGTCACCTTGGCTCCTTTGTCCCCAACTGCCTTGATGTGTTCCCTTTAGCCCAGACAGTGTCACCTGAGAGAAGCTTGTAGGAGCCCCTTGTTCAGTTCAGACTGCCAGTGTGTGTAGTTCACTTTAAAAGCCCCAGAGAGGTCAGAGCGTTGGGCTCAGGGGTCACCTGCTCCCCCTCGGAGCACATTTGTGAAGTTCCTGTCTCAGCTGACCTCCTCACAGGGGACAGAGACTGATGGACACAGATAGGACGCTGGGGGCCAACAGCAACATTTGCTTTGCAGCCACTGACAAGAGGCCCATCTTGTCAGATATAAAAGAATTAATTCCAGGCTGGACAGGGAGGCATGGATTGGGACAGGAGTTCGCCAGGCATTCCAGCTCCATTCTCTCACTCCCAAGGTTGGCAAAGCCACTGACACTTCCATCTCATTGATGAGGAGAAACTCATCATTTGTCCAAAGAACACATCCTAGCATCTTCCTGGGGGGGGTTGGGGAAGGGGACAAATTCTGCCTCATGCATAAATGCGGCTCCATCTTCAGCCCCACACAGGATACTAACCTCAAAAAACCCTAGCACATGGGACCCCAACGACTCATCTGGGTGCACCAGGCTGGAAATCTTTCATATTTAAGGATGTTAGTCTAGAAATAGAAGATTGCTGCATATCACTCAAGGGACTCTGCAAACACACACCACAGATTGTGAGCAGAGGTCAGACAGCTTTAAATACATAGGGAATGTATAAGAAAATGGATGGAGCCGGACGAAGGGCTATGAGGGACAGAATGGGGATTTTGAAAGTAGAGAAGCAGACAGACACTCCTAATTAGGGGGGGGAGGGTTGCTTTCACCGGCAGAGTGCTTGTCCAGTCTAGGTAACCGTGCAGTCTAAGACCCTACACCATATTTGTCTATGAGCCTGCTTTTCCCCAAATGCAGACAAAGGGTTTGATCGGAGCACCTCTCCTGGCCCAAGGAGCTGCAACTCCAGCAGCCCCTGCGGAGGGCAGGCAGGGGGTTCTAGGGATGAGCCTAAAGTCCAGCTTCTGTCTACAGCAAGAGCCAAAGCACCTGCGGGAACCCTCAGAGGTCATGGCACGTTGCCAGCCTCAGCCCCGTTGCTGTTTCAGGGGCCGGCCCGGATAATTTCTACCTGAGAGGTTAGAGCTTATTGATTGTGAGCCCTCAATTTGTTTGTTTTTATTGTTTTGGTAAAAAGATACCTTTTTGCTTTAGGAGGAATTGCAAGGAGCTTAGCCCTTCCAGTGCCTGGGACCACCCGGGCAGACGCCACAGTTGGCCCTGCATGACATCACCCCTAATGCAGACCCTGATGCAAGCACTGCATGTCTGGGAATGCCACGTCAGCAGTGCCAGCCTGGGAGCTCCTCCAGCCGGCACCCACTGAGGCAGCAACTGGCCTTGGGGAGGTCCTTTGGCGGGTGGGGAGGAGTTTGCATTCCCCCCAACCCAGACACCAGGGCCAGACCCCTAGGGCTGCTTGGCATTTCCGCAGAAAGAGGCAAGGCCGAAGTGTGCTTTCTGCTGCTTCTGTGCAATCCCCATCTAGATGAGCGCCTTATGGAGCCCCCCCCTGCTCCCCCCCGCTACAGCAACGCCATTCAACACCTACTAACACAGAAGGGAGCTCATCTCTTCTTAAGTGCTGCAGTCTCTCTCTGCCTCTGCGGTGGCAAATCATTGTTTGGAGTTTCCCTCCAAAGCTCAGCTCAGTAAACCCAAATGAATAAAAGCTCCACCCCCAATTAATAAGGCCGTGAAGGCCGAGTCTGTGTCCCCAGGCTTCAAGCCAGGCTGGCAAGATCACAGCGGAGATCACACCAAATTCTCCAGCCCGATTTCACACGGCTCAGGGAGCCAGTCCACCAGAAGCAAACACGCGCCCAAGGCAAGGGACTCAGCTCAAACTCAGCAGTATGTCTGTGGGGTCCTCGCCCCAAGCCGGTGGGAGGGAAACCAACCCAAAGTAAGGTCCTGATGGTGCTTTGAATTTTGCCGGGGGCTGAGCGCTCCCCAGTCCGAGGTACCCAACAGGCTGACCCAAGCGTGGGTATCACTTTCCCTCCTCCTTTTCCTCCTCCCTCCTCCCGCCCAGGCTGCTGTAGCCGTTCTGCAGTCACTTGAAGGAGAAAGATTTCGCAGTACGGCATTCTTAAAGCTGCAGTGTCCAAATTCTCCTTCAAACCCCGAGTGTCACGGCCGCCCGCTCACTTACTGGGATCCTCTGCAGAGGGTGGGCAAGGAGATGGAGGACAGGGGTCTTGGAGAAGCCAGGCGGGTGGGGATCGGAGGCTCAGACTCCAGCAAGGGTGAAGAGGAGAGGCGGGCTGCACCGCGGTAGCCTCTGCAGTTAACCAGGTTGCTGGGACCGCAGCAGGACTGCAATGGAGGAGAATTATTTTATATATATACACACATATTATTAATCATAAAAGCCCCACCGAAATATCCTCCACAAACTTATATTCTTTGTAGCTTAATTAAACCACAACGTGCAAACCAACATGAGAAAGAAACCCATTTGAAAATAATAACTCAAACAGCATTTTAAAATTGTTTTTGAAAAATTGACTCCAGTGAGAAACTGACTCAGCTCTCCCCACACGAAGCACGGAAATCCAGGATGAAGTTCATGGAACCCAGAGTTCCTGCAAAGTGCAGGGAGAGGACTAGAGCTTCTTAGCCCAGAAGCTTTTAAAAACCCCAGGGAAAAGGGATCTTTCTGCCGGCGACCAAAGGAGTGGGGAAAATGAGTGGCTCTGGCCTCAAGATACCCACACACCCCTCCCTAAAAGTTACCTCTCTCCTGTGCTCAGCAGCCGTCCTGCCCGGATGCCGGCAAGTTGCAGACTGCTGCTGGGGAGGCAGGACCCAAAATAAGAAGTGTCAGCTGGGTCCCTGCACCGAAATGATGCCGGGAGTCAACACTGCAGGAGGCGAGGATGGTCTCTCCCCATCCCCCCCGGTTTAATTTAAACCTCTGACACTGCAAGATGCCCGCTCCTACGGAGACACATCTCCAAAGACCGTCCTCCCTCCCCACACTCCCTCACAGCCAGGTCCAAGGCTTTGCTCTACCTCCCACGTTGGTTCACCTAAGATGCTTTTCTTGCTCAAAAAGGAGACCTGGACTGCAGAATTCTTCATCCCTTCCTTTGTGGGACCCCATTTTGGAGAAGGTGCGACTTGTTCAGAAGTTTGAGAATTACAGCGTGATGCCCAGGAAGGAACAGAGGCACGATGGACGGTCTGCTTTGCTTCACACAAGTCCACGTTGTCACTTTACTAAAAGAGGACAGAGGTAGACCCAGGGTAAAGAGAACAGACAAAGTCCTCTCTGTCCGACGGCAAATTTTCAACAGTATGGGAAACCTCTCTTTTTGCTTTTCTTCAGGAAAACCCCATTTAAAAGATGTGCATGCACGTGAAATGTACAAGATGGCCACAAAGTGTAAATTTTGTCCTGACGTGTCTGTGAGTCTTAAAGTTTTGGCTCCTGCCTCTATGCGAATGAATATCATTTAAGATTGAGACAAGAATTTAACTAGGGGAAATTCCAGGAGTGAGAAGCAGTTTAAATGCAGATATGGTTAAGACAGCACATCCTAGTATCATCCACAAGGAATAATGCAGAATAGATAAATTGAGAAGTGGAAGAGGGGGAGGGGAGAAGTAGGTATTCCCAGGTTTTGAATTTAATACAAACTTGGAGTCTGAGAAAGGACAATACAGGAGAAAGTCAGAAAGTTATGTGCGTGTGGGGGGGGGGATGGAAGGGGGAGGCGGAACGACAATTAAGATTCCTAAATAAATTGTTCAGAAGGACCAATTGCATCAATTTCATGTACATTTCATTACTGAAGTAAGACCTGGTGTGTGACTTGTTTCTAAACAGACTAGGAGGGAAGGCTCCGCTGCCTGCATCCTGCCTGGGACACACTGCCACGCTGCTGCACTGCACCACAGCCAGCGGGGCCACCGCATCGCGCCAGCCACCCTCACCCATCTTCCTCACTCTGGGGCTTTGGCAGACAGATGAGGTGAGGCCGTGCAGCACCGGCTACTCTGGCAGACAGAGCCATGACCTGCCACAGTCAGGCTGTCAGCACTCTCCTCCTCCATGCTGTACCCCTCATTGCGGCAGGGGATGGCTGCATACCCATGGAGTGTCACAGTGGAAGGGACCTCAGAGAGCACACAGCCCAATCATTCCATTTCACCAACAGGAAACCTGAGACCCAAGAAATAGTAGGCGCTCACCCAAGGTCACCTGGCCAGTAAGATGGACGTCCTAGATTGGAATTTGGGTCTTCCGATTCTTCGTCCTGTGATCTCGTTCTATATGTCATCACCCCCATTAGATGAGCCGTCTGCCTCTGCCATTTCCTCACGTGACCTTGAGGATGACCTCTTTGCTCTGCAACTTAGTTTCCCCTTCATAGACAATATGAAGACTTAGGACAAGGAATTTCAACTCTTTGGAAGCAGGAAAAATACTAACCAGTTTTCTTGTCAGCAGAGGCAAGACCACACAGAAGGCTTAGGAACCAAAGCAAGCTCTTCAGTCGCCTCCACTGATGGCATCTCCATCAGTGTCCTAGGGCTGCTGTGACAAGGTACCTCAAGCTTGGTGGCTTAAAACAACAGACATTTATTGTCTCACAGCTCTGGGCCAAAAGTCTGAAATCAAGGTGTCAACAGGGTCGGTTCCTCCTGGAGGCTCTGAAGGAGGGTCTGCGCCATGCCCCTCTCCTGGCTCGTCGTGGTGGCGGGCATCCTTGGCGTTTTCTGGTATATAGGTACACCGCTTTACTCTCTGTCTTCGTCTTTACATGGCATGCTCCTCTGTGTGTCTTCTCCCCTTCTCTCTGTGTCTCTTCTCTTATAAGGACGCTTGTCATTGGACTTAGGTCCCACCTTAATCCAGCACGATCTCACCTCAAGGTCCTTAATTATGTCTGCAAAGACCTTTTTTCCAAATGAGATCATCTTCAGAGGTTCCAACTGGACATACATTTTGGGAGGCCATCACTCAAGCCATTATATTCTCCAATGAAAATTTTCCTACGAGAACGAACAGCAATAAAACGTGATGGCCACCAATCCTATCTCAGTCTTCGGAGACGTGTAACACAGGCCCTTTTGGTTAGAAGAAGTGAATTGCTACCTCTGCAGAACATTCAGCCTCTTTCTAAGTGCTTTACCTGTGTTGGCTTATTTAATTCTTACCACAACCCTCTGAGGCAGATATTGTGTTATCACCCCCATTTTACGGTCAAGGAAACCAAGGCACAAAGAGGTTTAGGTCACACAGCTACTAAGGGGCAGGACTTACGCCACCTGGCTCTGGAATTCGTGCTCTGAACGACACTTCTGCTTCATGGTGCTGGGGCAGCGTATTCTCCCCTCTCTCAGCTTGACACCATTGATTTTTCTATCCAACTGACATCTCTGATTTGTTTCTTTTACAGATATTTATCGGGTGCTTTTGATGTGTGCTCTGTGCTGATCTAACTTCGGGGATCGTCCTTTAAGCACACGAGAGGGACTCAGCAAAGTTAATTGTGCTGGTCAGTGTACAAGGTCATCCTAAGAATGGAGGGGAGAGGTCCCTGCATATCTACCTTTATCACTACTGATTAACGAAACACCTGCCAGGTCAATAATGACCGTGAAATAAGCATTCGTTTTCAAATCAATAAGAAAGAAGAATCTAGGCACAGCGGTGATCTTTTGGAACTGCCCACGTTATGGACCCTTGCATTCCATCTCTTCTTCCCAGGCTGTTTTAGCAAATCTGGTGATTCTTTCTTCAAGAACAAGTGCTAAGATGTGTTGGATGTCTCCTTAGCCCTTAAATCCTCGTAGCTTTGGTGTGCAAATGACCCTGTCGACTTAGACCTTGAAAAATAATGCCTGCAGTCTAGGCCCTCTTTTGTCGCCTGCACAGGCAGTGAGCAGTTCGCACACACAGGGGTGGAAGGCAGATACGGTCCCAGTTTTTCTTCACTGGCAGCCTTATGTGGGGTCAACATGCAATCATCGCACTGTCTCTTTTATGTTCAGTCACAGCTGTAGAAAACTAGGTTAGACCTAGGGAAAGTGTTCTATCGGAAAGTTGTTCTACAATATTACTCTGGAGTTGATTTCAGGGTCTTTCCCTTTTTATCGTGAGGCAGGACACCCCTGAAGGAAGGGTCAGGAACAGTACTTCCTGGAGATCTGACTCAGGAGTGGCCTTGCCTCTTAATTCACGAAAAGTCCCTCAACCTGTAGAGAGCAGAACATCTGGGTTGGGTCTAGAGAACGCTGAATGCATCACAGTGGCTTTTCTTTCCAGCTGAGTAATGCCTTCTGGGATGACTCCCAGTGCTGGGCCTTTTCTCTACCAACACAAACCCACCACCACCAGGGAGGGGTCCCAGAAGGCGGCTTGCATCTTCAACAGAAGATAAAGGCTTTTCCCATCTTGAATCTCCTACGTAGTTTATGTTGATAGATGCATTGTGCTGAGTTCATTATGCTCTAGAGCAATGCCATGTGAGGGCACAGAGATGACAAAGCCAAATGCATTTTATAATTAGTAAGAACCCTTCCCCCCCGCAAACAGTCACATTGTTTCTCCTTCCTGCTTCTTCATCGGTGCTGTGGGATGCCAATCTCCTACCCTCCCAGCCTGCCTCTCAGTATAAACGGAACCATAAATGCTCAAATATCATATCTGCCAGCTTACATATGCACTCTGGGTTCACTCGTTTGTCCATTTGAAAAGTGTTTATTGGCACCTACTATGTGTAGAGCAGTGGAGAGACCCAAATTCTGTCCCCACTGGAATAAAGGTGAGCATACACTCCATAGATTGTCAATGTATCTCTGTAAAATGCTGGAGGTTCACTAGCTTAAGCTGAGATTCCTCCCAAGGGTGCCTGTGTTTAACAAGAGAACGAAGACACTAAGTACAAAGAGATGACAGAGGCTTCTACGGGGGCTGGCTGCCAGATGAAAAATATTTTCATTGCAAGGAAGCCTACCTAGGGTCCTCGAAATGACCATCTTGGCTATGGAACCCACATGTCCCAGTCTGTGCCCTAATGTCTCTTTATCAGAATCCTTCCCTTCTTCAAAACAGCACACCAGCCCCACTCTACTGCTTAGCCAGCTTTATTTCTCTTCTGGGCAGTTTTGTCAGCACCTGCCATTGTACGCTTATTTGTTGATTTGTTACTATTTGTCTCCCTGCCATGCAATGCAACTTCCTCAAAGCAGAGAAGTTGGCTGTTTCATTCAGCGCTGTGTCCCCAGCACCAGAACAGTGCCTGGCACACAGTAGGGCTCCACAAATATTTGTAAGTGAATGAAAATGAACACATTCCCTTTCTTTTTTACCTGTGCCCAGTGGAATTCTTCCTCATTTGCAGGCAGACCTATGGCCTCCATAGCTTAGGGAGTTCTAATCTCCCCCAATAAGTGAAAGCTGGCTTCCCACAAGCCCATATTATGGCTGCACGGATCTCAGCCTTTCCTGGATACATAGGCTGGGAGGAAGGGCTGGCTGAGCAGGCATCCTTCTGCAATTGTACACCCTTTAGAGATGCCCCTTGTCATGCAGGGTCTCTGGTCCCACTCCCCGCATAAGAACGTAGGATATGGTGAGGCCAAAAAGGAACACCCACGGAGCCATAGATAGGGGAGTCATACCACTATATTCTCGCTGGCGGCTGGGTTGGAGACACAGGAGGCAGGAGCCACACGATCCGCAAACCTGCCGTCCACTTCTCTGCCAACCAACCTCACTTGCTAACTGCAATCTGCCGTGCTAACTGCAATCCACATTTGCTAGCTTAGCCACGGTGGTTATGCCAGTGGCTAATGGCTCACTGGTTACAGCTGATGGCCAACTAGTCACAGCTGATGGCCATCTACTACCTGAGCCAGCACCTTTCCACGTGAGGCCGAGAGCCTGGAAACTGCTCTCTGGGACTCTGTCCCCACACCTCTTATCTTAGAATAAAATACAAACACCTTTCTAGGCCCAGGAGGCTGTGGAGTCCAGCCTTGCTCCCATCCCTCCAGCCTTCTCATGGCTTCCTTGGGGTCTTTGAAATGCCCCTTGCAGTTCCCTCTCCCTGATATGTCCTCCAGCTGGCCATCTCACCTTCAGGTGTCAGCTTGGCCCCTCCTCTGAGAGCCCCTTTTAACCAGGTCCCTGGAGCAGCTCCTGTCTCCCTGCCCCTCCCCCTTCCCAGACAGTTCCCCAGAGCCCAGCGTTTGCGCTGCTTTCTATTCTCTGGTTCATCTGTTCGCTTATGTTTCTGTCTCCTCTCAGGAGGATGATGTCATTCATCCCTGAACTCCCTGTGCCCGGAAGACTACCTCACATCAATAACAACAACGACAGCGACATTATTCATATCTATTGGATGAAGGGATGAATGACTGCTTCCAGGTGCACAGTCTACTGCTGTCTTTCCACGGCCTCCTGCTTTGACCCCTGTATTAATATGCTCAGGCTGCCATAACAGAACCACAGACAGGGTGGCATAAACATCAGAAAGTTTTTTTCTCACAGTCCTGGAGGCTGGACGTCCGAGACCAAGGTGTCGACAGGGTTGGTTTCTCCTGAGGCCTCTGCCCCTGTCTTGTCTTCTCACTGTGTCCTCACATGGTCGTATTTCTGTGCGTATCTGTGTCCTAATCTTCTCTTCTTATGAGGACACAAGTCACACTGGATTACGGCCCACCCTAATGACCTCGCTTTACCCCAATCACATCTTACAAGGTCTCATGTCCAAATAAAGTGCCATTCTGAGGTCCTAAGGGTTAGGGCTTCAGCATATGAATTTGGGCGGGGGACACATCACAACACCCATGCTAGCCACTGAAATGACCCCACCAGTCATCAACTGACTTGGCGTGCGCTCTCCCGCTCGCCTCTGACTTTAGCCCCTCCTCTCAGTGACCTCAGCACCCTGTTGCTCATGTTTTACTCATGGACATTTTCTCCTGAGATCCTTGATTCTCCAGTTTGGTGATCCGGTGATCAAGCCCTCCACACAGCCACCTCCTGAATGCTTACTAAGGGCCAGATGCTATCCCAGCACTTCCCACACTTAACCTGTGAGGCTGCCCGGCTACCCGCATATTCTTTAGGGGGGAACCCAAGCTCAGACAGGTCCAATGAGTTGCCCAAGGTCATAGAGCTGAAAGTGCGGGGACCTGGAGTGGAATCCAGACTTCTAGATCCAGGACACACACTGTGAACATTGTGTTTGCCCACAGATTCTCAGGGCACATCACCAACGGGGTCGGGGGTTAGGGCAGGCTGACACACCTAGAGAGCAACAAACAGGGCTATCGACAGAGTGACAACCAAAGAAGAGACAGAAAAGTTCTAAAGAGTGAGATAAGAATAAAAAGCATGGCAACCTGAGTCCAGGTCACATTAGGGCTTTGAGCCCTACCTGCCTCAAGAGTTCCCACAGCATCACCGTACACTTCATCATAGGTAACAGCAGGAAAAGTGAGGGCGAGTGGAGTTAGCAAATAAAAATACAGGACTCCCCGTTAAATCAGAATTTCAGATAAAAAACAAATTATTTTTTAGGATCAGTATGTCCCATGCAGTATTCGGGACACGGTTTTACAAAAAAATTATTTGTTGCTTATCTGAAATTCTATTTGCTGGGTGTCCTATATTTTACCTAGCAGCCCTAGGTTCATTACATGCTTGGTTCAAAACGGCAAGAGAGTATACAATTTATTCCAGAGAGATTTCTTTCCAAAATGGGTAAAATAAAAAGATTGGCGCTTAAGTAATCCTCTATAACAGATGTAACAGGTAAGAACGTGTAAATGACACAGGTTGTACCAAAAAAAGATGTAAACAAAATAGAAGTTTATTTCTCTTTCACATAAAAAAATAAATTCCAGAGGTCGAAGATCCTGGGATGCCATGGTGGCTCCCCAGTATCATCAGGGACGTGGGCTTCTTCTACCTTTGTCTTCCGTCATTCTCAGTATGTGACTTCCAGTCTCAGAGTATCCTCATGAGCCGAAAGAGTTGCTGGAGCCCCAGCTGTCACATCAGCATTCCAGGCAAGAAGCAAGGAGCAGACAGAGGAAGAATATGAAAAAAGCATATGCCTGCTGTCTATCCTCCTTTTCATAAATTCTGACAACTTTTGCTTGCATCTCATTGGCCAGAACTTAGTCACATGGCTGTATTTAGCTGCAAGAGAAGCTTGGAAATGTTGTGTTATAATTGTGTACATTGCCACACTGAATAAAATCAAGAGTTTATTACCAGAGAGGGAGAATGGATATTGGGTAGGCAAATAGACTCAATAGAACACTATGTTTTCTTTCCTGGTATAGCAGGACACCCAGCCTTGTCTACAAGAGGATGTTACGGGCCCACTTTTTAAAAAAATAGGCAATTTTAATGTGCCTGCTATTTTGTTTCATGGATTTCACTTGTTACAGCTCCAAGTCACCAAGGGCACAATTGAGTACAACAGGAGAATAATAAAATGATTTTTAGATGATTTTTAAAAAATATATCTACAATCTAATTTAAAAGAATGTAAGGAGAAGAGTAAACTCCTTGAAGAATAAATTCCTGGTTTCTGTGGATCTCCCCACTTCATCCTTAGATTGTAATTCAATTCTGGCTTTGTCTAGATCCTACTACGTGTAGAACCAGGGGGGGAAATGATGGGTGAGGTGATGCTTGCTCATGGAGGTGATGCTTGCTCATGGAGGTGATAAATGAGGGATCTGGTCTGAGTAGGTGTGTGTTTCTTCCTACCTGGGTTAGGTGAGGAAGGAGAGGGCAGTGCCTAGGAAGAAAGGCACTGAAGAAATTGTTGAGATTCCTGACAAAACTTATCCAACACAGGAGAATTCTGGTTTGTGATGGTCCCTCTGTGGGGGCTATAAAGATCTTCACTAGCTGCAGGGGTTCTTACCAGTGACTCGTGTTTGGGGGCAATTTTCTGGGCCTCCTGAAGTCACTCAATAATTTGTATGGATCCATTGAGTTCTGCTGAGAATATTTCACCTTTTAGATTGAGTATTAAGCAAGACTCTTAAAATATGACAATAAGAAATCCTGCTTTGCCCTCCATCTTTTTGTCATCAAATGAGGTGTTTAAGTGGGACGCAGGCCCAGTTTTTAGGGTCCACCATTCCCAATACCAGAATGAGGTGTGGACGACTGGACAAACATGCAAAGGAAGGGTCAAGCGACCGTTTTGCAGCCATTAGCTCAGTAATGACTTTGAGGAAGAAAAAAGATGCAATCCGTTTGAGATTAGGGAAAAAATGCTTCCCAGTTGTCAGTGTTGTGAGTGTCGCCCCCACATGGAGAAGCGGGGCTTGTTTCCCCTGACCTCAGGCTAACTGGAAGGATATTTATGGAGAGAATTCAGAGGGCAGGCACATGTCCCCCAGGACCAGGGACACAATGGCCTGGGGAGCAAATCCCACCGGAGAAACCGAAAGCTGGGGAGGGGGCGCCTGGCTAAAGCAGTCCCCAGCAGTGACATTCTTTCCCTGACAGCCAGTCCAAGGTGGGAGCTTCTAGGGATCAGGTGTGGGCCTGGGAGGGTCTTAGATCTTCCCACCCACCATCTGGAGGGGGAGGAGACCTAGAGAAAGTCTGATCTCCAAGAGACTGAGGGTGGAATTAAAAATAACAAAAGACTCGTTAGAGACGATGTTTTCACTGGAATCAAAAGAACAGCTGCTGTGAACTCTTCCCTGTCGAAGGAGTCGCCAAAGACGCTGGAAAATGTCTCTTGTGTGATAAGCTTTCAATATCTGCTGAACCCAGGCCATGATTTCCCAGTCCAGACAGACCTCGCCTGTCCCCTTCTTGTGTCTTCTTCCCGCCCCGCCGCAATCCAGGAGGTAGAGAGGACAGCTAGCAAGGAAGGGACACACCCGCGGAAAAACAAGATCCCAGCCTCTCTCCACCTGGAGCTGGGGTGGGGAGAAGCGGTAACTTTGGGGTTTCGACTATTATGTGGGACTAGACTTTTAAAATCCTGGCTGGAGAGAGAGGCCAGGGAAGTCAGATTTCATCCAAGATTTCATTCTTAGTTTCCATCCAAGGGTGGAGTGAGAACATTCCAGCAGTTTGCCCCAGCAGTGAGGGAAGAGGAGCTGTTTTCTTTTGCACCCAGTGAGTTCCACTTGTTCACCAGCTACACACAAAAGCTTTAAAAAGAAGTCAGGGTTAATCTCCAAATTGTAGGAAGTGCGATTGGCACATGCATTAATTAGGGCTCCATTTACACTTCCTGCCTCACCTCTAAATACCTGTTTCTGTGCAGTTAGTTCTAAGGGCTGCACTCATTAGTGTTCTATTTGTAATTCAGATTTCTTCAAGTACCTGGGAGTCTCGCTCTAACTTTACCCAATGTCCCAGAACTTAATACAGATAGGCTCGTTTGGGTCCTCATCTAGGTGACGCTTAATTCTAGAAGAGTTAGGGGAAACATCATTGTCGCATTACCCAATTGCATGGGTTCTGGGAACAAAATGTTTCAGAGCCCTTGGCATATGTTTGGATTTCATATGCCTTTTATTTTGGACCCGGAACTCACATGTCCTCAGCATTCTCCCACACTGGACTGGTACGCAAGGCAAAGTGTGGGACTTCAGCTAACACATAGTAGTGAATAAAACTGCAATGGGACAGGTGTGGTTGAGGCGTCCAGAGGGATACAGGAGAAGTGGAGACAAGATCTGGTCCTTTAAAGAGGTTTTTGCTGTGTGGACATTGGCTGCTGTCCCAGCTCTGGCAGGCGTCAGCCATGGGGATAAACCTCCATGTGTCTCACCCCTCCCCACACAAAGGAAAAGGGGGTCTGGCTTGACCTAACCCCGGGGCACAGGGGAGACAGGTCAGCAATCTGGGTTAAGTGGTACCACACAAGCCGTGTGCCTCTTGGCTCCTCATTCACAGGAGGCTGCTCTGATGTGACTGGTTTTTTTTGTTTGTTTTTTTACTTTTTAGTGATTTTTTTTTATTGTGATAAAGGATACACAATGTTAAGTTTACCATTTTAATCATTTTTAAGTGTTCAAGTCAGGGGCATTGAATATGGACAATGCTGAGTAACCATCCCCACCATCCATCTCTAGAACTCGTTCATCTTTCCAAACAGAAACTCTGTCCCCAATAAATACCAACTCCCCATGTCCTCCTCCCCCAGCCCGTGGCCCCCACCATTCTACTTTCTGTCTCTCTGACTGTACCTCTTTTAGGTGTCAGGTATAAATGGACTCGTACATCTGTACTTCTGTGATTGGCTTCTTTCACATAGCGTAGTGCCATCCGATTATTTCAAACATGTGAATTCCAGTTGATGGACCGGAATGAATGCTCCAGCATCAAAGGAGGGTCAGGGAAAGCCACATGACTCCTTCATCACCTGCCCCAAACCACACAATCAAATTTCTCACCAGCAATCAATATTTCTGTCCTCACCGTAGATGCTATGTGACATTTAAATTAGCAAGCACTCAAAAACATTAACTTTAGGTGTTATAACATCCGCAGCTCATTTAGTCTCTTACCAGGTCAAGGTTATGTTCTGGGGAGAGAGCTGCTTTGCAGTTTTGCGATAGATAGAAATCCATCACAGTTCCCACCTTTCATGGAGGCTACACCATCAAATCAAGTCACAGAAAAATTTTTTTAGTGAGCACCTATTTTGTGTCATGGGTGTTGTTTTCTTCATCTTGATTTTAAAATAATAGTAATGATAATAGGAGTTATTTGCTGTTATATATATAATTGAATTTAATGAAATCAGATCTTACAAAACAGTAAAGTTAAAAGGCAATTATTTACAGTCAAAAGAGTCCGTGTTTTTGAAAAGCTTCATCTTAAATGCCTATGAAGAGCTTTCCTACCACAGGTGAGATGGGTTTATAGGAGCATTAAATTCCTGGATTATGACAGCAGAGCCCCTCGTCACAGAAGGTTCCTGAGCCTTAGATAAGCGAAAGCCCACAGGAAACCATGGTTCCTGAAATGAGTGTAAGTACATAGGGGAAATATGATTTCTAAGTGCTTAATATGAAATTTTGCATTATGTACTGCTTTTCATTAGGTTGGTGTAAAAGTAATTGCGGGTTTTGCCATTATTTTTAACCTTTTAAACCATAATTACTTTTGCACCAACCTAATAGAAACATTTCTGTTATTTAAGGCAAGCTACGCTCGGACTTCAGGGAGCCTTACTGACTTCATTTGCCAGCTTTCCCTACGTGAAGCGGGGCTCCCCTACGAGAGTACCATCTCCCTGAGGGTAGCTGTCTCCTGCCCTCCCAAGACTTGCTTCGAGTGAGGGGATCCACCTTCTTACGCCTAAAGCCCAGGAAGCATCCTAGATTCTTCCTCCTCCCTCCTCACCTACATCTAACCCATCCGCAAACCCTGTCAATTTCCTGTCAATTTCCTCCCAAGCCCCTCTCTGCAGAATACAGGTGCCTCTTGTGTATTAACCATGTGTTTCTATGGCTTTGAACTCTGGGGCCTGGCTGACCCTGGAGGAAGTGCCCTTCCCAGGGCCAACCAATTCCGAGAGATAGTAGATGATTCACCCTGGGGTGCACATGTCACATACAAACCAAACCATCCAGAACCCACACCCCCAACCACGTCCTCTCTGGGCTCTCACGCTCAGGGCCACTGCCCGCTGCCCTAATCACCCAGGGCAGATACCAGACAACCAGGGGCGGCCTCTGTGCCCCAGAACCAGCCGAAACCATTCAAACTGGCCCGTCCTGAGCCTGCTCACCCCGTCTTCCTGTTCCTTCCCACGGAAACCACAGGAAAGGCCTTTGTGCACATTTTCCCCAGCTCTTTCTGCCTTGTAACCAACACTGGTCCTTCCCTGTATGGCTGTGTGTATGGCTTGACCTGCCCCTCCTCTTGGGGAATGTAACACACTATCTTTCCGATGGCACTCATCTCCTGATCTGTTGGCCTTACCATCCATGAATAATAATAACATTTACATTGTCAAAGCCCCTTGCCTGTCTGGACCCTTCGATAACCACCCACCCACTCAGTGTGGCTCTCCTCTAGGCCCCGGGACTTTTCCAAAATGAAAACTGATTGTGTCACTCTGTTATTTAAAATTCCCCACAGCCTTTCACTACATTAGAATAAAATCCACAATGCTCTCCACAGCCTCCGAGGCCCTGTGTGTCCAGCTGCTCCAACCTGTTCTTGGGCCAGTCACCTCTTGCTCAGTCCCCCAGCCACATGGGTCTCCTTTCAGCTTTTCAGAGATGCCCAGCTGTTTCCTGCCACAGGACCTTTGTACGTGCTGCTCTCTCTTCCCCCACCTTTGCACGACTGGCCCCTCTCCCTCTAGCCTCCGTCAAATGTCACCTCTTGGAGAGGCCTTCCTTACCTATGCTGACATCCTATTCCGTTGTCCCGTTTTCTTTTCTTCATCACACGTGTCACTCTGCAATATTCTTCTACTTATTTATTGTCCATCTTCCCACTCACATCCCTACTTGGAGTAGAATATAAGCTCCTTGAGAACAGGGGCCCTGTTCATAGCTGTGTCCCCTGAGTCTACGCAGCCTGGATATAGTATTGGACGAATGAATGAGCGGTACCTTACCTGTATTTCCTGGACTGGAGAAGGGAGTAGTGGAAGGGGCTGATGAGTGCAGACTTGTCCCCTGCTGTGGCCCTGCAGCCACTCGGGAGCTGCTGGCTCACCAGAGTCTCCCAAACTCCTGGCCCCAGACCAGCCTACTGCAGTGTCAGGGCTGGGAAAGAGACGGTGCCTGCTTCCTGGAGAAGCCAACAGGAGGCCGGCCTGTGTCTCGTGAGGTCCTGCTGACAGTCACATTTCCCCTGCAAGGGTGCCCTGTCCTTCCCCAGACCCCAGGCTCATCTGTCGCCTGCTCCAGAAGCAGGGCTGTCCCCAGGCTGCATCTCCACTTGGCCCGAAGGATACAATGCAGCTTTTGCTGGTGCAGAGATGTCTACAGTAGCTGCCAGCACTTTTATCTTTTCATTTCATCTGCCAGCCAAGAGCTTTTCCCTGCTTTTGCCTCTTTAAGCTTCAGGCACGAAATGTTGACCTTGAGTACAGGTGCCTCTTGCTTCATGACTCAAGTTCCCATCCTGATTCACATCCAGGCCAGCGGCTCCCCAGTTTTCTCTTCTTTTCCCTTGGCCCCCATTCCTTTCCCCCATGAAGCCTCCAAACAAAATTTGGGAGTTTTTCCCCCCTGAGATCTGGTCCAGGCACTGCTAGTTTCCCCCTTTCCTCCAAGGACAGCAATGTACCTCTTCAGACTGTAGCCAAGTGGCCACTGGAGGAGACATTCCCAGGGCCACTCTCAGCCATGTGCAGTGAGAAGGGGACTCCAGCACCTGAACTTGGTGGCTCTGGCTGCCCACCTCGCACCACATTCATTTACAAACATTTTTTGAGGGTTTACTATTTGCCAGACATTGGTCAGCTAGGGTCTGTCTCCCTGGATCAGGAAGGGACTTTTCATATCAGCGTTGCAGAGTTACCCAAGCAGATGTTTGTGGAGCTTCTTATGTGGCAGTTCAACAAAGCATCCTGGGACAACTGGATATCCATATGCAAGACAATGGAGTTGAACTATTACCTCTCACATCAAATACAAAAATTAACTAAAAATATATCAAAAGTCTAAATGTAAGAGCTAAAACTATTGAACTCTCAGAAGAACATGCCAGCATAAATTTTCATGACACTGAATTAGGCAAAGCTTTCTTAGACATGACACCAAAAGCAAAGCAACAAAAGAAAAAACAGATAAGTTGGACATCAACAGAATAAAAACTATTATGCTTCAAAGGACACCATCAAGAAAGTAGAAAGACCACCCACAGAGTGGGAGAAAATGTTTGCAAATCATATATCTGGGAAGGGGCTTGCATCTAGAATTCTAACAACTCAATAATAAAAAGACAACCCAACTAAAAAATGTGCAAAGAATCTGACTAGATTTCTCCAAAGAAGATATGCAAATGGCGAATATGCACATGACAAGATGTTCAACGTCCTCAGACATGAGGAAAATGCAAATAAAAGCCACAATTAGATCCCACTTCACACCCACGAGGATGGCTAGAATCAAAATGGAAGCTAATAACAAGTGTTGGCGAGGATGTGGAGAAGTAGAAACCCTTGTGCATTGTTGGTGGGATGTAAAATGATGCAGTCACTGTGGAACACAGCCTGGCAGTTCCTCAAAAACAGAGTCACCATCTAACCCAGCTATTCCGCTCCTAGGAAGGAAAACGGATGTTCACACAGAAACACGTATACACATGTTCACAGCAGCATTATTCATAATAGCCAAAAAAGTGGAAATAACCCAAATGTCCATCAACTGGTGAATGAATAAAGAAATGTGGTCTATCCATACAAACATTATTTAGCAATACAAAGGAGTGAAGCATTGATACGTGCTACAACATGGATGACCCTTGAAGACATTATTTACGTACATATGTGTGTCTATATAACGCTTATGTACGAAAGGCCGCATATTGCATGATTCCTTTTATATGAAAATTCCAGAATACGCAAATCCATAGAGACAGAAAGCATATTGGTGGTCTAGGGCTTAGAGGGTTGGGGGGAAATGGGGAATGACTGCTAAATAGGGTTTATTGTTGGGTGATAAACAATGTTCTAAATTGATTGTAGTGGGGCTCAGTTGGTTAGAGCGTGAGCGCTTAACAACAGGGTTGCCAGTTTGATTCCCATATGGGCCATTGAGCTGCGCCCTTCACAACTAGATTGAAGGACAACGACTTGTAGCTGATGGGCCCTGGAAAAACACACTGTTCCCCAATATTCCCCAATAAAAAAAAAATTGTGGTGATGGTTGCACAACTCTGTGACTATCAAAAATGATTGAACTGTACACTTTCAATGGGTGAATTGTATAGTATGAGAATTGTATCTCAGTATAGCTGTTATTTAAAAAATCACGTGACTAAGATGCTAGACAACCCAGAAGGTTTGGGAATTTGCAAACTTATAATTTGTGGTGGGCACAATAATGACTTTCTGAGGTTGTCTAGACCCCAACATCCGAAACCTCTGAGTATGTCAACTTACATGGCAGAAGGGACTCTGTAGATGTGACGAAGGGTATGGACTCTGAGATGGGGAGATGAGAGTGTGCCCAATCTACTCACATCCTTACAAGCAGAGGCGCTTTCCCAGCTGGGTCAGAGAGATGAACCTGAATAAGGAGAGATTCAAAGCACTTGACCTTCTGTTGGTGACTTTGAAGATGGAGCTTGGGGGCCACAAGCCAGGGAATGTAGTAGCCTCTGGAAGCTGGGAGTGGACCTCTGCTGACAGCCAGCAAGGAAACAGGGATCTCAGCCCTACACCACAAGGAATTGAATGCTGCCAATGCCCAGCTGAGCAAGGAAAGGGCTCTCCTAGGAAGGGACGCAGCCCTGAGATTCCTTGGTTTTAGCCCAGTGAGACTCACGTGTGACTTCTGACTTAGAGGACTGTAAGACAATACATTTGCATTGTTTAAGACACTAAATGGTGGCAAATTTCTATGGCAGCAATAGAAAACCAATACATAGCTACTTCATGTAGACTCTATGAAGCCGATCTTTTTAAAAAAAAGAAAAAGAATGCTGAACTTTCTCATGTCTGGGGATAGAAAGATCTGCTCGTGGCTGAAAATCTACGACACCCATCCTCCCCCTCTGCAAAAAGCAAAGAGCAAACAAGCAGAGCTGACATAGCGAGAGGTGCCTGAAAATAGAAACTACAACATGATTTTATTTCTAACTCCACAGACATCTCCTGTGAGTCATTCATCACTCTGGGTCTCACTTTCTACGTCTATGAAGCAAGCTGAGTTACCCCTGACTTCTGCCTACCTCACAGTTTAGGAAGACGAAAAACATCAGCTCACAGAGAGAGCTCCGGGGCGCTCCTTGACAGACACAGTTCAGGTTACAGAACTCTGTGGGGCATTGTTTCTTTCTCTGGCTTCCTTCAGAGGGTTTTGGGCACACCTGGTCCCTGGTGTCATGGCCTGGAGTGTCTGCTGTTGGCGTAGAAATGAGAAAAGCTTCAGATTGACAACTGTGCTAAAGCCAATGACCAGGCCCAAATGGACGAGGTTTTAGATTTGGGAGTTTTTTTTGTTTTTTGTTTTTTTTGGCAATACTCTCATACCTAGATGAGACCAACTGGTTGGCATGATGGAAAGAAAGTAAAGCAATGGTCCAGACCAGACATGAAGGTACAGAGTCGGGATGAGACCGAGATAAGCACCAAAGGTGAGGCAGGAGGGCAGAGAAATGGAAATACCTGTGATATGTGGGAGTGCAAACACCATTAGGGAGAATAGTTGTGACACCTGAGGCTCATTTCATGTCACTCCTCAGACCCCACCCCAGGACACGTAAGTGAGCACATGCATTTTCTTAATAAGCTGTTTACAACTGACTGGCTTTGAGATACTTTTAAAGATGCTTCAAGGTACCCAAAGATCACCCTTGTGATGGCTGCACAGTGATCTGGGAAACTTCCCCTCTGCTCATCTCAGTTTCTGGGCACCTGCCATCTCCCATCTGTGCCTCCCTTGGCCCAGGTTTACATAGTTGTGTGGGTGCACGGCACACCCAAGGTTACAGAACCTGGGAAGGGCTCTCGGCCGAGAGTGCTGGCATCACCCAGTCCAGTTTGGCTGGCCCCTGCCCAGACCCTCCTGCCCAGCTGCAGTTGTGAAGGCAGCACAGTTGGTACCTGGCTCCTTGACCCTCTGCACAGGTCCTACCCAGGATGGCCCAAATCCTTCCTGAATGCTGGTAGCCCACTGCAGGCCACCAGATGGGCCTGACCTTGGTGACAGTGGGGCCCAGCCCCCCTTGCTCCCGAGCCTTCCTGGAACCCTCTTGCCCAACATCCTGTGTGGTAATCATGCCTGTTGCCCCTACTTAGTCCTGCTGGCCACTGCCAAGTTGCCTCTGCTAGTTCCCGACCCTCTACCTCTACTGGAACCTTCATGAAATAAAAGGCTGCTACAAGTTTTTGTTCTCTGGTCGGAATTCCCTTCCTTGGGTGGTCCAGCATTTTTCAGCAGAGATGGCCATGCATTCTCCTGTTTCTGGGGTGGGAGGAAGGTGGATCTGGAGAAGATAAAGAGCAGGCATGGGGATCTATGTCCAGGAAGTAGTTCTGGGTGGTCTGGCTAGTCAGTGCAGCCTCTGGGTCCCTGCCTTAATTAACTCGAGGTCACTCAGGGTCAGCTGGGAAGCAGAAAGGAGCAGCTGCCTGTCTAATTGCTGGGGCCCCACTGTGAGTCACTGTAAGGCCGGGAGAAAAGTGGGCATGAGGTTGCTGCAGGGTGAGGGTCAGACACTGCAGGAAAATGGTGAGGAGTAGGGACTGGGAACTGCATACCGTCCACTAAGTGTTGAGAGAAGCAGCTGACCAGCTTAGTTTATACACCTCACCAGCACCCTACAGACAGGGTCTTATTCCTATTTTCTGTCTTGCTAATAAAGCACACAGGTGCAGGCTATGATTTACTGAACATCATCACAGGCCTGATAACCCGAGGCAGCTACTGGCATTGTCCCCATGGTACGGAGGAAGAAACTGAGTCTCAGGTGACTGTTCAAGGTCACACGGGTGTAAGCTCAGGTTTGAAGCTGTCTGGTGCAGGCATGGCAATTGCGTGCTCTCTGACCCCTAAATCACTACTTCTGGTTATTGAAAATGGGATGCACCAAGCTGCTTATTCTACAGATGCTGAAAAGCAAGGCCTGGAAAGGTCAGGTAACCTGTTCGAGGTCTCACAGCTTGTGTCACATTCTGGGGAGGAGCCAGCAACCACTTCCCTCGGCCACTCGTGGGTCTCAGAATGAAGCCCCTACGAGCGAGGCACAGCAGCACCCAGGGCGGAAAAGAAGGGTTACGGATGGGAAGACAGACGGGCCGCTGGCCCGCCCGCCCATCTCACTCAGAAGCCCAGCGGATCCCCCGGAACCAGGGAATCGCCCGGAGGCTCCGCCTCCTCCACCCCGAGGCTCCGCCTCCTCCACCCCTGCGCGACCCTGAGCCAGGGGGCGTGGCCTCGCCTGCGCCTCCGCCGCGCGGCCCTGGCTCGGACCCCGGAGCGCGCGCGCGCGCGTCCTTGGCCCTTTACGCGCGCGCCCCTCACCTGGGGCCTCGCTGCGCGCGCGCCCTAGCCTGGTCCCCCGTGCGCGCGCCGCGGCCGCCGGGTGCTGAGGCCCAGGGCCCGCGGGTCCGCCGTGCTTCCGGGCCGGGAAGGAACCGCGGAGCTCGACTTGGCCTCGCGCCCTCCCCGCTCGTCGTCCCCGGCTCCGCCGGCGAAACCCGAGCGCGCGTCAGGCGCGGGGCCGCGTGACGCGCACCTGTTGGGTCGGGCCCGACTCGCAGCGGAGGATGCGCGGGGCCCGGGCCTGAGCCCGGCCTGCAGCGCCGCGCGCCCGGCGCCGCCCCCGACGTTTCCCGGAGAAGCGGCTGGCTCTGACGGGCGAGACCAAGTAAGAGGCCTCCCCCGCTTTCTCTCTGGCTCCTTTGGCCACTGGCGTTCCCGGCGGCCGGGTGATGGTGCGCGCGCGCGTGCGCGGGGCCGAACCAGAGGTCGGAGGGTCGGGCCGCTGGCCGGAGAGGCCGGCCACGCGAGGCGTGACATCCTCGGGCATTTTGCTGCGAAGAGTCACCTTCGCCAGTACTCGCCTGCTTGCCACTGGCCCGAACCAGGCGGGGCCAGAACCTGCCCGAGTTCCCCTCCCCCCCTCCTCCTGCGAAATAAATGATCTCTTCAGACCCGTGGGTGTAGGTTCTGTTTGGTGGCGGTTCGGCCGCAGGCAGCCAGGCCCCTGCGAGCCTCGTCCGGAGGGGCCGACGGCGTCCCTTCCTAGGCTTTCTGGAATTCAGTTCAATGAGAGTAGGAACTCAGTGCTTGTTGTTGTTGTTGTTGCTGTTTTCTGGGATATGCTTAATTTTGGCATTAACCCTCCGGTTTCAATCAGGGGTTCCAATGCACCGATCCAATGAATGGTGTTCCAGAAGTAAACTTACGAGCTCTGAAAATTAGCTCACTCAAATTTGAAAGTTTTGCCAGAAATGAGAACTCCTGGAAAAATCATAAGCCTAAATTCCCCTGTCCCCCACCCACCAGGCCCGTGGCTCATGAAAAGTAGCGGAAGAGGGAAAACTGGTGTAGAGTGGGCATGTTTTAAATTATGTTCGGCGTTCTCTGCAGAGATGGATGGCTGATAGAATTTTTGAGCTGATGAGGCTAATCTTGGATAAGTTTTAGCAGCACCTAAGATAAAAATGCTCAGTGTTTGGTATGAACAAAACTCATTTTTCGGATAACTTTTTGTGGAACTGTTTCTTTGAGGCCCAGGACTGTTCAACAAATAACCACTGTAGGCAAACATTCAAGTCATTTGTATCCAAAGACCGGAATTTACTAAGTTACTCTTACAGTCAGATGGTTTTAGGCTATTTGGAAGGGAAACAGTTGAATCTGTGGGCAAAGAAAGGGAGAACAAGAGGCATCTTTGCTCATCTGCGGCCCAGCCACCTCTCACATTATTGATGGAATCTGAACAAGATAAATGCCCATTGCTTGTTGCCCAACGTCACCTGGGGTCTGTCAGGCCCTCACCCAGGGGCAGACCAGGAAGTCTGGTTTTGCTTTTTTGCTGCCCAGATTTGGGAGTCAGGTGGCTATTTGTCTGGGAGAGCCCTTAACCACCATTGCTCTTACCACCAATGTTTTCACAGGCGTGATCTGGGTTTTTTTCAGCCAGGGGTTAAAATGAAGTGCATGGTCCCCGTTTTACAGCTGGAGAAAGGGCCCTCAGCAGTTAAGCAAAAGGCCTAGGGCTACAGAGTTAGAGGTTTACTCTCCACCGGTGTTCTTTGGGCTAGATTAGAAACCCCTCGGGCTGGGTTAGGGACTTTTCACCATCTCATCATATCCCTTTGTTTTTTTTCATCAGTGTGGCAGGAAGCTCAGGGAGTTGTCAATGAGCTGTTCCTTGGCATTTCCCCCCCTGTTGTGGGGTGGTTAATTGGTTTTATAGCAGTTCCAAGAAGCTAGCAAAAAAAGTCCCTTTACTCATGATGCTATTGGATTCATAATGATTGAAGCTAACGTTTCTTGGGTGCTTACTGTACGCCAAACATTGTGCCAAGTGTTTAATATGGATTGTCTCATTTTGCGCTTCTTATCGACTTGTTTTCCCACTCTGTGGTTGAGGTACAGAGAGGTTAAATAACTTGTGTAAGGTCACGCACCTTCTACGTGGCAGAGCAAGGATTTGAGCCCCAAATTCTTGTACTTAACTAGTTCTCCAGAAACTATCCCCTCACCTCCTCCCACCCCCTACCCCTGGCCTTCCAGGTTTTAACAAAGCAACGCAGGCTTTAACACAATGTCTTCATGACGTCAAAAGGAAGAAGGAGAGTGAATCACTGTTAGGCAAAGTGGACTGAGGCCATTTACCGCAGTTAGTGTTCAGACAACTTGACCTCAGCGAGCAGAGGCACCTACCAGGTTGGGTAGCTTATGTGAGAGAAATAGCCTGTCTGTTTAAACCGCTGTTGTTCTAGTTTGTTAGGGGAGCAGAATCAGTGTCTAACTGATTCTGTGTTAGTGTCTAACACTAACACAGTGTTATAAATTTTGCCTCTTGGGGTTGTAGTTACACATTTTACTGGTAGGGGGCAGGGAAGCACTGAAGCCAGTGTGCCTGTATTCAATTCCTACCCCCTTCAGTAAGTTGTTTTACTTCTCTGCACCTTAGCTTCCTCTCTGCTCCTTCTAAAAATGGGGGCAATAAAAGTACCTACCTCACAGGTTGTGGTATAGTGCATGTCAAGCTTTTAGTCTTGGATTTGACATGCAATTAAATACTCTAGAAACAGCTCTTCTATTATTAATACTATTGTTACAAGTAGTAAGCTGCTGCTAATGTGCGCTGTGTCACAGAGCTTGAAGTCACCATTAGAGATTTGTTCTTTTGTGCCATCACTCAAATGCAGAGAGCTCAGGCACAGGTGACAGCGGCCTTGTGAAAATGGGATGTAATCTTCATATGCACCCTCTGTGTGGCAGGCCCTGTTTTCCATGCTGGAGATACGCAGTGAACAAAAGACAAAAACGCTAGTTCTTACTGGCACTTAGTCTTACTGGCACTGTCCCCCGTCTTAAAGGGACGGGGGACAGACAATAAAGAAAATAAACATACTTATCACATACAGTATATGAGAAAGTGATGTGTACGACGGATATGTACTACAATTTTACATAGTTGGCTAAGAAAGCCTCACAGAGAAGGTGACATTTCAGCAAAGGATTGAAGTGGGGATGAACCACGTGGACATCTGCAGGGAAAAGTAGGTCAGGCAGAGAGAACAGCAAGTACAAAGGCCCTGGGGCAGGAGGACGGGTGGCTGGAGCCTAGAGAGGGGCAGAGTAGCAGGAAAAGAGATCAAAGAGTTGATAAGTGGGAGGCCCGAATGTGTAGACCCTGCAGGGCACCGAACAGAAAAATGATATGATGTGACCGAAGCTATAAAAAGATCACCCTGATTGCTGTGTTCAGGCAGAGAGCAGTGGGAGGCCAACTAGGTTCCTACGTAATCCAGACAGGTGATGGTGGCGAGGGCCACGGTGGAGTGGTAGAAGATGGTGAGGAGTGGGTGTATTCTACATAAATTTGAAAATGTAGGATCTGCTGATCCGTCAGATGACCCCAGGGTTTCTGGCCTGAGCTCCTGGAAGGATAGAGTTGCCTTTTGCTGAGAATGGGGAGTATTGCATTTGGAGCAGGTTCAGTTTGGAACATGGAAAGTTTTGAGACATTCCAACTAATGGTGTCAGAGTAGCAGTTGGTTCTAGAAGTGTGGACTGTAAGTCCAGACTGGAAAAAAAAGACAATGTGTAGGCAGCTGGGTGCTGGTAAATGTTTAGCAACTAACTCTGCAGGGGGGAAGGTGTTGGTGGGCGGAGCCTGGTGTGTAGCATTTGCCAATATCTGCTGTGTAAATACTCCGGGCACTGGCCAGTTTCAAGCACAGTTACAGAATATCTTCACGTACTGATACAATAGGTGTACATAATGTCAAGAACATAGATAATAGTAAAATGTAGTAAAAAATTAGGAAGTCATGAGTTTTGAGTATTATTACCTTTGGTTTTAATTTGTTTGGTTATAAATTTGTATAATTCAGTTGTGAATAATGGCTGTGTTTAACAACTGGCTTGAGAAATTCCTGAAAATTTAGCAATTGAATCTTGTGTGCGGGTACGAGGTGGCTCTAACACACCATTTGGGTCATTGGGACCCAAGATTGGTACCTAAAGAGGTGATGGCGATAAGGAGTTCCTGAGATTAGGGAGGGAAACGGACTCCAGAGACCATCTCACTGCTTTTGTCCCCAGTCTAGCCCTGAGGGGAATGAAGGAACGTGATTGATGAGGGTTTGACTTGCATGTCCATGGGTGTGTGTGGCACAGATGGGTCCCAACAAGAAGCCGAGAGGGCAGGAAACAAACTTAAGTTGGTGGTTATATTAGGGACCAGGCACATCCCCTTGTGCTTTAGTTGAAAATAATCTTTAGTTTGAATGCTTGTTTTACTCCTACACATTCTTTTAAAAATTCCAAACTCATGGGCTGTGATTTGAAGAAAACCTCCCTGCTTTCTGCCTAACAGAAGGTAGAGATCAAAGGCGTCAGTGGGCATTGGAAAAGGAAACAAGGCAGCAGCAGCCGCTGACCTTTACCTCCCAGCTTTTCTCCCGCCCCTGGGCTGCGGGGTGTAAAGGACCAGAGCTACTTCCTCCTGGGCTTTTCCAGAAACCGTCCTGCTGCTGGAGCGGGAGCTGGGTCTGCGCTGGGCCTGGGCAGGCACTGCTGTGTGGGTGCTCTCTGTGGCTGCCTCTTTCCCTTGGGCAGAAACCAAGACTGGAACCCCACGCCTGATCCAAACCCTCTGGCAGGCCAGTGTTCGTAGCCTGGGGATGTTAGCAGAGCTGTACTTTACAAGGTGAGTCCCCACGATGTCTGGTAGGACCCCCTCAGTCTGGAGTTGGGGGCAGTGAAGGGCACCTGGACCATGGACATGGGTCCAGTTGGTCCTGACGCTGAGAGGAGCGTGTCAGGACAACATGATGCCCACGTGGCACCCCACTTTGGAGTGTGGCATGTTTGGGGCAAGTGTCTTGAGTAATAATTGTAAATTAAATTTCATCCTCCACGCACTTAAGTTACAGTTTCAGAGAATTTTGTCTTAATTTCTGAACGACACTCAGTCATCAGCTCATTGCTTTATGTTTTAGTCCCATATTTCGCGGCCCCACTGCATTGGTCTAGGGCCCTAAACACTTAACCGCCCTTCCAGAAAGCTGGCAGGCATCTCCCTGATCAAGGATAGTTATCTTCTTTCCTTGGGAAGAAACGTCGGACTTAGGGGCAGTGACGTGTGGTAGTGATCCTTTAGCTCTGTCTCTTCGTTTCACAGAGGAGGAAACAGGCCCAGTCAGGGTGAATGCCCTGTTCAAGGGTACGTGGCTGTTTACCGCCTGGGCCTGGACAAGAATCACTGCATATTCCAGTTCACAATCTAATACCCTGTCCGTCCTGTCCGAGAGCTTTTCAAACTTGTCACTAAGGGTTTTCTTAGTTATTAGTTAAAAATAGAAGAGATTCATAGGATCAGGGGTTAGAATGCCACTTCCCCGCTTTTTGGCTAACTTCAAGTATGTAATTTTAGCAGATTTATTTCACAGCCCATTCCACTCAGAGCAGGCGTGGAGGCAGGAGAAAGTGCTTCAGAAACACCTTCAAAAGCAAAGCCGCTCAGTGGGAGAGAGGCTTCGGGATGTGTTGGAACCATCTGGTTTCCCTGTTTTTAGATGAGGAAACATGGACTCAAACTGACTAGGTGACTTAATTAGGTCATGCAATGAGGGGGTGGCCTTGAGCCCAGGTCCTCTGACCCAAATGCCACCTTCCGGTTACACAGTGACTGAGGCTGAGGCTGAGGCTTTGTGACTTGACAGTTGAGTTTTCTCATCTGTAAAGTGGGTATCATCGCAGAACCTCCTTCACAAGATGGTTTTGAGGAAAGATCAGACAGTGCCTTTAAATCATCTGCACATACTTGGTAAACAGTAAGTGTTATTGTTCTGACTAGGCTCTCAGTAGTTAGCAACCAGCTTTTGTAGGGGGATGGGCAACTCTAAACCATTTGAGGCTGTTTGGAAATGCCTGTGTTTGGAGCTCCTGTGGACCTGCAGAATCAGAAGTTCATTGCCCTGGTGGAGGGAGGCAGGTGTACGTGTTTTGATTCTGATGCCCCCTCAGATGAGAGCCGCTGCTCTCCACTCGGTGCTCAGTATTCTAGGCGACAGGTCCTCTGGCCTCTCCCCAGACCCTCTGCAACAGAACGTGCCTTTTAAAAAAAGATCCTCAAGCAATTCAGATGCACATTGAAGTTTTAGAAACACTGTTACGGTTCAAAAAACATGGTAATAAAACACACGTTCAGGAAAGAATTTTTCCCTGGTCTGTTAGCAACCGCAGAGTAAGCCACCATGTTGCAATAACTGCTCTGTCTGCTGTGCTTGTTTAAAGGCGTGCTGGGGACATAAGCAAGAGATAAGGGAGGCCAGCCTGGGAGCTGGGAACTCAGAACAGGGCTGGTCCGGGAGCCCCCAGCAAGACTGGAGTCCGAACAGGATTCAATAGAGGGCTGGGAGTTGGGTCCGGCCAGGCAAACAACCGTCACAGCTTTCTGCAGTCTTCTGGCCCTTGGGGCTCCCTCACCTGCCCGTCCAGGTACTCTGAGGTTCCTGAGCTCCCCTCCTGTACCAGGCACGTCCAGGCCCTGGCTGCCACTATCCGATCAGGACCTCTGAACTGCCACTTGCCAGCTGGCGCCTCCTCCTTCTCCAGGCTGTTCTCTGGGCTTCAGATTTCTCACCACCTCTCTGCTGCACTGACCTTGCAGCTTTTCCTTCCCTTCAGACGGGCGATTGCCAGTTGAGAAAGAAATGCTTGAAGGGCCAGGGACAGGAATTGGAAAGCAGGAGAGGAAGGTAGAACGCTCCTGTGGCCCCTCTGCAGATAAAGACGAGTGGATGAGGAGGCTGGGCGGCCACTCAGGTGGTCCTTTGACCATGCAGTTAAGGCTCCGGGAGGGGAAAGGTCTGCTGTCCTGTGGATTCTGGTGCAACGCTGTTGTTAGATCCTCTTGGTTTGGCTGCTAACTGGTGCCGTCTTGGGGAATGGATCTCCAGAGATAAGAGGAAGAGGCAAAGGGAAAAGGGCCAGAGTCAGGAGGCAGATGTGGTCCCTCGATATAGGGGATGAGATGGGGCTGTGGGAATATGAGCGGGCCAGGTCTGCAGGGCCTTTGTAAGTTCCTGCTATTTTTTTAAACCCCAGTTTCCCTATCAACGTAACCAGACAACAGCCTCATTGTTGAGGATTTTGTTAATCCTTTTTCTGGTAGAATGCCTGCCACATAATAGGTGCTAATCAGGAATGTACTTCCTTCTTCATTCCCACGCCCCAGGCTGGGCCCCATTCCCCCATCTATTTCTGAGAGCCACGTTGCTGACCACAATTACTTTTCCCCTCACTTCCTCTGCCTTTCCCTCCGAGCACTGGCCTTGGTGGGAAATGGGAGAACTGGAGAGCTGTGGAGTAAGAACTGAGCACATCTGGCCCTCCAACCTTGGTCAGAACAGGAGGCCAGAGAAAGCAAATCCTCTGGTGCATTTGTGCAGGCCCGAAGCCTCTCGCCTTTCCACCTTGTCAGCTGCTTCAACTTAGGCTGAAAGCCAGCGACGGTGTTCGGCCCGCCTGGGGGAGGCCGCAGCGCAGTCCTGTGCGATCCGCCGGGGAGTCAGGGAGCCCGGTGCCTGTCCAGCTCCCCTCCTCTCTCACGCTGGGCCCGTCACCTGCCTTAGCCTCCGCTCCTCTGTCTGCAGAAGGGTGACTGTAATAGAAGCCACCCCACTGGTTCTTCTCAGGGTTCTTGTCTGCTTCAACGTGGGCTAAAATCGTGTTTGGCGTGTGCGCACCCAGAGTTTGCTGCTCTGATGAACAGCCCATAGTAGTAGCTGCCACTGACGTAGTGCTGACTAGATGGGAGGGCCTGTCCTGAGCATACGATAAATAGTAACGTATTTTGTCCTTACAACAGCCCTACGTGTAGGTGCCACTATCACCCCCATTTCAGATGAGGAAACTGAGAGAGGTTAGATAAGTGTCCAAGGCAACGGGGTGAGCTGGGATTCAAACCCAGTCAGTTGGTTTCAGAGGCTATGTTTTTAATCACTGTGCTGTAGCAATTATTCATAATCATTTTGTGCTTGGGGCCCCGTGCACGTGGGAAATGCAATGAGGGACGTGAGAGAGGCGATCACATCTTCTCACAGTTCCAGCTGCTGTTGAAGGGCCCATGAACATCCCTGAGCTGCTCTGCTGGTCCAGGCTCAGGGCTGCTCAGGGCTGAGACTGACCTTGGTCAGAGAGTAGACAGCTCCAATCCCACGGCGGCCCTGCGGGCCTCCCTCACGGCTTGTGCCATCTTCCCATGCTGCACTACGGTCCACCTCTAGCAAGTGGCCTAGCATCCTCCAGGCCTAGCCCCTATTCACAGAGCAGGCTCTGCCCACTGGCTTCTTGGCACAGCAGCAAGCTGCCGAGGAGGGCGGAGGAAGCTATGGGACTATAGCATTTTCCTGAGAAACACGTGGCTGTTTCTTGCCAGGCAGGAAATGTTTGATAGCCCAGAATTGTGTTTACCCCCATGTGACAGCCACCTGAGCCATGTCTGAGCCTTCCTTGTTCCTTGTCTCTTTCCCAGGCACCCAGGCTTTTGGAAGATGCTCACAGTGGCGATGTGCATGGCCCTTCTGGGCTGCCTGCAGGCCCAGGAGCCCCAGGGACATGTCTCCATAATCCTGCTGGGAGCAACTGGGGACCTGGCCAAAAAGTACTTATGGCAGGGGCTGTTCCAGCTGTACCTGGATGAGGCGGGGAAGGGCCACAGCTTTAGCTTCCATGGGGCTGCTCTGACGAACACCAAGCAGGGACAAGAGTTCCTGGACAAGGTCTTGGAGTCGCTCTCCTGCCCCAAGGATGTGGCACCTGGTCGCTGTGCTGAGCTCAAGGACCAGTTCCAGCGGCTGAGCCAGTACCGTCAGCTGAAGACCAGTGAGGACTACATGGCTCTGAGCAGGGACATCGAGGCTCTGGTCCAGAAGGAGGGCCTTCGGGAGGCCGGCCGCGTGTTCTACTTCTCGGTGCCGCCCTTCGCGTACGCGGACATTGCCCGCAGCATTAACAGCAGCTGCCGTCCTGGCCCGGGCGCCTGGCTGCGGGTCGTCCTGGAGAAACCCTTTGGCCATGACCATGTCTCAGCCCAGCAGCTGGCCACAGAGCTTGGGAGCTTTTTCCAAGAGGAGGAGATGTACCGGGTGGACCACTACCTGGGCAAGCAGGTGAGCTTCAGCTTGGAGCCTCACTCCAGGGCCAGAGTGAGCGGGGCACAGGCAGCCCCGGAGGAGAGGCTCACACCACTCGTGGAATTAGGCCTGAGGGCATGTGAGATATGAACTCCCTCGGTCGTTTTGAAGGTGGGCAGGTGAGCGGTGAGCAGCAAGGGCAGGGCCGTGTGGCCCTGTCCACCTGTCCAGCCGCTTGTTCTTCTGTGTGTCCGTCCTCTCTGCTTCCCAGCCGGGGGCTGGCTCTGACCTGTCCGCAGTGCCCGGTGTCCTCTCCGGAGGTGGCCTCCGGCACTGGTGCCTGGACCTGGCTCCCAGCTGGGTCAGCTGTGGGGGTTAGAATTCACCACCTGACCCACACCCATCTGCCTTTGTTTCCATTGTCGTCTTCTCCTTGAGTTCTGTTTTGAACCAGAAGCTGGTAATAAGATCTTAAAACTGAATAGGGACCCAAGGTCTGTACTTGTCATCCTGGCCCTGTGGCAGGGCATGGCCGACCTGGGGCATGCACGTCAGCTGGCCAGTGCCCTGTGCCCACGGGGCCCCGTTAGGACCTGTCTCCCCAGAAACGCCAGCAGAGTGCACCTGTGTTTGCTTTGGTGCTGACCGGCTGGCGAGCCCAGGGCCCTGGGCTGGCACCTCAAAGCGCCTGGGCGTCCCTCTCCATCCAGCCCTGCTTGGAGCTGCTGTGTCCCCAAGGGTGGTCCTCGGACCAGTGCCTGTCCTGGGGAGGTTTTCATTTGTTTATGGGAAAATGAAAAAAAACAAAACACAGTGTTTTCAGTTTGAAGCTTTTCTTGCACCATTTTTGGTATTAACAATATGTTTCATTTGTTAAAAGTCGATGGTAATAGAAGATAGATAAGCTTAAATATTTTCTTTCTTGGCAAAATAAAAAGCTGATGACCCTGTGGGGTTCCTTAAAAGCATAATAAAAAGCTAGTGACACTGTGAGTCCCTTAAATGTAAAATAAGGAGCTGGGGACCCTGCGGGGTCCCTTAAAAGTTTTGAGTCCTGGCTGGGCTTCACCCCGGCCGTCCAGGAGCTGTTGCCTCCGAGCGTCTTCTCTGAGCAGGGAATAGCAGGGTTTGGGGCCCTTCCTTGGAGTCAGGCCTCCTGCGTCCGAGAAGAACCTGCAGCACAACCAGTGTCCTTCCCTGCCAGGCCGTGGCCCAGATCCTGCCTTTCCGAGACCAGAACCGCAAGGCTTTGGATGGCCTCTGGAACCGGCACCACGTGGAGCGGGTGGAGATCGTCATGAAAGAGACTGTGGACGCAGAAGGTGTGTGAATGGCCAGCTCCACCTCCTGGATCGCCCCCTGCCCTGTGTCTGCGGAGGCGGTGGGGGGCGGGGGACCCACCCGGTGCCCCTGCCAGTGCTTCTCGGAGGAACGGAGGGATGACTTTGCTGATGTGTGGTCTCCCTCCAGGGCCTGCTCTGTGCCCAGCTCTGGGCCATGCTAAATCCCAGGGTGCCAGCAGGGCATGGGTGCCACCTGAATGGCATGGCTGCCATGGGGGAGTGTGCGGTCTAGTTATGTCAGCTTGGCTCAGCCGCTGAAACAACTGGGAAGCAGTCAGCGCTAGCAGTTACCTGGAGTTTTACGTGAGTGTGGAGACCGGCAGGCCGCACAGGGCTGCTCAGACTTGGACTTTCATAAGTGCACCCTCTGCTGGGAAGCTTCTCGTCAGCTCCTCACCTTCTGATCCCCCTGTTCTTAGTCCCCAGCTCAGCTGTCACTTCCTTGGGGAGCCTCTGCGGGGCGTCTGGACAAGGTCCCGACACTCAGTGCCCCCCGGCCCCCCTCACTGCCCCTCAGGCTTTCCCTCGTCTGTGACGACAGGATACAGGCCATCTCTGCTCTGGCTCGTGGCACGCACCTCGCAGTGCTGTGTAAATACGGTGAAGGCGCAGTGCGGACTTGGGAGTCAGGAGTCCTGAGTGTTGGGCCTGTCGCTGCCTTCACCAGGTGACCTCAGCTCGTCACTTCCCACATCTGTGAGATGGGCCAGTTGTGTGGGTGACAACAGCCAAGGCCTCTTGAATTCTGGCGTCCTGTGATCTCAGCAGGTCTTCTGAGCGTCCACTGCATACGTTCAAAGCATGAAAGCGCCCGTTCTGAAACGGAATAATAAACCCTAATTCTTTCTGTGTCGTGACCCCTCCCGAATGAGGTGGGTGCTATTATTAGTCTTCTCTGACAGATGAGGTTTGGTGAAGTGCCCAAGGTCACACGGCAGGAAGTGCAGGGACCAGGTCCTGGGGCAGGCGGTTTGGCTCCAGCACCAGGCTCTGGACCCGACATGCAGCTTGTCCCTGTGACTGTGTCTGCAGCGGGGGCAGGAGGGCCCGAGGCCCCCCCACCCCGAGTGTGTGTGTGTGTGTCGGGGGGCGGGGGGCAGTGGGACCCTTCCGGCCTGGCTGGGGGACCACAAGCTCTGCCTTTCTTGTGGCCTTCTCTTTTCTTTCTCTTCCCCTTGGTTACTCTCTCCAGCTTTCTCTCCCCTCCTCTTGGGATGTGAATTCAGTGCTAGAAGCTCTGTGGTGACACAGAGAGGTGTGAGACCCCGCCTCTGTCCCCTGATACCTCACGGATTCATTGGGAGAAAATGCAGGGGACAAGCACCAAAGTGAATGCTTCCGGCAGACGGTGCCATGGGCGGCGGGGCAGGGGAGGGGGCTTGATGCGCGGGCACCCAGGCATCGGAGGGCACTGCTGTCCTTGAGAGGAACTGGCTCCAGCCTGGAACCCCTGTCCTCTCCCCACTGCAGTGAGCCTTCGGGGGTCTCGGGACACTCCCCAGCCCTCCAGACGTCCCCTCCTGCCCTCAGCAAGGGCTCAGGCCGCATGTGGCCTCCTGGTGCCTGCGTGTGGCTGGTGTCCTGGCGGGAGTGAGTGCTGGGCCTCACCCTCGTGTCACTTGCAGAGATGAGCTTCAGACCTGGCGCTGAGAGCGTGGGGTGGAGTGGACGCTGCCGCTGCTGCCACGCCTGCTCTGGGAGCCAGCACCCCGCTCTGCCTGGACCTGGCCAGTCACCGCAGGGCCAGGACCCAGGGACGCCTCCCCCCGCCCCGTTGCTGGCAGCTCTTTCCGGTGCCCACCCCGGGGTGGGGAAGAGCCATGACGTCTGGAGGTACCAGTTGGTACCACTGCCTCTTACTTCTTCCAACCGTCCGCCCCCATTTCCTTCTCGGTATCTGGTGTCACTTGTGGAGGATCCCTCAGTGCAGCAAGGGTACTTTTAGATTTTGGAGAAAAGAAAACAGAAGGCGAGGCAGAAAGATAGGCAGGGGCTTGGGCAGGTCTGGTTGTCCAGGCAACGCTGGGGCGGGGGCGTCTCGGGTTTGAACAGCTGAAGACCTAGCGAGGGCACCGTGGCTGCCTTCAGGGAGCAAAGCCCAGGCCCCGCTGTGTGCAGAGTGGGGCTTCTGAGGGGAGGGTGTCGCTCCTGCCAGGCCCGGAGCACAGTGCGGCTTTGCTCAGGTGCTCTCTGTGTCTTCAGCCCGAAGGCAGAGAGAGACGCAGGGCAGGCCGGGTAGCCAGGGGCCCACTAGCCCCGAGGGGCTTGTAACCAGGAAGCGTGCGGTCAGAGGGGGCTGGTTCAGACCACTGTCCCTGTCAGAGGTGGCCGGCAGGACTGCAGCTGTCCTGGGGTTGGGTCTCTCTGGCCGGCCTGTTCACCTGCCACTTGCAGAATCAGGCGCAGAACAGTGTGTAACGAGGTGACTTCCTGCTACTGTGCTCATCCCGGCAGCAGCGGGGGCCTTGGGCGCGAATCCTTTGGCAACAGAGCGGGTTCTGTGTGTCTCTGGCCTGGGGTCCTGAAGGCCAAGCATTCTTTGCTTTCCAGGGAAAGGGCCTGGTGCAGCTCTGCTGGCCCAGGGAGCTCTGCTGGTGCAGCTCTGCTGGCCCAAGCACTGATCCTTGCTGTCCCCCTGGGTCCTGCTTTGGAGTGCCGCCCTCAGGAGGGACTTCTGTAGTCTCTAGTTCAGGCTGGAGAGCAGACAGGAGCTGTGGCCCCTGCAGCCACCCCACCATGGCCAGCCAGCCCTGTGCCAGCCGCCTTCTCCCGGGGTTGGGCATGGGAAACAGGCCGGAAGAAAGACTGCGGTCCTGCTGCGGTCACAGGGCCTGCTGCGGTGGGTTCCGAGGCAGGATTCAGAGCCCAGCATCCTGACCTGTGTGCCGAAGGGCAAAGTGTGACCTGCGCTCTTCCTCCCCGCTTCCCCGACTCCAGGCTGTTTGGTCCTGCTCACTTCCTGTCCTCCTGCTGCAGTGCTGCAGCCCCTGGCTGATTCCTTTGCTGGGAGGCACTAGAGTGACCCAGTCTCTGGTGGCAGCCTAGACTGCCACCTTGAGTGCTGGAACGGGACAGGGCTGCAGGCCAGGCATGGGAAACGGAGCTTTCCTGGTCCAAGATGCTGCAGGCCCTGGGAAAGGGACTTGAGAGCTGCAAGGTCGTGTGGATGTCCCCCACCCCCACTCGCTCACATCCACATGGGTGGAGGCCGGCTTCCCCAGCTCCCTCCCTCCACGCTGCCTGAATGGTTTTTTCTCCTTTTCTGCCGCAGCCTCTGGCCCAGAGGAGATTGCTGCAGAGTCAGGGCTGCTGCAGAGAGAGAGAGAGAGAGAGAGAGAGAGAGAGAGAGAGAGAGAGAAGAAACAGTCCTGCCACCAGCCCCCCAGTACCCAACTCCCTCGCAGTCTCATCTGGGGTGCCCTTGTAGGGAGTCCTTATCCAGCGAGCCCCTGAAAGTCACAGAAACCTGGGTACTCAGCCTGGGGTTTCCTGAAACGGCACCATGGGCCACACAAGGAGTGACCTTGGCTGGGCCACTTAGTTTCTGTGTGGAGGTGACCCCTGCTGACCCTTATCATGGCCACTGGGAAAGGCTCTGCAGAAAGGAGGGCTGTGTCACTCAGGGACTAAGGCTCCGCCTGGGAGGGTTCCTGTTCGAATTGAGGGGAAAGGAGTGTGATGCACCTTCCCCCCGGAGGGTTGGGTAACAGTTCAGTGCCTGTCACCAAGGGGCCGCGGCAGCAGGGTCCTCCGGGTACACACCAGCTGTCCTGCCTGCCTTCCCGCAGTGCCAGGAGGGGCTGAGAGCTCACTCAGCAGGGCAGCCCCCCTTCCCGGCCGCAGGGCTGTCGCCAGGCTTCCTGACCAGCACGCCGGCCGGCCAGCCGAGCAGTTCTCCCTGTTTTATTTTTAGTGCTCCCAGAAGGTATTGGTACGGAGCACAGCTGGCTTTTAGTTTAGTTTAATTTTGTTTCAAGTCCCTATTTTTACGGAGAAAACTCAGGTCTCCCTCACTGTGGAGGGATTTGTGGTCCTGGTTCTGAAGGCTGCCATCTTCAGCACCGTCTCCAGTACATGATGACGATAACCCCCCGTTACCTCTCCCGGGGTTGTCTTGAGGATTAAATCCGATCATGTACATGGAAATATTTTACAAACGGAAATGCTGGTCCTCCAAGTTGACAAGGACAGGAAGTGGCATGGTCTCTGGGCTCCACGTGACTTACATGTGACTTGTGCTGGTCTACTGCTAAAGACCTGTTGGTCTCTTATCCTCTTTTGTCCATTTTTCACTGAACATTCTCTTTCTCTATATATGTATTTAAATGTTCATGTATTGACAGTCTGCATAGCATAGACCTTTTAATAGCTCTATAGTTCTGTTCAATTCTGTTTGTACCACAGAATGTGAATTGTTCTATTATTAGGCATTTTGGTTGTTTCCAGTTTTTGCTATTTTAAGTAGTACTTTGTGAGCTTTCCAAAAATTAAGATGTAATTCACATACCATAGAGTTTACCCTTTTAAAGTACACAACTCAGTAGTTTTTAATATATTCACAAAGTTGTGCAACCAGTATCTAATTGTGGAATATTTATGAGTATTACATTTTTTTCCTTTCAGTATACGTCCGAAGTGGAATTACCAGGCCAAAGGGTAAAGACTACTTTATCGCTGTTACTGCATCTTGTCAGACTTGTCTTGCTTTCCATGGGAAAGAAGGCAGAAAACCCCATGAGGTTTTGAGGGGCAGCACGGCTGAGGGACAGAGAGCGATGGGTCTCCCCTGAGTGTGATCTTGGATGAGCTCTGGATTTGAACAGGATGGAAGCCATGTATATGGGGGCTTTTCTTTCCGTTGTCCATTCTGGCTGTGCTTTTCCCTATCCTCGTTCATGCATCGATGCCTTTTTACCCTCAACTTTCAACTGAGAAAAGGTCGCCAGGTGGTCAATACATATCATTTTCAGAAAAAAGTCAGTCCGTGATAATTGGTGGTAACTGGGAAATAAACAGCCTGTTGGGTCTCGTCAGGAGAGCTAGCCCCCCAGCTTCCTACCTCTGTGCTCTGTGCTTAGCTGAATGCCCCCCACCCCCCACCCCCGCTGTGAGCTGTGCCAAGCTGTGGTTCTGGTCATTGCACTTGAACTCTGAAAGACAGAGCTAGCCAGGAAGGGATCAAAGGCCACCAGTCTGTGAGCTATGCTAACCTCAGCATACCCCTTGAAGCTTGAAATTAAGGAATAAAGGAAGCTCTCTTTTACACAGCGGGTAGTAAACCTGTGAAATGCATTCTCTCCACGGATTGAGAGAGGATAAAAATAGGAAAAGGGCCACTTAGGGATTAGCTAAACCAATGAATAGTAAGCAGATAACAAGGCTTTTAAGAACTCTGCTGTGTTCTCTCCATCAAAACTTCATCTGTTCTCAAAGCTCTGACGATTCTCTTTATACTCTTACCTCTCCTGTGATTCATTGATTGAGACACATTTTTTTCATATTTGAGCATCTCTGAAGTTGGGTTTCCCATTGATGGGGTGACATAGTTGAGTTGGCAGCACGTTTCTTTCTTGGTGGTAATAATAGCGATTCTTTCACCATTGCTGGCATTTTTGACTTGATGAAATCCAGTATATCTCCAGCATTCATCACCTTTCCAAGCCTTTCTCTTATCCTTCCAGCTGCCTTTTAGATATTTTCCCTGGATGTCACATCACCACTTCAGACTCAGCAGATTTAGAACTAAAACCATCATTGCATTTTTTCTCATGAAATACCGACTGTTTTTTCTAACTTCTTTATCTCTAAATGGTAACTGCTCTCTGAGTTGTCAGGGTGGTAGCCCCTGTAATAATAAAAAGAGCCAGTACTTATCAGTGCGTCCTGTATGCCAGGCACTGTCCCAAGCCCCATGTATGTGTCGACTCCTTAATCCACACATCAGCCTTACAGGGAGGCGTTGTGACAATTCCTTTTTTATATGGAGGATAGAGTCGCTTGCACAGGGTCACAAGGCTGAGGGATGACAAAGCAGGTACCCAGGCAGCCTGGCTCCTGAGACCACACTCCAGGTCACGACTCTGAGCTGCCTTTCACCCGTCCAGCCCATCACCACGCAGTTTGTACTCCTCCACTGAATGCGTTTCACTGTTGCTTTGTGTGATTTGGCCCTTGTTACTGCCTTTGATTATAGCAAATGCTGCCTGGTTGGTCTCATTACCACCAGCCTCCTCTGTGACGATCCATCTTACGGATCGTACACAGCCTACTCTTCCCACAGCACCTCTGTCGTGTTTCCACTTCCCTGCTCTAACACTTTTTAAAAAAACAGTTTGAGACATAATTCACATATCACACAATTCACCCGTTTAGAGTGTACAATTCAGTGGGTTTTAGTACAGTCACAGAGTTGTGCAGCCATCACAACAATCAATTTAGAACATTTGCCTCCCCACGGAAGGAGCCCTGTGCCCTGTAGCTGCCATCCTCTAATTCCGCCATCCGCCACCCCCACCTCCACCCCCGTGCCCCTGGCAACCACTAATGTGCTTTCTGCCTCTATGGACTTGCCTCTTCTGGACATTTCATGTAAGTGGAATTGTCCGGTTATGTGTTGGCTGATTTCACTGAGCATGTTTCCAAGGTCCATCCATGTTGTAGCAGGTGTCCGTACTTCATTTCTTTTTGTTGCCAAATAATGTTCTCCTCTATGGAGAGACCACGTTTTGTTTACATTCATCAGTGGAGGCACAGTGGGTTTGTTACTAGTTTTTGGCTCTGGTGGGTAACGCTGCTAGGAGCACCCAGGACACGGTTTTGTGTGGACATATGTTTTCATTTCTGGGGTGTACGCAGGAGTGGCATCGCTGGGTCACGTGGTGGCGCCGTGTAACTGGCTGAGGTCAAGAACTTCCAACAGCAACTCAGACTCCTCAGTCTCGTTCCCCAGGCCCTGCCCGTCTGTCCTCGACGTCTGCTCTTCAGAATCACAAACTGGCCGCTTCTGCCAGGCTGGGCACTGTCATCGGGACTGTGTGTTGGGGCCTCTGCCCTCTGGCTCACGCTCTTCACCCCAACTAGGATGTAACCACGGGGCCGTCAGCTCACACATACATTTCTTTGAGACACACCATTTTTAAAGATCTGAATTATTTGTGCACGTTTAAAAATCATGAGATTACATGTAATGATTCCAAATTTTTATGTTCTCCCCCAAAACTGGAAGATTGAGTCACTCTGGGCCCGTACTTCTGTGAGGCACCCCTGGACTGCAGCTGAGGTGTTTAAGTGCCCTTTAGCCATTGGGGCCCCTGACCTCTGACCTGGTCCCATCCTTCCAGAGTCCAGCTCAGCTTCTTCTTTGATCATTGTCTTCCATTTCTGAAAGCCTCTGGTACTCATGCCACTCAGTGCCACACCGAGTACAATACTGTGCCATGTGGTTGTTGTGCCAAATGGGAGTGGTAGGAAGTGAAAGGGAAGGTATTTTGGTGATAGACATTGTGGCCTCTCGAGCCAACTGCCTCAGTTCAAACCATCACCCGCTGTGTGACCTTGGGCAAGTTACCTAACTTCTCTGAACCTGAGTTGCCTTATATTGTAAAATGGGATTAACAGGAGGACCTCCTTGTATACTGCTGTTGTGAGGAGGAAGTGGACTGATACACATCCATCATTATCATTATTGTCTTTGTCTTGATGTCTTCTCAACAATATTGTAAGCATTTGGAAAACCAGAACGCTTTGGGGCTAGGGAAGGTTGGCCATTGTTTTCTCAATGGGGGGCACTGAGCATTCAGGCTGAACCCTTGGGCTGGACTGTGCACTCTCAGGTTTGTACTCTGCCAGGGGTGCTAAAGTCTGGCTGAGAACAAGTCAGACTTCTACCCCCGAGGATGAGGGTGCCTTCCTGCGGGCAGGCGCCTGGCTTTATTTCTTTGCCCACAACACTCAGGCTTCCGTCAGGTTGTTCCGCCGGCCTCAGCCCAGTGCCGCTTGCCGTCTGGCTGGCCTGCGAGAGTCCTGGGAGCCTGGACAGGGCAGGCGACCCGGGACTGGCGCCGAGGACCCAGGGTGGCCGCTGTAGAGGAGTATGCTGGGCCAAACAGTCTGAACGAGAGCCACTTCTTGTTTGTCTGAGTTAAATATTGGCTAGTAAAGAAGAGTGCTTACAAAGTATACGTAAGGTATACAGCGCTCTGATGTGATAAATAGCACGGTCCCCCCAAATTCGATCCCAGGGCCTCTCCTTCACCAGTGGGTAGATTGTTCCCTTGCTTCTCTCTGTTGTTTCCAGGTGTGTCTGATCCCCTAACAACACATTGTGGAATTTTGAAGGGGAGTCATACTGTGTGTGTCCCTTTCTCCACATTCAAGGTAATACTTTCAGATATAGCCTCTGATAACGGACTCAGCTGTTACTAATATGTAAAACCCATCTACTGAATCTCTAATTTCCGATGATATTTTTCCTTTGTTGAAGTTCTGGGTTTTTTTCTGTTCGTTTTATATCATATTTTCAAAATTTTTATTTTATCAAAGGAATCCTGCTTCTCTCGACATGTTTTTGCTATGGATCATGTATGTGTATTCATTTTCTGTGCTGTCCGGTGTTGTGTGGTTTGACTGTGGCACTCCACCAGGTGACAGGCATGCAGCAGAGATGCAGTCCCTGCTCTGATGGTGTTTCAGGCGTAGCGGGGAAGGGACACGAGGCACTGACTGAGTCTGGGGGGCTGGCAGAGGGCAGCGCCCAGAGGGGAGGCTAGAGGTCAGTAAAATCCCCTGGAAGCTGAGACCTGCAGGATGAGTGGAGCTGCTGGGCGCGAGAACCCATCCGTGTCACAGATAATGCATGCGGAGCCGTTGGCTAGTGACTGCTCCTGCTGTCACGATGCCGGGCCCTGAGTGGGCCTGGGTGTTGGCAAGTCAGCGGAATATGAGCCGTGTCATGTAAGGTCTTGTTGTTTGAACCCTAAGCTTTAAGACGGTTGGGCTCTACATATTCGAGTCACTGATAGTCCGAGCTCACGCTGAGCTCTGGAGGAGGGAGCAGAGCGTAGTGTGTGGGTAACCAGCTCCTGACTCTGCCCTTCTGGCCCTGAGCCTCTGATGCTTCTCTGTCGCGCAGAGCAGGGATAATCATGGTGGCCGCAGTGCAGCATCTGTGAGTGTGACAGGAGGCAGGAGGGGCACATGCAATGTCTCAGCACCGTGCCCGGCCACAGTGAGCCTCGGGGGTCACGCTGGGCTCTCTGCTCAGTGTTCTCTCTGTTATTCTGTTTTACATTTGCCCTGTCCACCTGCCAACTGGATGTCTCCTGAATGTCTTAAGCTCAAACACACCTAAAACAGACCTCCTGGTTTCCCCGCCTTCAACCTGTTCCTTCCTGTCTCCCCATCTCTGCAAATGCCACCTCCGCCTGTCCTTTGCTTAGGCCCTGATTCTAGGGGTTAGTTATCTTTGGTTCTTCCTTTTGCTCATCTGTCAGTGAGTCCAGTCAGTTCTGGCTGCAGAATGAATCGTCTACTCCCTCCAGCTTCGTTACTGCCAGTATAGCCCCTCCTTGGTCTTCTCGTTTCTCCCACAGCCAACGAGGGATCTAAGCTGAATATACATCAGATCTTGTCCCTTCCTGCTTGAAACCCTCCCATGGCTTCTCCTGAACATAGAAACAAGTCTAGCCTTAACCTGGGGCTGCAGGTCCTGCCATCCTATCTGCTCCCCCAGCTCACCTTCTTCTAGTCCCTTAGCAGCCAAGCTTTGTCCCGCTGCAGGGCTTCTGCTTCAGAGATGCTCCCTCCCTGGCTTTTTGTAGGGCTGACTCTTCAGGTCTCAGAGGGGCGGTCCTTTTACGCTCCATCACAAGCTGTGTCTATAATTTCTTTATTGACTTACTATTTTCTCCCTCTCACCTTCCCTCTCTGTAAGCCGAGGGCAAGAACCTGTCGGTGTCCTCAGTGCCTGCACGTTGCCTGGCACATGTGTGCACTAGGTAATGGGTGGCAGCTGTCAGCCCTGTTTAATGGCAGGATGCAGCAACAGGGACTCATAAGTCACACGCTAGTGAGCCGCCGTCAGAGCCCAGAGCTCAGGCCCTCACCACGAGGCTGCCACCTCCTGCAGCACTGAACCTGCTGACCGAGGCCCGGGGAGGGGCAGGGCCAGAGGCCGGGCAGACGCCTGGAAGTACAGCTGGGCCTTTGCTGAAACTAGAACCTTCCCCCACACCACTCCTGGAGCAGCCCACGGTGTTGGACACCCTCTCCTAAGAGGTTCTCATTGGGGGAGATGGCTCAGAGACGCCCTCCTTCCTTCGGTCGTCGAGGCTTGCTCTGCGTAAATCATTGTTGTCAGCTCTCTGGACTGGGCACTGACGATGTAGGACCAGAGGTGCGGGCTGGGGGTCTCAGCACCTCGGGGAAGCCGGACGTGTTGCCCATTCTTTATGGCCTCTCCCCCGTCTCCTCCCCCCGCTCAGGTCGCACCAGCTTCTATGAGGAGTACGGCGTCATCCGCGATGTCCTCCAGAACCACCTGACCGAGATCCTGACCCTGGTGGCCATGGAGCTGCCCTACAACGTCAGCAGCTCGCAGGCTGTCTTGCAGCACAAGCTGCAGGCCTTCCAGGCGCTGCGGGGCCTCCGGATGGGCAGTGCCGTCGTGGGCCAGTACCAGGCATACAGCGAGCAGGTGCGCAGAGAGCTGCACAAGCCGCCCAGCTTCCACAGCCTGACGCCGACCTTCGCAGGTGGGCTCTGGGGCCGGCACAGGCTGCGGGCTGCCCCCCACCCCCGGCTGGCAGCAGCTGTCCATGCCCAGACGCCCTTTGGTCTGGGTTACAAGGGACTTGACGTGGGATTTTCACAAAGGCACTTGGTGGCAAGTGAGACTGCCATTCCCCTGCCTGTCTGGCCTGCCGCCAGCTTAGAGCAGCAGGTCACCTGCTGGCTCCCTCTGGGCGAAGGACAGCCCTGCGGTGGTGTCATTTTGGTCCACGTCCACACACGTCCTTCTAGGACTCGCCAAGCTGGACTACACCTGGCTCCCTCCCTCGTGGAGCTTCTGTCCAGCTCCCCTGCAGTGGGGCTGCACACCTGCCCTGCCACAGCCCGAGGCGCCCCTGACAGGGCCCCCCCAGAGCCACCCTCTGGACAGTTACACAGGCTCGGAGCTTCCGGGAGAGGGCTGGCTCCCTCAGACTGCGGATAGTAACCCCACAAGAACAGCAGCTATTGATGGGGTACCTACTATGTGCCAGGCACTTTATATAAAGCATCTCATTTAGTACACACACACACACACACACACACACACACACACACACACACACACGAGGCAGGGATGGCGATTGTCCCCATTTAAAGGGGAAGGAATGTGCCCGAGACCAGCAGAGACAGTACGTGGGGAAATCAGGCTTGGGGTTCGAGTCAGGAGTGCACTCAGCCTCTGGCTCTTAACGCCCCCACAGTCCTCCTTACCTGCACACCACCGCCCTGCTGGCCTGGCTTCAGGTGCGTCCTGAATGCCCCCCGCCCCCAGCAGTCAGGCTCTCCCAGCCTCACTCCCTCCAGGAAACTTCTCTAAGAGGCTCTAGGTTGGAGACCCAGTTCTCTGTCCTCAGGAGAGTGTGACTCCAAGAGAGGTGGGTGTCTGAGGTGGCCCCGAAGCCGCCTTTCCAGGACTTCTGGGAAAGAAGGTGACGGAAGGGGTGAAAGGTGAGGGTGAGGGTAGCAAATTCAGGGCTGTTCCACGGCAGTGGGAGGCCCAGAGCAGGGGCTTGGAGAGAAGGGCTGGCTGGCAGGAGGTGGGAAGGGGAGGGCTAGTGGGCCGAAAAGTCCCTGGTTATTTGTGCTGGAGCGTCACCTCCGCTGTCCCCCTGTCACCCAGGCATCCTCGTTCACATGGACAACCTTCGCTGGGAGGGCGTCCCTTTCATCCTGATGTCCGGCAAGGCCTTGGATGAGCGAGTGGGCTACGTCCGGATCTTGTTCAAGAACCGGGCGTATTGTGCCCAGAGCGAGAAGCACTGGGTCGCGGACCAGAGCCAGTGCCTGCCACGGCAGGTGGTGTTTTACATCGGCCACGGCGAGCTGGGCAGCCCTGCCGTGCTGGTCAGCCGGAACCTGTTCAGGCCCTCCCTGCCCTCCCAGAGCTGGAAGGAGCTGGAGGGCCAGCCCGGGCTCCGCCTTTTCGGCCACCCTTTGTCTGATTACTATGCCTACTGCCCCGTGAGGGAGCAGGACGCCTACTCCATCCTCATTTCTCACATCTTCCACGGCCGAAAGGACTCCTTCATTACCACAGAGAACTTGCTGGCCTCCTGGGTCTTCTGGACCCCCTTGCTGGACAGCCTAGCCCACGAGGTCCCACGCCTCTACCCGGGAGGAGCTGAGAATGGGCACCTGTTGGACTTCGAGTTCAGTGGCAGCCAGTTAGCCTTTTCCCAGCGGCAGCCGGAGCAGCTGGTGCCAGGGCCAGGCTCTTCTCCGATGCCCAGTGACTTCCAGGTTCTTACGGCCATTTACCGAGAGAGCCCACTGGTGTCAGCCTGGCCCGAGGAGCTGATCGCTAAGCTGGCCAGTGACATCGAGGCCACGGCTGTGCGGGCAGTACGGCGCTTCGGCCAGTTCCACCTGGCACTCTCGGGCGGCTCAAGCCCCATCGTCCTGTTCCAGCAGCTGGCCATGGGGCATTATGGCTTCCCCTGGGCCCACACACACCTGTGGCTGGTGGATGAGCGCTGCGTCCCACTCTGGGACCCCGAGTCAAACTTTCACAGCCTGCAGACTCACCTGCTGCAACACGTGAGGGTCCCCTACTACAACGTCCACCCCATGCCCGTGCACCTGCACCAGCGGCTCTGCGCTGAGGAGGACCAGGGCGCCCGGGCCTACGCCGACGAGATCTCGGCCCTCGTGACCAATGGCAGCTTCGACCTGGTGCTGCTGGGCATGGGCACCGACGGGCACACGGCCTCCCTCTTCCCACAGTCGCCCACTGGCCTGGATGGCGAGCAGCTGGTGGTGCTGACCGAGAGCCCCTCCCAACCACACCATCGCATGAGCCTTAGCCTGCCCCTCATCAACCGGGCCAGGAAGGTGGCCGTCCTGGTCATGGGCAGGTTGAAGCGTGAGATCACCATGCTGGTGAGCCGCGTGGGCCATGAGCCGAAGAAGTGGCCCATTTCGGGCGTCCTGCCTGCTTCTGGCCAGCTGGTTTGGTACATGGACTACGAGGCCTTTCTGGGATGAGGCAGCCCTTGCCATCTGCTCACCCCCGTGCTGTCTTTCACCTGTCCTGTCCCCTCCCCTCTTAGTCCTGCCAGCTGCCCTGGCGCCCTGACACTCTGGAATCCGATGCGTCGGGCAGCCCCCCGAGTTGCCCCATCCCAAGCCCTTTGACAGTCCCCATCTAATTGTGGTGGGCAGACACAGAAACAAGAAACGGAGTCTTTGCTCGTGAGAAGCTTCACATCCAAGTCAGGAGAGAAATACCCATCTGAAGAAAAGAACTGCAATGGTCACACATTAACTTCATCCAGCGCAAAGTAGGATGGGGTGGAAACCCCCAACTTTAGAAGAAGGAATGCAGTGGGCCGAGTTAATCAGGGAGGTGTCCTGGCGGAGGTGATCCTTGAACTGGTTCCTGTGGAGAAGAGCAGGGATGTAGAGGGAGGAGAGCGCCCGCACCCCTCCGAGCAGGTGCAGGCCCGTTGCAGAGCCAGGTACACAGAACTGCCCGAGCGCTCGGGCAGGTGGAGCCCTGCTCCGTGTCCCCTTCTTCCCAAGCCTCTGACATCCAGTGTGGCCATCTCCACGTGCTCTGTCTCTGTTTTGTTCTCAGTCCCGACTGTGGAGGAGGTCTTCCCATCCCCTCTCTGTTCTTTGGCGTCCATCAGACTCTTCATTTACAGACAGACAAAGGATGACAGTAACACAGAAACAAATACTAGGATGTTACAACGGTTCCAGAAATCTTGTGACTGTTTGGAGGGGCTTCCTCAGCAGATGAACTTCTCTGAATGGGGGGTGCTGGTTCCCCCAGCTCCTCAGGGAGGGCCCCTGTCCCCACCCACCCATGTGTTTCTCTGGCCAACACCCTCCGAGAAACATGCTGGGCACCAATGATCAGGCCATTCCAGGGATCCCTCCTTTAAAAGGGTCCTTTCCATCTCAGGGGACTTCCCGGTGGGTATTTCCACTCTTAGTATCCCCTCTGGTTTTGCCGGGAAAGATCCAGTCACATCTTTCTCTAATGGCACAACTCATTTGGGGGAAGACACGTGAGGCCGAGTGACCTAGACCATCCAGACTCTGACCTGACCAGACGGGCAGCCAGGCCCCCGCTGTGGGGTGGCCGCAGCTCCCAGACAGCAGTGGCTGCGCACGGCCTTCTCAGGGGGCGGGGAGGCAGGCTGCACCCGCCCTTCTCACACTACCTCTCAGCGGCACCCCGCCTGCTGACCTCCTGCCTGCCGGTCCCACCTGCCACCTCTCACTTCACCACTAATGAATGCAATGCTGAAGCCTTGGGTCACAAGTCTTAGCTTCTCCTTGAGAACAGGGTGGGCGTTCTGCTCCTGAGACCTGTGGGCCCAACAATCCCTGTTTTTCTGAAGTCCCTAAGGGCGGGGGGGGGGGGCTCGGAAATGCTTCCCACACTCAAAATTCTCAGGACACATTTAATTTTTATTTCAACTTTCCACATGGGCCTGCCCCCAAGCTATGACTCTAAAGGAATAACAGGGATTTTTCTGCGTGACTGCACCCGCCTCTCATAGTCACACTTTGTGACGAGCCGATAAGGTTTATCAGGCAGATATCAAGTGTTGATGTCACACAGAAGGCTTTCCTTGGTGAGGCGCATCACGAAATCTATTTCTCTGCTGTTGATTGTTTACACTTCCTTCAAGGCTATGGATTTAAGGGAACTCTTGCTCTCATTTGAGATGCGTGTACTGAAATGGGTGCCCGAGCCAGGGGCTCTCCATGTGAAAGGCACTGGTTAAAATTCGCCTTCCCCTGGCCTCCAATGACTGGGTCCAGATAGGACACCTCTCTTTGTACGGAGAGAGTTGACCTTGGCAGAACAGAACCCCCGCACCAGGTCCGGGTGTCCCCCCCCTTTCTGGGGTCAGCATTGTAACGTTTTTGCTCTAGAGGTGCTGGTGGGCTGGCGCCCGTGAGTGGGCACAGGTGGCTGCAATTCGGGTGCCACCGCTGGCCACGTGGGGGCGCCCTCGCACCATACCTGCCGTCCTGCGGTTGGACTGCGGAGGAATTCCCCGCGCTCTAGTTGCATTTTCGTATTGCGCCTCCCCGAGCCCTTGGCCCGAGCACTCCCCCAGCTGTTCTTTGGGAAACTCTTCCTCTGTGGTTGCAACACCAGAGAGAAAGGGACCTCAACATGCCTGAGTCCATTCCAGGATAAAGGGTAAACTGGCTCCTGATGTCACCATTTCTGAATAATAGTGAGTCACTGTGGGCCTGAGCCTAGGATGTCCTGTTCTTAGAGGAGTGCCTTGCCTCAAAATGCACCCCTTATCCATGGAGACTGTGCGCATGGGGGTAGGGGTCAGGGCAAAAAAATGCCAAAGGTTTCCTTTCCAGAATCAAGTGCTGTCTTAACATCACGCCAGAAAAGTCCGCTGGGAGACATTGTCAGCATTCCTGCTTCTACCCCCTCCCTCTTCCCGTTTCCCTCCTTGCCTTGGGCCAGGAAAGAGAGTCTCAGAACCCCGCCACCTAGGCTGGTGGTTTCCAAACTTTCTGGACCATGATCCCCAGCAAGAAACACACTTTACATCATGAGTCGTGCAGAAATCTGTCTCAAGCACAAGTTTCATAAAGGCATTTCTGCCCTGAGAGCATTGGGTACTTTCTATTTTTCATTTAAGAAAATGCTGTTTGTAATCCACTAAATTGAGTTGATGCATAGTTTGAAAAACACTGCTGTAATCCAGCTTTACCCTGTTCCATAAGCTGGGGACCCCTCCTAGACTTGGGGTGTACTCAGCTCCCCCAGCGATGCTCACTGGTGACCAAATTGGGACTGGAACCCCAGCTTTCCGGTCCTGCAGCCTCAGGCCTTGCGCTCATCTGGGCACACAGGGAAGCTGCCCAGGCCGGGCGTGGGGGCTGCTTCAGCCCCTGGTGTGGGATACTAGGCCTCCTTCATAACAAGGAGGGAGAGCGGTGAATGGTAAAGAAGCTCGAAGCCTGGCGGGAGCAGGAGCGATTTTGACGTATGGGTTGGTAAGTACCAGGCTGGATACTAAGTATTTTACGCAACTTGTCTAATGTTTGAACAACCCTGAGGCAGGTGGAGGGATCCTCCTTTACTGATGGTTTTGAAACTGAAGTTGTCTAATGACAACAGGCCAGCTGTTCCAAGCCAGGCGTAAAACCTGGGTCTACAGGGTTCTAGTTGTGTGCTGCCAGCCACCTCCTTCCCAGAGATCTCTGGGTGCTCAGAGCAGCCGTGGTTACTCAGAGTCCTGTAAAAGAAAGACCCCTCCTTTGGGAGGCCTCGTCAAATTAGCATCTTTAGAGCATTATTGCTGTTTGTTCTCAGGAAAGAATTGAGGGACTTTCCAGGCTGTTGTAAGCTGCATTCTGATTTTGAGCTGGGAGCAAAGTTTCTTGCTAACCACAAGTTAAAATAGTCTCATCTTGTTGATCTTCCCAGCTCCCTGCTTCTCTGCAGACAATGCTTTATTCCCACCCTCCGGCCTCCAGTTTAGCAGCATAACCGAAGCTTTCTGCCAGTGGACTAATATTTCTGAAGACTTCACTGACGGCTGTCATTCCAGAGTGCACAGGCTTGGTCTACCTGGCCTGGGAGCTCCTCCTGCTTTGCCTCGCCCCCTCCTTTCCCCATTTGTGCAGAGAGCTGGGGACCAGTGTGACAGAAAGGAAGGGAGAAGCATCCGTAAGAGGCAGTTTCCTACAATTTTGTTTCCATAAACTTCTTTTCAACAAAAATGTATGCAGCCTCACATAAGCAGCCCTACCTGGCAACACTTTCAAGCCGACAGGGCCCTGCAGACCTTACTCCCCTAGTGGAGAAGCTGCCTGGCCGTGGGTCAGTGTCAGAGAATGAGCAAGTCACAGCATAAGCCAGTAGTGACAGGGTGAGGTCGCTGTGGTGGCCAGCCAGCGCCATCAGCACCTGCCTGCCTTGCACAGGACAGACTGCAGACAGGACAAGGGCATTGAGAAGGCTGCTGCCTGCCCACGTCACCAGGTTGCGCGGCCCATGAGGGCCATCTCCCTGACCGTCCACTTGCTGGAGTGAAGGCTGTGTGGGCTGCCGTGAACCCCCTCCCACGACTCCCCTACGATGGCTGCTGGGCACCACAAACCACTAGGCCCGTGAGGTGCTCCTTGCTTTGTTCAGGTGACACTTCCATGAGATAGAGGTCCCCCCCGCCACCCCCGCCCCTCACACCTCACTAGGTTCTCATTTGGCAGCTGCTGAGAACCCACAGGGCACCTGGAAGGGTCGTTCCTGCCGTGAGAGCCACCCTGCTGGCGCTGCCCTGCTCGCCAGGATCCGAGCATCTCATGTCACTGGAGGTGCCAGCTTGGAAGTGACGGCTCCTTCCGCTAAGAGCCCCACCTGCTCGCATCCCGCCCGTGGACTCGTCCGTGCCCTCCACCGCCCATCTTCCCTTGCTTGCTTGGAGGGTTTGAGCTGGCGCCAGCATGTTCTTTGTTTTCCTTGCTGCACCTACATAGCCTCCATAGGAAATGAAAACCCTACTTCTTGCCCTTTCTACTCTAGAGCAGAGCGCTGCCTCTCGGTGGCTCAGCCTCCCTACACAGCATTTCTCCACCGAGGGAGCCAGCGCCAACCCCTGTCAGCACGTGTTCTTGGATGAAGTGCAGATGTCTGCGGGGACATGCAGGGACCCTTCTCCAGAGGCGTGCCCAGGCCTCCAGGCAACAGCTCGAGCTGGGGCGTGAGTGAGACACAGGCTTCCTCAGCTCACGGCTAAGCAAGGTGCCCACACACTGATGCTGTCGGCAGCACGAGATGAAACGGGGCATTTCTGAAATGACAGCGAGAGGAGCCATGATCCCTTTGATGAAACTTCCTCTCCAGCCAACTCCAGTCAGGAGTGTATCTGTTAGCAGAGCAGGTCCCCAGGGGTGTGTGTGTGTGTGTGTGTGTGTGTGTGTGTGTGTGTGTGTGTGAGAGAGAGAGAGAGAGAGAGAGAGAGAGAGAGACACCGACCCACGGATGGGAGGGGCCGAGGTCCAGATTAACTGCTTCTGCGCCCTGGTTCCCAAGGATGGCTTTTGTTTAAAACGCTTGCCTTGCTCTTGGGTGTTTTATAGGAAGTCTCAGCATCTCCCCTGTCCCTCTGCCGTGGGGAGTGGTGACACATTTTCATTTGCTAAAAGCTTTATGGAGTCGCTTTGAAAGTGGAAGTGCAAACAGAACCACATAAATTTGTCATTTTGGGTCTTTAGCTGTACCCTACGGAGGTCTAGATGGGTCCGTTGTAACATGTTATGAGATACATCAGAGGAAAAGACCTAGCTGGTGGCCATGTGACCTGCACCGTCCCCTCCTCCCAGTTGTGCATTTAGAAGAACCAGGTGAGGGCAGATACCGGCAGGGCCTCCTCGTTTCCAGCGGGAAGGCCAAGGTGGTGCAGGGCTTAGGGGCTGCTGCCAGCAAGACAACTAGAGGGGGGGTGGGCACCGGAGCTGTGTTTCCATCTGGACTGCGCCCCTGCGTTCTCTGTCCTGTGCTGGGAGATTTGGCACTGGCTTCTGTCAGGTGAGGGGGAGACAGATGGGGAGACTCCTTTGTCAGGGAGACCGTGTGTTCCCTTGTGCAGTGGGGAGACCATGGGCATGAAAACCCCCTCTGCCAAATCACAGAATGTGCCATGCCTTGCTTCAGACAGAGAAACTGCCTCTGGTTTTTATGGAAATACTGGACACTTAAAGATGCCTCAGACAATGGAACACATTCAGAGTTTTTTAAATGACTTTTTTGTATGTCAAATATAACATTTATTTTTTAAACAATTAAATCCTTTTTGCCAGAATTCATGCTTTTATTCTGTCTGGGAGATGGAGAGTGGTGGGCTGTGCACTTCGTGGTCGAGTGGCGTGTGTTCTTGGAGGAGGGGAAGGTAGAGTAAGTCCCCGAGTGGGGACCTCAGTACACCTCATCCACTGCTGTCACGGGCATGTCTGGGCAAACCAGCTGCATTCCGTCGCGCGAGGGTCTGTGGGCCTCCCAGGAGAGACATGGGCAAGGTGGCCGGACCTCACAGTTCCCCAAGCAGCCTGAGGACAGTTGTCCCCGCAGCCTTCCTGGCAGCCCGTGGATGGGAAGGACATCAGCCGAAGGGAGTGTGCTGCGGCATGTGGAGAGGGAGGGGTGGGAGGGAGCATATCTGGAAGCCGCAGCACCAGGCGCCATTGCCTATCTGCTTAGTCCTGTGTCTGCTTCTGCCCCGAGCCTGTGTGGGTTATGTTCCCAGGAATGGAAGGAGGTCGGCCAGTCAGCTAAAGTCGCAGGAGCCAGTGCAGCTTGCACATCCAGGGCGTGGGGTCCCCGGGGACCAAGAGGCACTGGTGACAGACACACAGCCAGGCCTGTGGGCAGTGTAGAGGCTGCAGTCCCCGTCTGTGATCAGACATGCCTCTTGGAGGAGGCAGCCCAGAGCTGGGGGAAACTGGGCTCAGTCTGTGGTGATGGCTGTTGGCTGTGCTGTGTCCGTAGAAACGTGGCCAGGTGGGTTCACTGCCTCCTAAGACGTGAGACCGTGAGGCCCAGCTCGTGGCTCAGCTCGTGGCCCCGCTGCACAGGAGGGTCACTGGTACGTGTTCTCCCTTTGGGGAGCCTCCCTGTACTTGTGTAGGGGAGTCCTGACTGGTCAGGACATCCAGTTGCAGTGATTGGTTAGGGGGACCCGTGACCCAAGTCGGTCTAATAGAGTGACTCCAAGGATGTAGGCTGAAGCAACTCCATTCGTCCGGGCTCCAACCTGCAGCCACTGGCAGCTGTCTTAGCACCACAGGGAGCCGGAGAACACGGCCACGTGCAGAGAGCAGAGCCCAAGGAGAGCAGTGCCGGAGCCGTCTCCAGACCCCGATTCTGCCTGCTGACGGTTCAGTTACTGAAACGAATTAAAACTGGGCTGTAACTTGTGGTAGGAAGCTCAGTAGGTATTGGAGCTCGGAGCTTGGTTAGGTATTTCAGGAAGCTCAGAAGAAACCCTGCGCTGGCCTGAAAGGTGACTCGGGCTCATCAGGACGGCAGATCTCTCCGGTTGGGGCCAGGATGTCACTGGTCCAGTGTGGTGACACCAGTGTGGTTGGTCCAGTGCTACCCAGCTCTGGCTGCATTCTTACTGCTTCATTTGGACCGTTTTCCTGACTGGCCAATGTTTTTGAAAAGCAGGGACAGGTAAAAAGGCAGGAGGAGGTGAGTTGTGAAAATAATAGAAGGAGTCCCTGGTGGGCAAGCTTGGGAACTCCTGGCTTAAATGTCTTCAGTCTCCCACCAGCTTTCTGCCCGCACAGCCAGAGCCCTGAAGGGGGTCAGTTTGATTGCCCCAGCTCCCAACAGAAGGGGACAGTGTGGCTGTGTGCCACTGGATGTCCTCTGTTCTCCCTCATGCCCCACATCGCTCCATCCACCCCTCACCTGCCTGGCTGAGGACCAGAGACTCCATGAGTTTTACTTTTGTGCTTCTGGTATTTAGCTCAATGCCCTGCAGTAAATACGTGAATGAATGAATGAATGGCAATAATGAAAGCAAGGCAGGAATGGTCCTCAGCAGCTGGCAGATCTCTGAGATTGTCCAGATGTCCTCGGCCACAGGCCACTTGGACACTTGCTGTATCTCCTCTTCCCAAAGGAGGCACTGAGTAGGGCTGTCTCCTTGGTAATGCAGGGAGGTCAACCCAACAGGGACTTCAGGGTGAGTCACAAAGAGGGGCTCAGGAGTGTCTGCTATCGGGCACCTGAGGCCCCACTGTCGGTGGGAAGGAGAAGAGAATGGGAGCCTGGGAAGGTGAGGCTTCCACAAGTGCGGTCAACAGAGCTTCTCTGAGCCAGGGGACCAATGCGAGAGGCTGGAGGGTGGAGGACAAGAAAGTGGACGAGCCAGAGGGGGGGCCTGGGATGAGTCAGCATCTCTGGGGAGACTGGATGTCCTGCGTTCACAGTGGATTAGGCAGCGGGCGCAATGAATGGTGGTCCAGCCACGTCTGTGGCAGCACTCTTCTCGGCATTAGAGGGATTGGGGGGGGCCAGACAAAGCAAGGCAAGTTCTGACCCCCATGCCTAGCTATTGTCCCGGTTGCTGTAAGGGGAAATCAATGCTGGGAGGGCAGTACTGGCTGTCAGACACTAGCAGGGGTGGCAGCCAGAGGAAAGGGCTGTAAAGCCCCTCTGCTCAGCCATTTCGAGAGGCATTCACACAACCACTTCCTGTGCCTATCCCAACCCCTCTGGCTTATGGAAACGGTCATCATATCTTTTGTTTGAAGAAGCATCATTAGAAATAAAAATCGTAACGCTCATGCTGCCAGTTAGGCACTCACTGCTGCTCCATAAGCTTTAAATTTTTGTTAAATTAATTTATTGAGGTATAATCAACATGTAACATTATATTAGTGCCAGGTGTACAACATAATAATTTGATATTTGTATTCATTGTGAAATGATCGCCACAATAGGTCTAGTTACCATCTATCACCTTTCATAGTTATTAAATTTCCTTTTCTTGTGATGAGGACATTTAAAATTTCCTTTTTCAGCACTTTCAAATATGCAGTACAGTATCATAAACTACAGTTACCATGCTGTACATTACATCCCCATGACTTATTTGTTTTATAACTAGAAGTTTTTACCTTGGATTCCCTTCAACAATTTCACCCATCCCCCTCCCCTCTGGCCACCACCAATCTGTTCTCTGTACTTATGAGCTTGGCTTTTGGTTTGTTTTGTTGTTTAGGTTCCACATATAAATTAGATCATATAGTCTGACTTATTTCACTTAGCATGGTGCCCTCGAAGTCCATCTGTATTATCGCAAATGGCACGATTTTATTTTCAATGACTGAACAATAAGTATTCCCTGGTAGACACATACACACAGTAGTTCCCTCTTATCTGCGGTTTTGCTTTTTTCTGTGGTTTCAGTTATTTGTGGTCAAGCTCGGTTCGAAAATATTAAATGGAAAATCCCAGAAATAAACAATTCATAAGTTTTAAATTGCATGCCGTTCTGAGGAGCGTAATGAAATCCCCTGCTGTCCTGCTCCCTCCCTCCTGGGACATGAAACCTCCCTTTGTCCAGCGTATCCACACAGCACACACTAGCTTCTCCTCAGTCACGCAGTAGCCCTCTCGGTTATCAGATCGACAGTCAAGGGATCTCATTGCTGGTGTTTACTTTATAATGGCCCCAAAGTGCAAGCGTAGTGATGCTGGCAATTAGGGTATGACAGAGACAAGCTGTAAAGTGCTTCCTTTAAGTGAAAATGTATGCATAGTGTGTACAGGAAAAAAACATGGTATGTATAGGGTGCGGTACTCTCCATGGGTTCAGGAATTCACTGAGGGTCTTAGAATGTATCCCCTTTGGATAAGGGAGGATGAATGTACCACATTATTTTTAGCCATTCATCCATGGGTGCATACTTAGGTTGTTTCTATATTTGGCTATTGTAAATAATGCTGCAATAAACAGGGGTGCGTATATCTTTTTGAATTAGTGATTTTATTTTCTTCGGGTAAATACCCAGAAGTGTATTGCAGGATAATGTGATAGTTCTATTTCCAATATTTTGACAAACCTCCATACTGTTTTCCATAGTGGCTGCACTAACTGACATTGCCACCAATAGTGCATGTGTTCCCTTTTCTTCACACCCTCGCCAACACTCGTGATTTCTTGTCGTTTTGATAATCGCCATTCTAACAGGTGTGAGGTGGTATCTCATTTTGGTTTTGATTTGCATTTCCCTGATGATTAATGATGCTGAGCATTTTCTCATGTGCCTGTTGGCCATCTGTGTCCTCTTTGGAAAAATGTCTCTTCAGGTCCTCTGCCCATTTTTAATTGGATTGTTTGTTTGTTTGCTGTTGAGTTGTATGAGTTCCTTATATATTTGGGACATTAACCTCTTGTTAGATATATGATTTGCAAATATTTTATTTCATTCAGTAGATGACTGCCTTTTAATTTTGTTGATGGTTTCCTTTGCTTTTTAGTTTGACGTCATCCCACTTGTTTATTTTTGCTTCTCAGGCCTTTGCTTTTTTGTGTCAGATCCAAAAAATCATCGCCAGGACCAATGTCATGGAGCTGGCCACCTGTTCTCTTCTAGGAGTTTTATGGTTTCAGGTCTTACATTCAAGTCTTTAACCATTTTGAGTTCATGTTTGTGTGTGGTGTCAGAGAGCAGCCTGGTTTCATTCTTTTGCGTGTGGCTGTCCAGTTTTCCCAGCACCATTTATTGAAGAGACTGTCCTTTCCCCATTGTATATTCTTGCCTCTTTTGTTGCAAATTCATTGACCATACATGTGTGGGTTTATTTGGGGGCTCTCTATTTTGTTCCATTGATCTATGTGTCTGTTTTTATGGCAATACCATGCTGTTTTGATTACTGTAGCTTTGTAGTATAATTTGAAATCAGGGAGTGTGATGCCTCCAACTTCATTCTTTCTCAAGTATGTTTTGGATATTTGGGATTGCTTTTATTTTTAACTGAAAAAGAGAAAAAAAATTATGGAAAACCACAAAGAAAAAATACGAATCTATGCAGGTTACTTCCACTCAGCAATAACCACTGTAAAGTCTTTGTATATTGGCTTTTTTTTTAAGACAACGAAATCACACATATAGTGCCAAAAAGCACACAAATGAATGTTTAAAATATCACTGCAGTCCAATCCCCCAGAAATTAGAAGTATGTCCCATGCAACATCTGGGACATACTTTTACTAAAGCAGTATTAGTTGTTTCCTTGAAATTCAAATTTACCTGGGTGACTTGTGTTTAACATGGTGACCTTACTGTATGTTGCTGGCCTCATTGCTCCCTCATGCAGACAGCCTTTCCTGCAAGGGAACATGGCTGCCTCTCGGTGGCCCAAATGCCCGAGGAAGAGGGCATCGGGCTCTGCCTGGGACTCCCTGGGAGGACTTTGTGGGGTCCAGCATAGGTCAGTGTGGTGACAGTACCAGGAGGTGCCTGGAGCCCCCTCTCACTGTGCTCCCCACCCCAATTCTTGGCTATGAACAGTTGAGATTTTCTCAGTCTTTGTCAAGTGCTGTACCCATGTAGCTCCAAGGCGAGTGCTCCCTTTTCTAATCAGATTCCTGCCTCAAAGCCCCTCCTCATGGGAGGAGGGGTGAGGGACGGTTGTCCATCGCTGGGGTGTTGTATCAACCTGGTGGGTCACTCCCATAGGAGAAGATACTAGACCCACATGGCTCCACCAGCGAGCTGAACACACATTCGAGAGCTCGGAACTTTTCACTCAGTGCCTTAGCTTTCCTGAGAAATCAGGGCAGTTTAGTGAATAGAAATAACAATTTTAGCAGTTGTTATTCCATGTTCCAGACAAGGGAACATCTACGCAAAAGTTTTTCTAATCAAGTTATTCCAGAAGCAACTCATCCCCCAAGAAACCCGAAGGAGGAGTCATGTTTACAGCCAAAGTGTCGCAGGCAGTCTGCTCCCGACGCCCACCAGGGCTTGAGAGCAAAGTTAGAAAGAGACGGAAGGGGACATGCCCACGAAGTGTCTTCGTGCTCTCAAAAATAAACATGGATTGGAGTGCTTTCCTTGGCTCCCCCACAGCAAACTGCTGAAAGTACTCTTGGTGTCTCAAAAATTCCAAGGCCACCACCGCCACTCCTTTCTTAGCCGTGGCCTGATTCCTTGCAAATATTTTGACTTAGTGTGCTGCCCTGGAGGGTATTCACGAGATCCTAAAATGCGGTGTAAGGACCAGAGGCCACGAAGGTTGCAGTTGCCCATCTCTTGAATTTGAGTGACATTCCAAGCCTGCTCGGCCACCAGCAGACCAGCTGTGAGCAGCTGCAGGTGCTGACCACAGCCATCTGAGGCGGGGAGCCCCCTGGACTGCATCTCAGGTGACACGGAGGCAGCTGTGGGCTGAGGTCTGGCTGCAGCCTCCCCTCTGAGGTGGTGTTTACACCGTCTGCCATGTCATAAGTGCCCTCTGCCCCCCCCCCCCATGGCCCCTTGATGGACCGTTTCCCCGAGAAGGAATGCTCCGGTGACTCACAGCTAGGCTTTGTTTTTTTCTAAAAAGGGGCTCCTTTGTCGTTGTTTCCTCAGCCCTTTTCTTGTCCCATCAGCAGTCTCCAGGCCTCCCTTCCCTCCCTGCTGCAGACCCCAGAAATAGCTCAGCAGCTCCCTTCAGGGGTGTCCCCAGCCCATCAGAGGGGCCCTGTGGGCCTTTTCCCAGGGCCAGATTTTCAGGACACTTGGCCTAGAGAAGGGAGTTTTTGTGGCGTGAGGGAGTGCGGTGCTTGCTGCAGGCAAGGAGCCCAAAGTATGTCCCCCAGCTGTCCCCAAAGCCTAGAGCGGCTGAGCGGCAGCATCTTTGCTGACGAGTGGGACCCGGGACCCGCTCACTCTGTGCCCAGGTGTGCCTGTCACCAGGCTTTGTAACAGCCTCGTCCGTCCATCTCAACATTTTATTTATCTGAGTTGAAGTCTACGGAAGGAAGGAGGCCGTCGTAAGCCCCGACCCCTGGGGCCTACAGTGTGCTGAGGGGATGTAGTGACTGGCCTTGACCTTGCTAGCACCCCTTTCTCCCTCTCTGGTTACTGTTCCCACCCCTCTCCATAAGGAGGGCAGATGTCATCAGGACACCTCCCTGGCCACAGAGGGGTCCAGGGAGAGAGGGTGACACAGCAGGGTGTTTTCTGTCCATCCTCCGTCGGTTTGCTCCCCTGTCCATCCTCCCCACCCCCAATCTGGGCCCAGGAGGTTGGTCTGCATGGGCTGCCATCTCCAGGTGCCTTGAGCCCGGCTCGTTTTGGATCCATCAATGGAACCAGAGTGAGGTGGGTAATTTATCTCCCCGGATGCGAACATTCGTCTGGACTGGCTGCGTCCTCAAAGTTAGGGTACAGGGCTCGTTCTGCATGGCCTCCCTGTGTGCCTCTGTCCCTTGGGATTCTAATACTTGTCCCCTCCCGCTGGCCCTTCCCGCTGGCTCTGCCCACACAGCCCGCCCCACTCTCAGAGGCCCTCCTGCCGGGAGGGATTTCGTTCCAGACCTGAGGCCAGTCCAAACAGCCAGCAATGCTCAACTTCGCCCCGTGGCACACTTTCCACCCCTTCGGTAGGATGCTGGGAGCAAGGACACGGGATCCCTACTGTCCTTGGCCTTTCCAGGACACCCGGGAAGAGATAGTGTGTTGTGAGGTGAAGAGCTGGGCCCTGGGTCAGAAATATCTGGGTTCAAATCCTGGCACTCGGTTTCCTCTGCTGTTGGCTGGGAAGGAATTCAGTGTGGTCCTCACGGTGCGAGACCTATGGCACTCTTGGTGGCTGGAGGCACAGGCCACAGCAAAACCAGGGACGTGTCCACTTGCCAAGCTGTTCATGTGCCAGGGGTTCTGTCTTATACAAGTATGACCGAGAGCCAGGCCCGCACTCAGGAAACGAGAGTCCTGTGACAGAACTGAGCACCTGGCAAAGAGGGTGCCCAGGTACTGCCAGGGTCCTGAGAGGACTTGGGAAGGGACAGAGGGCTTCAGGGACAGTTGGCTTGGGGTCCGCAAATTAGGTGTTCAATAAATGCTGCCAACTGATTTCACATTACTGCACAGGTATTTATTGAGCACCTACTGTGTGCCAAGCACTGTGCTTGGTGTTAGGCTAAAGGGGACCCAGGACAGAGGAGGACCCACCAGGGCTCCCAGTCTCGTGGGAAAGAGATAGGGACCCAGGGGATCGCAGGCTGACTGGGAGCTGTGGGAGAGCGGGGGGAGCGGGGGAACTGCCCACCCTGGGGGGCATCACAGACGCTTCATGAGGGGAGAGGAAAGCCCTGCCCCAGGACACAGGGCCAGCCCCTTCCCATCTCTGGGCCTCTGTCTCACCCTCTTCGAGCCGAGGGCGCTGGAGCTGCTGCTCTCAGGCTCTGGCAACTATGACAGGATGTAACTTCCAAGGTGTCCCTGGGCCTGGGAGGATCCTTTCCTACTTCATGACCTGGAAGCTCTTTGAAGGCTCAGAACTTCTCTGAGTGCTCTCAACCATCAGGATCATGGCTCTAGAGGCAGATTTACCTGCAAAGCTGTCCATCCAGCTGCGCAGCCCTGGGTGGGGGCCGCTCAGCCCTCTGCTCGGCCCTTGCTTGCTCCTCGTGCCCAGGTGGGCACATCTGCATGCTCGACCTCCCCAGATCCCAGAGCCCCCTGAGGGGAGGCAGAGCCTCTGTCTGTTTTCCCGGTGTCCTTCCCAGCTGCCGTGGGAGATGGAGGTGACCTCCACACACACAAGCTGCAGAATCATGTGGGGTACCTGCCAGGCACAGAGAGACACATGTTGACAATCCTGCAGATGGCCTGGCTTTGGGCATCTGCGGCCGATGCGGCTTCCACACAGAGGTCAGCCCACGCTGGGTAAGTGCCGGCCACCTGGGTGGTCTGGTATCAGAATGAAATCCAGGAGCCAGAAGGAGCCTGGGTTCAAATTGCTACCCATTTCCTGAAAGTTCCTTCTGGAGCTCCAGGCAAACCCACTGTTTGAGTGGAGAAAACAACAGACCCCTCACTTAAAGCCAGATATCAGCATGTGTCCCAAACCAGCCCAGGGAGACGAAAGGGCCCCCCTGCTCCCTCCTCTTCCTCCTCTCTGTAGGTGAGTCTGCCACCACCCGCCAACAGTAGACGAAGAAGACCCTGGGCAGAGGAAGCAAATTCTTAGCTGGCACCTAAAAATATTGACTTGGGTTTTTTGCTTTAAATAGAAAGGAAATTCAACTCGCTCCACCTCAGGCCTCTTCCTTCTGGGTTCTGAGTAGGCACCTTGGGGACCTCACCCAGACTCAGCTTCCCCGACATTGAGCACTGTGGTTCCCACGGGGACGGAGCAAGGACAGCATTGGGGACAGAGAGGGGCACACCCAGTCCTGAAGGCGAAGGTTGGGAGGGGCAGAGTGGCATTTGGCCGACCCAATATCCCTGAGCACCGTTCATCCAGAAGACAAGGGCGATCAGACGACCCATAAAACGAGAAGGGGACAGGGAGGCTCTGGTGCTCAAAGCCACCTGGCTTATGACCTTCCCTTCCCCTAGGTCCTCCATAGGCCTGTGCCAACAGTGGGCAGTGGCACGGGCACGAGCTGTCCGTCTGGGGTGGGTGCCAGAGCTCGGAGCTCTGACAGCCCTGCTTCCATGTCTTGGTGGCTGGTTTCATGTGGGTCCTCAGGGACACGGGGAAGGGCTCAGCTAGGACCCCTGCAGGCAGGAGACCTGGCGTGACCTGAGCCACAGCCGGTGCAGTGGGACACGAGAGAGAGACCACTGTGCCCTGACGGGAGCCATCTCCAAGACAGATTGTTAAGGGGACAGAAGCAAGAGGGAGACCCATGTGTGGCGTGCAGCCCCCATGTGAGAGCACAAACAGGTCTGGATGACACATGGGAAGATGGCCAGAAGGTCGCCTCTGGGGAGAAGACTGGGAATCCCTTTTGTACTGTTTGCAGCTCTTTTTCTTGATTTGATTTGTAGTTTAATAAGAATAATGCATGCAAATAGTTTTTAAAATATCAGCGTGCTGCAAGTAAAACAAAAACCCCCAGCAGTTTCCTGCCCCTCCCTTCCCCATGCCCCATCGCTATAGCCCAGAGGGGACTACTTTCAATTTTTTATTAGCTGTTTCTTTGGATGTTTACTGCCATATTTCTCAACTGCCTACCTATACTACTGTTTCATAATTTTCCCCCCATTTTTGTCATGACTTAAATGTCCAAAATCTAAGAAGCAACATAGAATGATGGTTAAGATGCTGACTTTTGAACCACATTACCTGGGTTCAGATCGAGGCTCTGTCACCTACTAGTGGTGCAACCTGAACAGGTCATTTCTAACTCTTTCTGGCTGTAAAAACCTTGATCCTACTCTTCTCTTCCCCTCCTGCACGTCTCCTCCCCTCATGACGGCTTAATGCCAAACCGATCACCTTTTGACACCCAGTCATCACTGACAGAACGTTCCTTTAATCAATGCCGATTTTTCACAGCTTACTGATGGTTTTTATTTAAAGGGTAAAAGTGGTAAATATTGTGCTGGGCATGCTATTGTAATTCCTTTTGAAATCGTCAAGGCAGTACCTTTACTTTGGGCTACTTCAGCCCAGCAGGCCTGTACTTCAGCTACAGGCAAAACCACAAACATTTATACAGGAAGCCTGTCTGCCATTGGGGTAGCCCATGATTGTGAGATGCTGTGGAAACAGCGAGGTTTCCTTACCTCTAATGAGGAAGAGATTTTAAGTGGCTCTTAGATCCAGAACCTATTAGATGCCATAATCTTGCCAGCTGCTGAAGCTATTGTTAAGATCCCTGGGCACTCCAGTCTTGTCTCCCTTGATGCCAAAGGGAACCACCTCACTGGTATTTTCACCAAAGGAACCAGTGACCTCTGTCATGGTCGATAGGAGTGCTCCCCAAGGTGACGACCTAGAAAAATTGACTAGAAATACCGAACGATTGATCCCAGAAAAGGAAAAAAAAATATTGGAAATGTGGTAACTATTGGTTTGGTAAAAGAAACAGAACTCTGGTTTGGCCAAGTAACAAACAGATCCTATGGGAACTTCTAAGGCTCCTGCTCCTTACCACTGTGCAAGCATTAAACCGTTGGTCTACTGACAAAATGGGAGCATTCATGAACCAATATTGGTGGGGAGATATTAATGAGGCCGCAAAAAGTGCCTACCTTGCTTGTCCCATGTGACCAAAACACAGTCCAAGGAAAAAGCTGTTCACACTGCTCTCAGACACTTTAAATTGCCTAAGGGGCCTTTGAGATTTGGCAAATGGATGTCATACAATTTCCCCCATCTCATGGATATAAATATGTTTTAGTCATGGTCTGTACGTGTTCTCACTGGACTGAAGCCTTCCCTTGCAGACAGGCCACTGCCTCTTCTGTGGCTAAAATTATGTTAGAAAAGATCATCTCCACTTGGGAAACGCCTGTTGAACTCCATAGGGATCGGGGAACCCATTTTACTGGTCGGGTGTTTGGACAAGTTTGTGCCAGTTGGTTGGTTTGATGTTTTCACTGTGCTTCCCACCCTCAGCCCTCAGGTTTAGTGGAACACACTAATGGCATGATTAAAACTCATTTGGCAAAGTTGGTAGAAACCCTCCAGATACCCTGGACGAAAGCACTACCACCAGTTCTTCTAAATCATAGGTTTACCCTCTCCATCCATCGTCGATTGTGCCAAACAGGAAGAGATATCCCTTGCATGTCCCCCTCAGGACTCATAAACTCTGACCTTTTGAGATATCACAGGGCATCTCATGATACCCTTGGCTGCTGCTTCTTTCGATCCACAGTTGATAAAGGGAGACATATGTCAACATTATAAAGGCCTAGTTGCTTCTATCGAAAATCACCCTGCTTTGGTAGAGCATTCTTTTCAAAGAGCACTCCCTGGAGATGAAAACCCCACACACTGCACTCTGCAACCTGGAAATCTTGTTTACTGGGAAAGGCACCTCCAAAAGGGCTCCCTCCAGCCTCGTACTGTTCAAGAGGTTAATGTCACTTAACTATTGTTGACTCGCCCTTGTGCCACCAAATTCCAAACAGTGGCCTCTTGGATTCATGCATCACATCTACAGAAGGCACCAAGCCCAACTGGACCTGGACACCATCTGGGGACCTGAAATGAAAGATCTCCAAGAATTGAAGCAGGCAGCCCCTGAAGGACACAGCTTTTCCAAAATGACCAAATGAGGCCTATACACCCTGTTCTTACTGTTGTTTCTTACTTTATTTTCTCTCTCTCTTTCTTGGAAGAATAACGCCCTTATCCACAATTCCCAACCTATTGCAAATGGGGGAAACCTCTCCGACGGTTGGATGTGTCTTCAGAAGCCTCGATCTGTCCAAGACAACAAATGACGTTGACCTCTCAGTTCATCCTATGAGTAATTTTGCTGGAATTCCAAATGCCACTGTATATTTAAATTGTTCCACGGGTCCACCTTATAAAGTTAGGGTACTAAGCCCACCTAACCTTATTACTTGTTTCAATCCAATCCAACCCTGTGATAGAAAAACACGATTTCTCCAATATCCATAATGTATAAGAAACTCTGTAGGACAACCAACGTAACTTGGACCATTCATACACTTGCTGACGTTCCCATATGTGGGGACAGTCCCACATGTGGGGACAGGAGAGCAGTTTCCAGGCTCTCGACCTCATGTGGAAAGGTCCTGGCTCGAGTGGTAGATGGCGTCAGCTGTAACCAGTTAGCCATTGGCCACTAATATAACTGCCATGGCTATGCCAGCAGGTGGATTGATTGGCAGAGAAGAGGACGGCAGATTGCGGCTCCTACTTCTGGTGTCTCCACCCCAGCTGCCAGCGAGAATATAGTGTTATAACTCCCTTATCTATGGCTCTATCTATGGTTCCTTTTTGGCCTCACCATATCCTGCGTTCTTGTGCAGGGAGCAGGAGCTGAGACCCTGCATGAGACCATACATGGAGGCAGCCTTCCAATATGTAATAACATAGTACAAAATGGAAGCCAGCCATTTGTGCATCCCATTAAATCTCTACAACTGCCTTAAACGGAACTCCCAGGAGACGTGCGGGATTCTGGTTTGCCTCCCAGGAGAGCTTTCTTTCCATGCCAATGAAAAAATGGTCAGAAATCTCTCCCTAACATTAGGGAGGGTTGGCCAATTCCACAGCCAAAACACTTTCAGCTCAGCAACCAGCACTTGACTCATTGGCTAAAATAGTTTTGGAAAATCACATGGCCCTCGGTTATCTACTTACTGAGAATGCCCAACAGGAAACTCCTGCTGCTGCACGTGGATAGATGCCTCTTGGAAAAGTAAAAATCCAGGGACATAAAATTAGGGAACAAGCACATTGGCCATAGCAGATTTCATCTGATGATCCACTGTCTTTTGATCTATTCAGCTGGTTGTCTTCAGGTCTAGGTTCCTGGCTTAGAACCATCATGCAAAGTTTCTTAAGTTGTTTTTAATTGCTCTGTATACTTGTTGTTAAGCTCTGTACCTGTTGCTTGTCTAATATGGCCTCAAAGGAAGATAAAGGAAATATTGAAAGGAAGACATTTTAATGACATTCAGGACATTAAGGGTAATATGATGACAGCTCTGATGGCCATTCCAGAAAAAGAGTTCCAAAATTGCTTTGAACGGTGGACTAGGTACTGGCATCAGTGCATAGCTTCCCAAGGGGAGTACTTCAAAGGTGACCATAGTGATATTCAGCAATGAGGGATGTAGCACTTTTTCTAGGATGAATTTGCGAATTTAATTGTCACACCTCGTACAACTATTCATCCTGTAGGTTTGGATGTGTTCATTCTTTCTTCTTCCAATATGATCTCCCCTAGAGAGAAATATTCAGGATGTCCCTGAGGAGGAAAAAGCCCACGCAGAAGTGGGTCACCAATTCCTAGCCCCAACGTGCCAGGCTCTATGCAGAAGGGTGGAAGAGCTGATACTCTGAGCTCTTGGAGGTGTTTTTCCAGGAGTGAGGCAGAGTGGGAGCTGACCCCTCCTCACTCTCCATACTGGTCCCTCATGGGATCAGTGCTAACTGTAGAAGCTCCCAGTCCAGAATGGGGCCTGTGGCTCACTCCCAGTACATGCTTATGAATGAATGATGCAGCTGACCTCCTGGCTGGGAAAATGGGGCATCCTGAGATAAGGACAGAGCAGAGAGCTTGGACCTGTGTGTTTGGATTCATTTTCAAGGTGTCTACCTATCAGCAAACTGATATGGGGGACAGGAAGGAGAAGCAAGTCCCTGACTGTTGGAGGTCTCTGATCTGTCATTTGAGACACAAGGGTGACCTTTCCAGAATCTTTACATAGAGTCTTAAAGTCTGAACTGAGGCCACTAAATACAGGTCTCTCTCTGTCTGAAGAAAAATAGGCAACAGAGCAAATCTATACAAAATGATTACTTATTATCACTTGTTACTATCTGAAATGAACTCATTTACTGTTATTGTTTGTCTCTCCCCGTTAGATGGAAATTCTCTAAGGCCAGGCACCTGGTCCATTTTGTTTACTACTTGCTCTATAGCAGGTTATTCACTCAATTCCTCAATAGTTAATAATAAAAAAAGTACTGGAAGACCAAGTCAATCAATACCAAGTCAATTCAATTCTTAGAATGCTTTATTGTATTATTTTAATGGAACTTTACTACAGTATTGAAGATGTCCCATAGGGGGGAAAATACACTGAAAGACTGTTGAAAATGTCTAGTGAAGGGTTAAGACAGATGTCAAGATCACAGCCTGGTCCCTTTTATTTCACTGGAAATGTTTTTGAAGAACTTTGCAATACTTATTGTCACAAGTCCAAGGTCTCTATTAATTTCTTCTCAAAGTTATAGGAACTTTCCTCAAGCCTGTCTATCATGCAGTGTCTCGTTTAAAGCCACTGAAACTGCATCATCCCTTTATTCGGATGAGTAACAATGTCTGGTAGAGCTACACTGCAACATCATACTTTGCCAGCAGGTGTCACTGTCTAATATGTGATCCTGTGTGAACAGAAGTTAAAGGCCAAAGTCTATGAAATGAATCAATGTACTATACTAATTCACGAAAGCCGTAAGACCAAAGTTCTGTAAGATAAGGTCCACTCTACCTCAGTTTCACACCATGACATAAGTACATCTTATGTTAGGGATGCAGAATGGGCTTAAGTTGTAGTAAAACGCTTCAATGTTATTTCTGTTACAGTGGATCCTGGCACACTTCTGTGTTATGGATCCCACACTTTCTTAGGAAACCTCTTTCTATTGTCTTTAATAATATCTAAAATGTGTCTAAAATGGGTTCCTTAAAACCCTCTGATTTTATTCTAATACAATATCTGGCACAAGTGCTCAATTAATGTTTCTTGAATGATTGTCCCCTCTCCAAATCCTGAGAAACATGTAGAGCTATTCTACAGATGAGGAAACTGAGTCTCAGAGAGGTTAAGTAACTTGCTCAAGGTCACAATGTCACAGAGCTGGCGAATGGCAGAGCTGGGGTTTGTGTTAGGCTTGTTTACCATGTTTCCCCGAAAATAAGACCTAACCTGAAAATAAGCCATAGCAGATTTTTCAGGATGACATCCCCTGAATATAAGCCCTAATGCGTCTTTTGGAGCAAGCATTAATATAAGACCCAGTCTTATTTTCGGGGAACACAGTAGTTCCAAATCGCTTGCCCATTCATTCCAGTCAGCAAAGGGACTCAGAGAAGATGGAACCCCTAATGCTTATGAGGGCAGCAGGATTATGCTCTAAGGGCCCAAAGTGGGTCCAAGACATCACTGGACAGACTTTTCATCATCAGAAAAAGCAGCTGGTGCTCATTTGCTATCTAATAATTTCTCCCTGTCATTTTCCTGAGGCAGATTAGAGACGTGAGCAAATTGTACTGATGCAAGTGATGAAATGTGTATGTGGGAGGGGGGAGGAGTTGGGGGGTGGCACCACCAGGAGCCCAGAACCACCCCCTCCCTACTCACCCCCAGGGGACACAGATACTCAGATACTTGGTTAAAGACTTGAGTCAGTCTTCAAATTCCTGGATGGGGTTTATCAGCTGATGTCACCATATTGCAAGATTATATATCTTTTTAACAAACAATAGTATCAGCACTGATATGATGAGCACATACCCCTTTCACACAATCTGGGCTCCACGATTGCTCACACACTGCTCCATGCCACAGCTGGTCCCTGATGGATGACCAGCTTCCCAGCACCACCCAGCCCACCTCACCTGCCCAGGGTCCTGGAGGAGAGGAAGGCTCAAGCCTCAAGATTCCTCTGGGAAATGTGGTTCAGTAGGATCTAATTACCTAAGTGGGTCAGAGCTGAGATTTCAAGATTGGGTGGGGTGGCAGTACTGAGGACCTCTAATTAGGAATCCTGTGTCAGGGCCCTCACATCAAAGGTGGGATCTCTGCCCCCCAAATGACCAGACCCTGCCTCTTGAATTACATGCATGCAATCTGCATCAGAAGGTGTCCTCAGGATAAAAGGTGAAGCCTCCTCACAAGAGGACAGCACCTGGTGAGAGGTGCACACTCCCTGTGTAACACATCCACCATGGTTACTCCGAGGGAGGGAAATGAAGCTCAGAGGCAGCTGTGTTTTATCAAGACTATGTTCTGGGGGTACACCAGTAACCTGGAAAGACCCCTCCCATGCCCCTGTTTTCACAATTCTCCCAAGTCGTAGGATAAGGAACAGTTCTCAAATTGCAAAGTCATGTGCTTTTTAAAATTCCAGGCAGTGCTGGGATGCCAACAGTGGCTTCCCCCCTGACTAGCCTGGGTTCATCATTCCTAGACAACTTGAACCAGGAGTGCCAAATGAGAGGCCAGAATGCCCACTCAGGCCCACCCTGCCCATGGCAGCCAATTGGGCCTCAGCATTTTTAAATTCAAAACAAAACAAAACTGATTTTGAGCACAGTGAGGTGAGAAGACACCAAACTTTGCAAGCTAACAGAGTCCAGTTGGGCTCCAAGCTCTACTAGGGCAGGGCCTCTGGCCGGTTACTGTTTCCTCATTTTTAGTGTATTAACAACAGTTCTGCCCTTACAGGTCCTGGTAAAGATGAAATAACTAGGAGCCACATTACTTATAACAGCTTCTCCAGTAATGCTAATTCCCCATTCCCTTCAATGGGCACTACACACAGTGAGGAGTGGAGGAATGTAAGATTTTGTTCTTAAAACAGTAATTTCCTTAAAAGCTTCCCAGTTCTAGGGTGCAAGTGCTTGCTGTGCTGGGGGCAGGCGGAGGACAATTCCTTTGATGAGCTAGAGCCACAGGACACTATGTGAAGTGTTCAGGGATGGGGACCTACAAGGCAATCGCTGGATCATTCATTCATTCAATGATCATGCCTGGAGCCATCAGCCCCTGGGACGCCGAGGCGCCCGTGCCCTTGGGTCTGGTAGTCTTGAGACCCGGGTAACTGTGGGCACCACAGCGGAAATGCGTCGGGGGAGTGGGAGGGTCTCGAGCAGGGCGGGGGAGTCCCTGGATTATCTGCCGGCCCACGAACTCCTCTCCTGCGCCCTAGAATCACAGAAGTTTAAATTGCTAGGAATTTGAGATGAGGCAAGCAAGGCCTTGCTCCGAAGTTACTGAAACAACCCCCACCCTCCCAAGAGATTGTAAAAATTATTATTAGTAAGCCATCCCCCCCGGGGAGCAAGCCAATCCCACCCCCGGGGCCTGGCACTGCCGCGGCCCTTCGGGTGCTGCAACTCCGGCCTCTGGCCCAGCGGAGGCCGCCCGCCGTTTCCCAAAGGCGCCTCGGAAGGGATCGGCGCTTCGGCACCGCCCCGCGCGCGCGCTCAGCCACAGCCTCGCGCGCCCCGGCGGCCTCCGGGCGGAGCCAGGAGGGGGCGGCGGCCGGGGACCGGCGAGCGGGCGCGGGGCACGTGAGGCGCCGCCCCCGGCCCCGACCGCCCCGCGACCCGCGCCAGCCGCTGCCCAGGCCGCACACAGCGCCCGCGCGCCCGAGCCCGGGGGCGGGGCGGGACGGGGCGGGGCGGGGGCGGGGCGGGGGCGGGGTCAGGCAGGGCCGGCCCCGCCCCCGGCGCTTTTCTCGGTTTTCACTTTAAAGCGTTGGGTCGCTTTTTCTTCTTTGCACAGAAGTCGCGCTCGGGCAGCCCGCGCGCTCGCAGCAGAAAGCAGGCTCCAGGCGCTGGCGCCGGGGCCGCGGGGAGGAGGCGACTTCGCTCCCTGCGGCGGGCGCGGCCCGGGCGCCCAGAGCCTCTCGGGCCCGGAGAGCGGGCGGCGGCGGCGGCCTCCCCGGAGCGGTAGGCAGGGCCGGGCGCCGGGACCGGGTGGCTGCGGGGCCGGGCGGGGTGAGCGCTGGGGTCGTGGCACTTGGGGACCGAGTGGGTGGAAGCGCGGTCGGGCACGGGGGACCTGGTTGGGGTGCCGACTTGGGGCCGTAGAGGGGCTCGGGGGACGCAGCGCCCCCGCGGTGGCTCCGGGGAGCCCTTCTTTCGCCGCGGGTCCGGGGAGAGGGGGCCGGGCGCCGCCCAGAGCCGCTGCCGAGGCTGCCGCTGCAGGCGCAGGCGGGTCGCGGCGGCCCCGGGTCCAACCTGCGGGGGCGAGACAGGTCGCGGGCCGGCGGGCCGCGGCAACCATCGCCCCGGGGTTGAGCCTTAGCAGCTGCAGACACGAAGCAGGGGCCTGGGGCGCGCGGCGGCCCCCGCCTACTTCGAGGTGCCCGGGTGTCCCATGGCCTCCGTTTCCGCGACAGTTCCCGCGGCCGAGGCGGGGGCGCCGACCTGCCCCTCCCGCTGGGCGAAATCAGTTTCGCTTTTCCCGCCAGTCGGGGCCCGCATCTGCAGCGCGACGGGACTGGCCCCCTCGGGGCTCCCCAGCACGGCCCGCCACGCTTCCCCCGGGGAGCCCGCCGGGCGATACCCGGGTGGCGCCACCCTCCCTGCCGCCCCGGAGCCGCCGCGGCTTCTCCCGGCAACCAGGGAGAGTCGAGTGTTATGTCAGGAAATCGATTAAAACAGAAAGACCAGAGCAGCCTGGGTCGGTCGGTGCAACTGTGAGATAGGTCATCCCGCGCTCGGGGTGTGTGTGGGGACTTGGTCATTGTCCTGTTCAAGTTCAAGGTAAACGCTAACGGCCGCTTGGCCTGCAGGGATAAGTTGCAAGTTATGTGTGTGTGTGAGTGTGGTGTATGCCTGAGTGTATGATGTCTGTGTGAGTGCGTCTGTGTGTCTGCAACCGTCTGTGTGGCCGTTCTGAGTGTGTGTCTGTGCAAATAAGTGAGTAAATGTGTGAGAGGGTATATGTGTGTGTTTGAGGTGTGAGTGTTTCTCTGCGTGTGTGTGTGCCTGTGCCTGTATGTGTGTCTGAGTGCATCTGTGCGAGTGAATGTGTGTGTGTACGTCTATGTCAGTGAATGGGGGTGTGCCTAGTGCGTCTGTGTGATTGAATTGTATCTGTGTCTGAGTGCATCTGTGAGTGAATGTGTGTGTGTCTGTGCTTCTGTGTGAGTGTGTCTCTGTGAGTGAATGTGTCCTGTCCCATGGTCACCTGGCAGTGGGGCTGCTAGTTCTTGACCCTGGTGGCTTGGTTCTCAAGTGGGCTGTGCTGGACTTGGGAAGCCCTGCTGGTGCCAGTTGAGGAGGCTGCAGGCGCCTCTCCCTCCCTCTTTTTCTCTGAAGATGAACTGTATGGTTTGGGGGTGAGTTGGCAGGGGCTGCTTCCTGAGTGAGTAATATTTAATTAAACACTCCAGCCGGTAGCACCAGAAACTGGTCATGAGTAGAGTTTTAACAGGTGTTGATGGTAAAAGCGCCATCCCGGTGACTAAGGTTTGTCCTTGGAAGAATTCTCTCCAGGGGTAGCAGCTGGGAGGGGGCCCAGACCTCATCCCTGGTTGTTGGGTGTAAGGAGAACAGCCAGCAAGGAAGAGGGCAGGCTGCTCCTCCCTTCTCTGCCCATGCCTTCAGGACACCCCCACTCTGGGTGGTTGGAAGTGCTGGATTAAGTGCTGGGGGCATAGGCAGGCTTCTCCCCCATGAGGAATCGAGCAGGTAGGGAGGCCCTATCTTGCCTGCAGGGCATCTCTCTAAGCAACCCTTCCTTTCCCAGCAAAGGCCCAGAAAGTGTAGCTGACTTACCCAAATTGCACATCCAGGGCTGTGGAACAAGTGTCCAGAATCCTAGCTATTGCCATTGGTTACTGTCCCCAGTGCTGAGGTCATGGGCTAGGCACTTTATGTCTCCCCAGCTGTAAAGTGATGGGCTGGATTAGATCATTATAAGCACTTCTGTTCTCTTACCGTTTTTTCTTCTGCAGGGAGTGCTTTTCCCAGTAGATGGAGAAAGTGTGTGTGTGTGTGTGTGTGTGTGTGTGTGTGTGTATGTGTGTGTGTGTGTGCATGCGCGCACACGATGCGATGTATGGAGTGTCCTAATGCATTAACTTTACAAATCTTCCTTTTCTTTCCCAGGGAAGCACAGAAATAATAAAAGCTGTGGCACATGACTTCAGTGCCTCTGACAGCCATGAGCAGGGACAGACCTGGCTTCAGGGAGCTTGGGGCTCGAGGGAGAATCAGTGTATGCTGTGGCTCTTAGGAAGGAGTGGTCCTGCCAGGGGTCCTAGGTGCTGTCACTTTGGAGCTGGGTGAGGCTGTGTTCCTTGGGCTGCTCCAGCAAGGCTGAGATCGTGCTTCAGTGGGCTCCCCAGGGCAGCCTCGTAAAACTCTAACAGCCCCTGTAAGCACAGATATTTAATTTCTCCAACAGAGGGGGTGGGCATCAGGGTGGGCGGTCCCACTGGTGGAGACTAGCTCTGCCTCTGCTCACGTGGACGCTGGAGGCTGTGCTCCCTGGGCTGTACCTGGTCCCTTGCACCTACCTCTCCTCCCAAGTGAGCAGGGACTTAGCTGCTAATGTATTTTCACATTGAGCCAAACCTCTGATCCTTATGGTGTTCATGAGTTTAGTCTGGGAATTTCACACCAGTTCTTCTCAGGACATAGGTTGTGGCTGGTGTGCGTGAATCAGGGTATCTTTTTGTTCCTGAAAATTTTGAGAAGGAGCATCTTTATCAGGGCAAAGGACAGGTGTGTCTCGGTCCACCTAAGGGTACATAATGCTGTCCCCCACAAGCCTGACCAACAAAACCCAGACTTAAAGGGACTTGTATTTTGGACTTTCAGCCTAGTGCGCCCCCTTTTCCCAGTTACCTGATAGCGTCCTTCTCAGTCTAAGAATTAAAGCCCCACTTGTAGCCAGGTACCAGACACTCTGCTGCTAAGTGCTTCATGGATGTGACCTTGTTTGATGATGAGAATAATAATAATAATAATAATAATAATAATAATGGCAGGAAAAAGTTGTGGCATGTGCTATAGTACCAGGCTCTGATCTGAGTTCTTGACACATTAACCTTTGTTCTCTTCCTAAGAACTCTGGGCAGCAAGCAGGTCCTCCTGCCATCCACCTTCTACTGAAGCTGGAATGGCCATGCGACTTGGCCAAGGTCTCATGACTGCTGAGCACTGGAGCAAAACTCTCACCCCAATTTTGGTGCCCAAGCTCTTAATGGGTACAGTAGGCTACCTTTATCACCGTAGCCTTTTCTTCAATAAGCATATGACTTTTTTAATGACAATTCTATTGTTATGGAAAATTTCAAACATATACCCAAGTTGAGAGAAGTATAAGGAAGGTTCCCTTAGCAGCTGCAAGTGTCAGTCAGCACACACACCCACACACGTGCACACACTCACGCTGCGTTCTTCTGTAGCCAATCTCAGACATGATGTCGGGTCATCTGTAACTACTTCCTAAGGAGCATTTAAGAGAAGCACCAAGTCTCAAACAAGTGGACTGTGACTCCACTGGATGGCAGGTCAGGATAAGCATACTCTTCCCGAATTGGAGTTGAGGGTCCCTCCTGGCTGTGACAAGGGAAAGACAACTCATTGGCTTGATCTCGTTGCCCCTAACCCCACTCCTGAGAGCCTTTGAAAAGCTTCTTACTTGTTTTGTGTTTTAAAAGTTCTGTTCATTGCCCAACATTACAAAAAAATGAGCCCGCTGCCCATGAGACAAAGCATGTCACAGGCTCCTGGGCTTCCCTAGAGGAAAACCCGTCAAGGCACAACCCAGCTTTGCCCCCCATGTAGGCCGGCCTTATGCAATGCAGGCCTGGGGTTTCCAGTCAGGACTGGGGAGCAGCGGATGTGGAAATGGTTTGTCACAAGCTCTGGACCGGACCAACCTAAACCCAAGCTTAACCGTCTTGAATTCACCATGTGGGATACTGGTGGAGGAGTGTGAGAGCTTCTGCAGGATGTCTCTGGGAAAATGAGGGAGGCAGTGTGCGATTTGGGCCAAGGCTCAAGTCCTGTGGGATGTAAACGCCACAGTGATAAGAATCTGGGATCTACCTGGTGACAAGGTCTCATCAGCTTCGACAGCTATGAATGGCCTTTGCCAGACAGGCTGCTTATGGCCACACACAGCTGCTGGTTCCACTTTTGGGCCTCTGATTATTAAAACTGTTTCCTTGTGTTACATTACATCTGTTTCCTGCCAGTTGGGACAGAGGCTGGAGGCATTTTTGAGGTGGAATCAGCAGGGTTGGTAACTAGTCGGACTTAGATGTGAAGAAGAGTGAAGAATTGCAGATGTCCGTGAGGTTTCCCGCTAGTTTAGGGGTCATAGTGGATGATGACCCCATAGAAAGGGGTGGGGGCAAGGGGCATGGAGGTGCCGTGGACCTGCCCCAGCTGAAAATGGTCTGTTCAATGTGTCCAGATGGCAGCTAGGCCTGGGGCTCAAAAGAGAGACCTCGGCAGAGGCAGAAACTTTGGAACCTTCTTGCCAAGGGCGTTGATGCCATCAGCAAGGGAGCATTTGGCATGAGATGAGGCGTGCCCAGGGGATGGACCTTCATTCCAGGCATTTTCATCTAGAACCGAAGAAACTGTTACACTAGCTTCCTCGGGCTTCGTGCTCCTGCCAGGGCCTCCCTATTGGGGGAGAATACACCTCTGACAAGAGCGTGTGTGCTGGGGTCTCCATGGTGGACGCCAGGGAAGGCTCTCTGGTTTATGGGGTTTATACTTCTCTCTCTTTTTATAATCATGGCAAGATACACATAACATCAAATTTACTGTCTTAACCATTTTTAAATGTACATTTCAGTGATATTAAGGATATTCCCGTAGTTGTGCAACTGTCGCCCCCAACCATCTCCCGAATTCTCTTCATCTCGAAAATTGAAACTCTAACACCCATCCCCCTCACTCCAGCCCCTGGCAATCACGATCCTACTCTCTGTCTCTATGAATTTGACTACTAGGGAGCTCAGATAAGTGGACCCATCCAGGATTGTCCTTCCGTGAAGGGCTTATTTCACTTAGCACGATGTCCTCAAGGTTCATCCATGCTGTAGCATGTGTCAGAATGTCCCTCCTTTTTAAAATTGAATAATATTCCATTATATCGATGTACCACACTTTGTTTATCCATTCTTCCATCAGTGGACACTTGCTCTGTTTTTTTATTGCACTCCCGTGTTACAGGCTCCAGGGAGGGGCATCATCGTGTGCCTTTGGGGTGCTTGTGGAGATGAAGGGGGCTCTGATGGTGAACTTGGGGTCCCATCCCGCCCTGCTGTGCCTGGCTCAGCCTCTCAGGCTGTTTGGTCGCTGCCCCTCCAGCTGCTCGGAGATGAGCTGAGGCTGCTGGTGGGAGCTGGTAGGACTGGGGAGTCCTCTCAGGGGAAGGAGCCCCAGGACTCTGACTTCAAGTGGCCACTGGGTCCCCGGAGCTGCTATCAGGGTGAGAGGAGCGTCCCCTCCAGCTGCAGTCCAGCCTTTCGTTCCCAGGTCAACGCACCTGGATTCCACTTCCTCACTTTCTGGGTACTTCTGGGTCTTTCCAGCAGCCCCTGGAGGTCACCACCCTAACTGCCAATACTCACAGCACTTTTTGGTTCATCCACTCACCAGCTCCGAGGCTGGTGCCGTTGACCCCCTCCCTGCTTAGACAGCTCTCTCCACCCCACTTCCCCACCCCCACCCCGCTGGCCCCTGCACCCCCTCCTGCTTCTCCTGAGCCTCCTGGCCCTTCCTGCTTTCTCTCCCCTGTGGACCCTCCCCAGCCCCCAGCAGCCCCTCTCCTTACAGCTTTCTGCCCACCTGCCTCTTCATGCAGTCATCTCCCTCATAGCTTCATGTTTATCCTGCTGACCCCAGCTCTGTCTCCGACACACACACCCCCCTCTGCCCTGCATATTTCTGCCTTCAAGCCCTTTTCACTCACCTCTTAAAAACTGAGCTCTTCCCGTCTCCGTCTTCTCAAACGCTCAGTCTTGTGGTGTTCTTGCTATGGGTCGTCCTGCCTCTACCCTCCCCCCAGTCACCCAAGCCAGACACACTCTCACCCCCTCAAGGCACCATGGGTTGTTGTCCGACTGGACTGTGGGCTCCTGGAGAGCAGGACCAGGACCCGTGGAGCTTGTCCATCACTGTGTCCTCAGAACTCAATGCACACTGTGGGTTCCTCCCGGAAACCCATCGGACAAGTGAGTGTCCACAAGGCTGGTAGCTGGGTGGTACCGAGCAGGGCTTGGAGAGGCCTCGACCTGGGCTCAGAGGCTATGCTGACACTTCCTGGCTAGGTGGCCTGGCCATAAGCTTCCCTTCATAGCCTTGGCCTGCCTGCCTGAGCAGTGTGGCTGCCACCTCACGGGGTTGCTGTGAAGGGAGGAGATGTACATCGGCACTGGCCCTGGTGCATTGCCCACGGTGTGCTGGCGGGGTGTGGCATTGCCCCGTTGGTCTGTCCCTCACAGAACCTGACTGCCAGGTTTTCATTTCATAAACCAGAATTTCGCCTATAATCCTGTGAGAGGTCAGGAACTCCAAGAGGAGGCTCCTCTCGTGAGCTATTATTGGGCTGCTTGTTATTCTTTCAAACATTTATTGAGCGTCTACTGTATACAGCCAATCTGCTGGAGACACCGGGGGTGCTCCTGTGGGGGAGGGGCCGGGACACTGGGGGTGCGCCTGTGGGGGAGGGGCTGGGACACTGGGGGTGCGCCTATGAGGGGAACTCTGGCTTATACTCCTCAGGGCAGTGGCTGAGGGCCTCCGGGGCGAGTACTCATTCCCGTAGACTGTCTTCACTGTGGATCCCTGCGGTGGCATGGCTGGGTCCCTGGGCCTCCCTCGGGTGGCTGCTGCTTCCTGCAGCAGTTCGGTTAGCATGTCTTCACTATAAATAGCCAGGCTTTGACCTGGGAGAGTATTCTGGGCACACCAGGGTGACGTGTGCGTGGAGAGGAGAACCCGTTCTCCTGCAGGATTAATTGGACGTCCGGGGCCAAGGAGAGACAGAGTGGCCCCCAGTTTGTGAGGGAAGTGATGGCGCCTCAGCAGAAATGGAATTAGTGGCTCCATGGAAACTGTTAACTCCAGGGCTCTTAATATTCTTAATATGCTGATGTGCTCTGTGACATTGACTAATTATGTTTTTTTAAAAAAATTGAGGTGAATTGCACATAACATAAAATGAACCGTTTTAAAGTGAATAATTCAATGGCGTTTAGTACGTCAGCGCTTCATGTCCTCTGTTCTGCGTCAGCGATTCAACTGACTGCAGATTGAAGATTCGAAGAAAAGTTACATTGTTGCTGATGTGCATTGTGTAGTTAGGCCTCCAGTGATTACGTCTGTACTGAACATGTAGAGACTTTTTCTTGTCATTATTCCCTAAGCAATACAATGTGACAACTATTTACACAGCATGTACATTGTATTAAGTATTGTAAGTAATCTAGAGATGATTTAAAGTATATTGGAAGAACGTGTGTAGGTTTTATGCAAAAACTATGCCGTTTTATTTAAAGGGCTTGAGCATCTGTAGATTTTGGTATCCGCGAGGGGTCCTGGAACCAATCCCCCGAGGATACCGAGGGACGACTGGGCGTTCACAGTGTTGTCCCAACACGTCTATCTAGTTCTAAAACATTTTCATCACCCCAAATGGAAACCCTGTAAATCCTGTACCCATTCAGCAGTCACTCCCATGTGCCCTCCCCCAGCCCCGGGCAACCACCAATCTGCTTTTCGTCTCTATGGATTTGCCGACTCTGGACATTTGCTATGAATGGAATCATCCATTCTGTGACCTTTTGTGCCTGGCTTGTGGCTAATTACGTTTGACATGGCAGATTGAAGTGTTTCCTAGAAGGAAGCTGGATTTCCCTTCCTGACTCAGTTGGGGGCTACTTGAAGGTAGGAAGAGCTTGACTAAGACAGCTTGTCTAAAACGTCCACCTAGACCTGCAGACACCTGCCTCTCTCTTATCTATTGCCATGGAAGACCCAGCCTCTGTTGTCTTCCAGCCAGTGATCTTTTTCATTGTTTTTAATTTTTTCCAGTATTCTTTTAAATGAGCACCTGGCAATGTCAACTCCCTTCTTGAAGCCCATTGACAGAAACCATTGCTCTTAGGGTAAATTCTCAAACCTATGACGTGGCTTCAGGGCATGACCTCGTCCCAAGCTCACTTTGTGCAAGACCCACACCCCCTCCACTCCCCTTCTATAGCAGGGATGGCACATGTGTCCCCTCATTGGCCAGCTCTGAGATTGGGGGTCTGTAACTTGTGGAGATCCTTCTCCCTGGGCCATCTAGGAGTGGAGCTGTTTCCAGGATTGGTCTCTGATGGTATGGCAATTTGGTGTCCCTTTCAAGCCCTGTTGGCCTGTCCGGGACCAGAGCTTCAGCTTTAGCCAGTGACGTTCTCTTCTCCTTTCCCCCAGTGTTTTCTGCGACCTCTCAGGCCCTGAAGGGGGCGGACTGTCTGTCTCATGTGTGGTATGACCAAGAACTTCCTGCCGGTCTCTGGGCAGTGATGGCCTGACCAGTATCAATCAGCAATCATGCCATTTGCTTTCTGTCCGCCCTTAACTGGGTCACCAGCACTCTAGCAGTGGGTCCTGGCACAGGGGCCCCCAGAGCCATGACGCTATGACTGCGGGTCAGGGAACAGTTTATAGGAATAAGACTGGTGGGTTGTCCCAGGCACAGGAGAGGACCTGAGCTGTCACCACCCGAGGGAATATTGGCCCCTTAGTCGTTGGAGTCCTCTGACAACTTTTTCCTGCCTTCCCCCCCCTATTCTTGGGCTAACATTTAGTTCAGAGTTTCGACGCCCATCTGCTCTGAGTATGATTCTGCTAGGGATAGCCTTAACCTTTATTGAATACCTACTGCATGCTGGGCACTGTGCCTGATGCTGTGGATGGATTTCTAAGCCGTCAAACAAGCCTTGAGTTTAGGTATCACTTCCCCATGTACAGATGAGAAAAGGAAGCTTCAGAGGCGTTTTCTAAGTTGCCAGAGGCGACATGGCTACATGGATGATGTAAAGTTGGCCTGATTCCACAGTCTATGTTCTTTCTACTATGACTGTTGAACACTCCGGCATCATTTATTGAGCACTTACTGTTTACATGATACTGGAGGTGTGCGAAGCAGAAGTCTAGACCCTCGAGAGAGTCTGAGATTGAGCAGGTGGAGATGACAGGTGTGTGCAGGATGTGTTAGTCCACTGCCAGCGGTGCTGGGTGAGCACGGAGGGTCTCGTGTGACTGTTCAGGAGGGTTTATTCCAGGCTGAAGTTTTCATGGTGAGGGGCAGGAAGGTAGAGTGACTCCAGGGAGGAGGTTCTGGCCACGATGAGGAGAATCTTGGGAAGGTTGCCGTATGATAGCGAGGTGTTGAATGCCCGGCCCCAGGGGTTGTCAGTGGATACAGGGTGTCCTTGTGTCCCTCTCCCACCCCATTCACTCCAAAAGTTGCTCCTATGAGGCGTGGATAAACTAGAAATTTTTGTCTCCGTCTGTCTGCCTATACCTCTTTGTGTTAAAGCACTCGGGCTCTCTCCTTAGGGACCCCAATTACTTCCTGCTCCTTTTGCCTGGACAGTCTGCGCTCTCCCAGCAGATCAGTAACCGTCCACGTGGCGATCTGGCTGCAGGTCTGACTGAGGCTGGGGTTTCTGGCTGCGGTGGTATTGCACTGTGGCCCCGAATCTCTCCTAGGACGGGATATTGGGGAGTTTCTGTGATGGTCCGGCACCCGCTTTGGGATGGCCACACAGGAAGTGGACCACGTTGATGGGTCTGCCTCTTAGGTAGATCCCAGGGAGCCTCATGCGATCCCGAGCTTAAAGACGGGATTCGGGATGGCGGTGCACGGTGAAGGACCCGTGTCAAGTTCTTGGGGCACCTCCGTGGGTTCCTGGGGGATGAGCCCCTGAATGGATCAGGAAGGACCTGGGAATCACAACCTTGCTTCTTAGTTACTTTGAAGAAGGGGAGTAGTGGGGACCCGTGAGGGTTTATGCTTCTCTGAGGGATTTCCCAGTTTGGAGATTTTAAGAAGCTATCGTGAGAAAGGCCGCCTTGCGTTTGTGAAGCTTGGAAAATCATCCTAAGGAGCAAGGCCAGTGTGAAATGTCTTCTAATTATGTGTAAATTATTATGTTTAAATTATATATAAATGTCAGGGTCCCTTGAAAAAACCTTTCTCATTTTTGGAGAAATGCGATGTTCAGAAAGATAGGGTTTTCTCCCTCGCCTTCCAGTTCTATCCTGTTGGGCCAGTTTTGAACAGTTTTGTATGAACAGGTCCCTTTCTCCCCCTGTCTGGTTCCTCCAGGGTCCCAGAAAGCCCATCTTCACCATCATGTCACACGGGCGTCTAGACAGCTCAGGGTAGAGGTTATTTTGTTGATTTTTTTGTTTGTTTTTTGTTTTTTTAATTCCTTCATCATTCAGCCAATATTCTGTGAATGCCCGCTCTGTCTGGGCTGTCTCGGTGCCTGTGCTGAGACGCCCAGACAGACCCGACCCAGGAGGCCATGTCTGCGCTGAGTCCTAAACCATGACTGGGGTTCCTCCCCCCACCCCAGGGGGTGTCTCACCACCACTGAGGTTTTGCTTTGCTGTAGTGTTTACGTGTATTTTTTAATGGAAAATTTTGAGCACATGTAAGAGCAGCACCTGGGATGGTGAGCCCCCATCTTCATTGCCCGCAAGGCAGGTACCACTCACCGCCCGTCTTGTTAATGGATATAGACAGCCTCCTTCTGGAAGGATGGGGCTTAGGGATGACATCAAAGTCCCAGAATGGGTCAGGGGGGCTCTAGTGCTTTGGGGGTTGAAAACTGAGTTCTGGTTTCCTGGGCAGCTCTGACACGGGGGCACCAAGCTTCCCGGGAGTGCCAGCTTACAAAGCTGGGCCAGGCTCTGTCCCCTCTGTCCCAGGGCTTGGGAAGAGCAGGTGTGTGGACACCATGTCCCCTGCCCCCCGCTTTCCCTGTGAGCCTTGGGGCTGTCACTCCAGAGCATAAAGACAGCCCATTTGGATCAGAGCGGTGCAACTTTGGCTTTTTTTTTTGAGGGGGGTAGGGTTCTGTACAAGGCTTAATTTTGGGGGGGAAGCATTTGAACTAAAATAAGTTTGGAGGCCACTCTCCTAGAGACAGACTGGGGGAGTTCTTCTCCCACCCCCTCTTGCCTCTGCCTTCTCTACAAAACATTTCAGTACCTGGAAGGAATAGGTAAAGGTCAAAACCAGGGTAAGCTACACCTGAAACGAATATAATATTGTGTGTTAACTGTTACTGAAAAAAATTTTAAATTATTGAAAAAAAAAAAAAAGCCAAGGTAAACTGGCAGCTCCCAGGATGGTTCTGCTGGAGCTGCCATGTGTCGGGCACGATGTGGCTTTACTCACCAGGTTTTGGGGTTTGGGATGTGATGTCTGTTTTCTTTCTGCTGGTGCTGAACCACACATCAGTCCCAGCCAGATGTGGGGCTGGCTTCCTGTCCTGAAGCCAGGGAGTCAGGAAGCACTGAGACGGGGAGCTCCCATGACCAAGTGTTTGGCTTGGTGCAACTGTTCCCTCTGAATTTCTCACAAGACAGAGCAGGTAGTGCCTGACCTTTTCTGGATGACGTAGCAGTGAGATGCTGTCTCTTCAAGGCTCTGCGTGTGTACAGGAGGAACCAAGGCAGGATTAATTTCCAGCGGTTTCGTCAAGGTGTAATTCACATGCCACCCATTGTAAATGCCCACTTTGATGATGTCTGGTAACTGTGCAGTCGGGCAGCCATCCTAGAACTCACTTCTTCTGGATACTTAATCATGCTGTGCAGGTGGGGGCTGGGATCAGGGGACAACAGCTTTCCCCAGTCCCGTAAGTGCTGGGAGTGAGGCAGGCAGATCCGATCATGGAGGTTTCTCGGGTGAGCAGCTCGTGAGCTGCATTTTGTGAGGATAGGACCATCTTATACCTTGTCACTGTATTGAAGTGGCATGGTTCGGGAAAGTACCTACTGACGGCAGCCCAGGTGGAAGGTGTAAAGTGGAGGTGACCAGTGACAGTGCGTGCCAATAGTCCAAAGGCAGACCCAAGGCCATTGTGTCCCCAGAGGACCTGTGAGCATGACCACCTTTTCCTCTTGGCTTTCAACTGTCCGCTTAATGCTTATTGAGCACTTGCTGTGTGTCAGGCACTGGCCTCAGCACTTTCCATGCATTAGCTTGTTAATTGTTCCTGAGAGCCCTGTTCAGCGGGCTTTATTACACCCATTTTACATATAGGAAAACCAAAGCACAAAAAAGTCGAATAACTGGCCTGGGCTCACACAGCCGTGAAGTCAAAGTGGCCGTAGATCCAGTCTGTGCTCTGAATCACTGCCCCACGTGGCCTCTGAGTGTGACAAGGCTCATGATCTGGTGGGGAGGGGGATGGGTCAGAAGGCAGCAGTCACTGTTCTGTGATACAGGTGTGGCTGCTACCGGGCTGGGCACCTGCTGTGTCTCGGTGGCCGGCCCTTAGCAGACACTCAGTGGAGGTCAAATGAACAAAGTGTCATTGGAGAGGCGAGAGAACTAGAGATTTGGAAGCTTGTGTTTTTCTCTTCAGGAGTGACCAAGACAACTTGAAAATATCCCCCTCAAATGTCTGCTTGACATTTTCAGTATCTCTGCTTGGCCGTGAGTAGATCCGGTTGTGTCCGTTTCCAATCCTCTCCAATAAACAAAACTGCTGGCTAGCTGGGAAAGCTGGGGGCTCCCTGTTCTGTGAGCGACTGTCCCGGAACCCTCCTGAGACTCGGCATCTTGACTCCCCCAGCCTACCTTCTGCATGTCCGGAGGGGGAGACCCAAAGAAGGAGGCTCTCTTTTGGTTCATAAGGAAAAGGAGAGGAAAGGAAGTTAGAGATTGAAGGGCAGGACCCCAGACACTTGCTTCTGCTTTCGGTCCCGTAAATCACGTAAAGAATTTCAGAAAATTACTGCCTCATCGTGGCGTTTCCCTCAGCCAGACCGGGGCGTAGGTCTTCTTACATCGTCTTGTTTTTCTCCAAGAAAAATCAGCCTTAAGGGTCAGACTTTAATTACCGTCCCAAGGGACACTTCCTGTGGATATTTCGAGTGAAAAGTGGCTAATGTCATGCTCCTAAACAAAATTAGGGTTTTAAACTGGGTCACAAACTCAGATGCCCCCAGGGGCTGGGGAAGGAGGTGCAGATGAGCTGAGGGTGGGAAGCTACAGGGCAGGAGGACTGTGCGAAGTGGAATTCATGTGTGCTGTGTAAGGGGGCAGCCTCTCTTACCCGGAGGCGTGGAGTCCAGGGCACTATAGCGTCCATTTCTTTTCTCCCCTAAGAGAAGGCAGGAATCCAGGTTTTGTAAAATGTTGGCAGATAACTTAGTGGCTTTTTCTGTTTGTTTGTTTGTTTTCTAAGAAACAGCACTCCCTGTACAGATGAGGAGGGTAAGGCCGAGGAGCCCAGTGGGGTCACATAGCTTGGGGCTCAGGGCACTGGCACTAGACTGTACCTGCTGGCGCCTGACCCCCTTGCCACCTCACCACGCTGTGACCTGGGGAAAGCAGCAGGGCTGCGCACCAACTCAGCAAATCCCACTGCGCCAAGAGGGACAGAGCCCTGACAGTCACATCTGCCCATCATAGTAGCTTCTCTATGAACGCTGTGACCCTGACAAGCGACCTGGTAGGCTCTGGTGTCCCCATCTCCCAGACGAGGAAACTGAGACTCGGAGAGGTTCAACTAAGTGAATGGGATGGGATTTGAATGAGGGTTCAATCCCTGAGCCAGTGCTTATAACCATGGCATGTGGTGACCTGGGCACCTTGTAAGACGCACGTGTCACCCTTGACCTCGTGCAGGTGAGTTCACCCTCTGGACGGGCAATGCCTCCTCACTTGGACCCATACCCGGGGCATCAGCTGCAGTTTGGGAATGGCGTGGAGGTTGGGACCACCCCACTGTCCTCCCGCATGGGAACGGGCAGCTCCACCTATGGAGGGGCTGGTCCTTTGCTCACAAGGTCGCTGACTAATTGTCTTTGCAAACGGTTCAGTTCCACATGCGTGAGTTTCCAGTAACTATGTGGGTGGATTTGTTTCATTTAAGGGGAAAATAAAACATGGAGGGGGTTTTCTTTCCCAAGAAGAGGACTCGCCAATTATGGGTTTTAGTGCATGTGGCTCCGGGCATCCTGGTGGCTTCTGCAGCCAGCCACCGAGCGGGGCCTCTTGGCAGGCAGCTCTGAGGTAGAAATTGCTTAGTCATTTATAAGCAGGGACCAGGTGAAGGAGGTCGTGGAGTTGTAGCAGCCACCGGTCCTGCAGAGGGAACAGTGGCCCTTTGGGCTTCCCCACTCAACCCTGCCCAGCAGGGCAGAGGAGGGGGAGCTTTGGGAAAAGGAAGGAGTCAGGTGAAACCGTGGGCCTCACCCTCCCGGGGCTTGCTCACCTCCTAAAGGACCTAGCCTGGGAAGGAGACACTTCCCAACTGGCCAGGCCGCCTGCTTCAGGTGACCTCGAGATTGTGGTGTGTGTAGGCCCATGAGATTCTGCCGGGGGAGGGGTGAGAGGCAGCCCCGAGATGTTCGTATGCAGGTTTGGGTAGGCACTGGCCAAGCAGACAGATTTTGGTGTTGGCATTGGGCATTGGCATTGGGCAGGGTCCTGGGGCCACTGCTAGGCGTGATCCTATTCGTTGCCAGATGATTGTGGCAAAGGGGCCGATCAATGGAGGGGCACCTTGGGAGCTCGGGGCAGTCTCTACCAACAGGTCTGGAATATGAGGGTATGTTAGAGCCTGTATGCGCCCCACTACCTCAGAGCACAGCAGATGGCCTGCTGTGTGACTTTTCTGGTTCACGGATTTCTTTTCTCAGGGAGGCCACCCCAGAAACTGTGTTTAGTCTGGGTGTGGCGACTGGAGTAGTAACGAGCCTGGCTAGGGAGGCAGAGGAGGTGGCTGGAGTCCTACTCTGGTACTTCCTGCCTCTGTGACCTGAGCCTCAGTATCCCATCTGTGAAATGGGGATGGGTAAGAGTACCTCATAGATCGAATGAGTTGACATGGGCCAGCTGTCTGGTACGGTCCTTCCCACACCTGAGATCTGAGGCCTGAGGTAGAGTGGGGCCATACCTCCTATTCGCCTTCCTGCTCCAAGGAAGGAACATGCCTTGGAATTTATAATCCTTAATTCTGGCCTTTGAGAGCTTGCTTCCAGTGCTTTCTGGAAGGGAAGAGGGCAAATATGCAGTTAACTCTCCAATGGTATCGTTTTAGGTAGAAGGCAATAGAAGCAATGAGAGACAATTGGAGTTCTGGAAGATTTTGATGGGGATCAGGGTTTACTCCCAGCAGGTGAATCCAGGAAGGCTTCCTGGAAGAGATGACACTGAAGCTGAACCTTGCAATGTGTAAGAACTGGAGAGGAAGGAAAAAGGGAAGAGATCTGTCACTGGTAGAGGGCATGTGAATATGCAAAACCGCCAGAAGCTTAGATGGTACGTGGTGTATAGCAAGCACTTCATCAAGATCATCATAAAAACCAATATGACTCCAGAATTTTCAGTTTAGGATCTGGCAGAAAGGTGTGCGTGTGTGTGTGTGTGTGTGTTAAGAGATTTTTCAGGCCACCAGGTGGGAAAAGACAGTTTTAAAGTTGTGTGCAACTGATTTCCTGTGGCGAGGGAACCAAATGTTTTTTTTTTAAAGCCCTGCAGTTCCACAGGCTCTTTGGGTGGTGCTTTTCATTCTTCTTTGACCTTCCATTCATTCCACATGTTTGCAAGGGCCTCTTGTGGGCCAGGCTCTGTCCTGCTTTGGTTGCATGTGGGGCACACAGACAGGAAACGGGGACAGAGGCAAAGGTCTAAGGGTTGTCCCAGCTCCTGTCATTGCCTTGTTGGGCTTTAAGCCCCATGCTATTCTTCCTTGTGCCCTGGGCCTGCCCTGGAGTGCACAGGCTGGGTCCGAGGGTCTGGCTAGCATCCCCCCCTAAGAGCCAGGGGAAGCCAGGCGGACAGTCTCAGCTCCTTAATGAACCAGGTGGGAACCGCAGGAAACAGCTGCAGTCATTCTCCCTTTCCGGGTGTTTGTTCTGGGAAGCTCCAGCCTGGGGAGGGATGGCGTTTCCTGTGGCCTGGTGAGGGAGGGGCCTTGGGGTCTGGGCTGACAGCAGGTGAAGGGCGAAGGTGGGCCTGGGTACCCAGAGACCCGTGATGTACCCCTAGCTCCTCAGCTAGGGACATCCTCATGCCTCGGCTGCCTGCGTGGAGATGTGGTTTAGCCACCCCATGCTGGTCCATCCCTAGTGTCCACTGTCCTCTGTCTGTTCTCTTGGGCCTCTGCCTCTTTGCTCTTTGTCACTGGCAGTGCAGGCCATACCTGAGGCCCTGCATCTCCATGCTTCCGGGTGGGGGGAGCAGGAGGCAGGGAACCAGGGCAGCATGCTGTGCCTGTGGCCCACAAGGCCTTCCTGCCACGTTCTTTGTCCCCAAAACCACCCCTGCTTTCACTCTCAGACTTCCAGCATCCTGGGAAGGCCGTGAGTTTTGATTCTGGCTTTCGACCTGGATCTCGGACAATTACTTGGCCTCTTGAGCCTCAGTTTCCACATCTGTAAAAGTGAACATGAGACTCATCTGGCAGGGACAAAAAGAGAGGCTGGCTGGAGGCCCGAGGCCAGTCCTGGGGCCTGCTGTGCTGCCCCCATCTCGGGACTGGGTCGCTGCTGGTCCCCTCTGAAGTCCAGTTGAAGAGGCGATGGGGACTGTCTTGTGTGTTGGTGAAGTGGAGCTGATCTTGAATGAGGAGGAGGTCTTACCATGGAGCAGCCTGAGGGGTCCCCCCAGACTGGGGCGAGGGGGCCATAGGGGCCAGGAAGGGGCAGAAGCGTAATTAGATTGGGGTGGCAGGGGTGATGGATTTTATGTGACTTTGAAGTGCAGTCTCCCTTTGGGCTGGTGTGGTTTGGATGGCGGGGTGATGTTGGTACGGCACCTCTTGAAGGGTACAGCTTCAAAGCACTGCCCAGCCTGGTGGCTGGAGACAGAACAGCCCACTCTGAGTGAGCTCCCGAGTCCATACCTGCTTCTTAGGTGGGAAGCTGCTTCCCACCTCTTCTGTCCCCAAGCACCCAGCCTGACTTCCTGGGAGGACGCTGGCTGGACCCGTCCCTGGGCCAGCACCTGCCTGCCTGGTCCTAGGGTCAAAAGCAGGACACTCTCCTCAGAAGGGAGGAGGGGAATCCATACTTTCAAGCCCATTGGGTCCAGGGACTTCTGTTGTGGCAGCCACACTTACCTGCTCAGAACAGGGCCAGAGTCCCCTGCCAGGGACCCAGATGTCCGGGTTGGTGTGTTTCTCCCTGTTTCTGGGCACCCTCCCTCAACTTTGCTTTTTCTTTTCCTCCCTCTTAAATTTGCATAGCAGGACTTCCTTCTGCAAATATTTACTGAGCACCCACTATGTGCCAGCATTGTTCTAGGCAGGGGGCTTACAGCAGGAACAAGACTGGCTGGAGGGTGAGAATTAACCATTGTCTTCTGCTGGCAGGACCGCCCTCTGTGTGGCAAGTGTGTCTCTTTCTTCCACCTGCAACACCTCCTCCCTCCCTGCCCCAGCCAGATGGCTTTAACCTCTTGCCTTTCCTCCCCCTGCCCTACCCCAGTCGTGTGCAGAGGTGGGGTGTCCCTCCCCCGCTATTTGATGGGGAGGACCTGGAGAGCCACTCCATCTTTGTGTTCCGGAGTACACTGTTACCGTTGCTGGGGTGTTTTAGACACAGCGGGTTTACCCAGTGTTTCTAATTTATTCCTTGGCACTCGGAGGAAGCGTGCACCTACCCGCCTCAGTTTGGCAGGTGTTTCAGGCAGTAGAGAAGGAGAAACGGATTCACCCCATGTCACTGAGGGAGCTGGTGGTACAGAGCTGGGGCTGGTCCCCCTGCTCAATGCCTGGCTGGGGGCTTGTAAGGAATCCAGGAGGCTCTGTGTGGCGGCGGGGGGGGGGGGTTGCTGAAACGTTCTCCAGGGCAGACACCTTGGTTGTCACCGTCAGATCCTGGTGCCGCCTAGCTCAGTGGCTAGGACATGTGGGGGTCAGTGGGAACTTGTTGAATAAATGAATGAATGAGTGAATTAGCCAACCTCTTCACCAGTGATCCAATCAGCTCCTCTTCTGTGGTTGTCAGTTGACTGTTTCTATCAGGGCAGGAGCTCCGTCCACCTAGTTCGGCAGCTCCTAAGCCTAGTGCCTGGTGCACGGTGGGACTGAGTCGGCCGATTGTTTTTCTGCCATCACTGTATCCCTGCTTTAGGGTCTGACCACACCCCCCGGTGGCTGCCCCCTACTCTGGCTGATCAGGACCTCCCTTTTGAAGGTGCCCTGGACGTTGGGCTCTGTGTCTCTTGTTTCCTTGTGGGGGACTTTTCATTTATGTCACTAGTGCTTTTGAGGCCATACCTCCCATTGTGGCCAGTTTTAGTGGGACCAGATTATGGGAAAGGTTAGGTGACTGGGAGAGGTCACCCCCAGGCTCCAGTAGAAGACTTTCCTGAACGCTTTTAAAGTAGGCATCTTGTTCCGATCCCATCTCTGAATTCCTGAGTGTCAGACCCACTCCCCAGGCCAAGGCAATAAGACTGGCTATGGCTGAAAAAGGCAGCAGTGTAATTATAGGTACTGGAAATAGTCCTATTTTCCTTTGAACCTTCTCCTTCTGCCGACCCCCACCCCTGCCACACACACACACACACTCTAAGCTGACAAAAGCTCTTAAACCTTAGTTTAGTCTGCAGAGCATTGGGGTGGGGGGGCCTTAAACATTTGCATTCCTTGGGCTTAGCCCATTCTTTTGAGTGTCAAATTTCTGGGTTAGTGGTGCATGGAGGGTGAAGCCAGACTCTTTACAAAGAAAGCATGTGTGTGTGGTGGAATTCCAAATATCCTGATGGCACCGGGTGGCCTCCAAGCACCAGGGCCATTCTTGGGAGAGAGCAGACCCTGTGCCACTTTATCTAAACTTGCCCTGGCCTGTTTATTATCACCTTGGTTCCCACTAGAGAGGTGTTTCAGCAGGTTAGCTCTTCAGACTTTTAGTGAACACTCACTATTCAGCTAAAAATAGGTAAGAGAGCTGTTTGAGAAGCTCTTGAACCAGTGAGGAAGACAGACACGGGCAGCTCATTAATGCTCTAGTTTTCATCACCTCTAAGCCCCCCCACCCCAGAGGAAGGGTCGCCATTTTTTAATCAGCTGCCCTGACTGTCACTGATCCCGGGACCAGCCTGAATGCAGTGATGTGAAGATGTGAATCGTACTGAGTCAGGAAAGATGGGATGGGGGCATTGGACTGGCCGGGGCATCGCCAAGTTCATGGGAGAGGTTTGTTCAGCAGCAGCGGGTATCTGGGGGACAGTTAATGGGTAGAGTGGGGCTGGAGAGTGCAAGATCCATGCCAGTGCCAATGGGAGCTATTGACCAAGTGACCACCAGCCTCTAGCTGTTCATCGCTCTCTGCAGCCTCTCACCCTGGCAGGGGCGCGGGGGTGGGGAAGGAGGCGTGGGGAAACGGCCACCATGTGTCTGTTGTACAGATGGGCAAAGGCCGTGAGAGGTAACTCACACCTGGGACCAGCCCTGGGCAGGGGGTTTCAGCACCTGCTCTCCCTGAGCTCCAATCCTGGGTCTTGATTGGCTCTTTATAAACGACCCAAATTCGTGGGGCTTAGATTAGTCCCTGGGGCCCGAGCTCCTTCTTTTCTGTCTTGGACCCATCTCTGTAGCTTCTCTTTAATGAGCTCTCAGTACGTACCAGGCACCCGGATGTGTGTGCACCAGGGTCCTCTCACTGTCAAGCCATCCTCGTTTTTGCAGATAGGGAAACTGAGGCCCAGAAAAATCTCAGGTCATAGCCGGGGAAGTGTCAAAGCCGTGATTTGAACCCAAGGTTGTCAGCTCCAGAGCCTGTGCCTGCCTCTCATTTTCACACATTTTTCAACAGATTCTCGCTTGCCCTTTGTCCCCAGTTTGTATCGTGACCTTTTGGCAAGTGGGATTTAAAAGTCTTGGCTTGATGGCTGATTGAGAAGGGATGTATGAATAAGGACCAGAGTGACTAGTGTTCCTCAAAGCCTTATGAGAAATGGCACGGTTGCTGGGGAAAGATGTACTTACAGGGTCCTGCGCTGATGTCTGGGTAGGACAGGACCGCCTCTGGTTCCATCAAGGCTGAAAACTGGCAGAATATTGCAGAGAGTCAGGAGAGACGGTGCAAAGTGACAGGTGGTGGTGGACGTTTGTTCGGTCCTACTTTGGCCACCCTGATGGTCAGCAGGGGGCTGAGGTGCAGTGGGGGGGGGCTGTGATAGAGGGGAGTGCCTTACTGGACCATCAGACACCTCAGCCCCACCCCAGCCCTCCTTTCCTTTGTTGTCTGGCTGCGTCAGACGTCTGGGCTTGTAGGGAGGTTCCTGAATGGGCCTTGGAAAGAGGTCACTCCCTTCCCGTGCTGCCGGCACTGACCCACATGTGACCTTTCCCGTGGTGACAGTGTCTGGCCTTCAGTCTTTGATGCTGGCTGTGGAGGGGCAGTGAGTGTCTGGGAGCAGGGTGGCCGCCCCTTCCCTGCTCTGGCCTTCGAGGACTGGGCCGTGCTCCTGCCAGCCGCCCCTCCTCCCCTCTGCCATCTTGGAAAGGGGAAATCCACACACTCGACCCTCTGTCTGAGCATCTGACCTTTTCCACTCCGTCAAGTGCCCTGTCTGGGCTGGCGGCTTTGACTGTCTAGATGAGATAGACTGATTCCTGCCGGGCCAGAGCCCAGAGGGCTGGTGGCTGGACTTGGCCCCTAGCCGGCCCCCCAGCCCCTCTGTCTGATGCTCAGCAGTGGACGTTTTTCCCACAGAATCACGGAGGTTTTTCCGTTTCTCCCCCTGGCTCGCTCGGGGAGCTATCCCTCAGGATAGCTCTCCCTGTTGGCGGACATCACGGTGGATCTCAGAAGATGCCGCTAAGCCCAGCGGCCAAGGCTGACCCTGAAGGTCCACGCTGCGGTCACCAGCGCCCTGAAGTCAATGCTGGGCCACATGGCCCCTCACCCGGGCCTGGAGCCCTGTCTGCCACGAAGGCCGAATTCAGGCTTAATCTTTAGTCTTCATGGAATCCAGACGTGCACAAAGCAGAGAAGAGAGCAGACCAGATCCATCTTCCTCCAAGGTGGTGGTTTCTTTCTCACGCCTGGCTGCCCCAGTGTGTTCAGGTGCCAGGTGTCCTCGCTGGGCAGACGCTGGGGAAGCAGCCTTTGCAGATCCTTACCTCCCTCTTGGGGGAGACCATGCTGTGTCCACCCCGCAGCAGGACTTCTGGGGTGTTTCTGCTGCAACGCTCAGAAATGGCAGGGTCCATGCACAGGGCTGTGGGCCTCTCCTCTGTCTTCTCTTTCCCTCTCTGACCCTTCTTCCTTGCGGCCAGGGGGAAATTTGGGGGGACTCTTCCTGAAGCAAGGAGAACCAGGATACAGACCCCAAAGAGAGGGTCGCGTGCAGGCTTGTGTGCCAGCTCCCCTGGGCTGCCTGGAGTCGAGCTGCAGTTCCCTCATGAGGCATCCTGGTTGCTCCATTGGGTCACAGGTCCTGGATAGTGTTGTTTTTTTCCCTATTTCTTTTTTCCTAGTTTTTTAAGCCATATCTTTTTGGTACGCCAAAGCAGGGGACCAATCCCTGATGAATGACCACACAATCACACTTTTCTCAACACGTTGACGCGTCTGATGCAGCTGGACTGGGATCCAGATGGGCCATCCTTTATTCTTCTCGCCCCTGCGGGCAGGCGCATAGTAGGACTCATAACGATTCATTGCATCGAGGCATCGTGTCCTAATTAGCTGTAGTCATTTCTGTCACCCTCCTCTATGGCAGGTTCCACTGGGATTTCATTGCTCAGCGTATAGGAGGTCCTGTGAGGTTGTGGTGGGAAACCTAGGTCGCGTTCAGTGCCAGGTGCATGCCCCTTGCTGTCCTCTGTGGTGTCTCTTTGTGCCCAACCTTGGAAGGGTTGGCTGGAGGGGCTTGGGTCCTGGACGCTGTGTACCCGAAAAGGAGGCCAGCCAGTGGGGATAGGGCAAAGTCAAGACAAAGGCTTGGTTGTGCCCTTGGAGAAAACCCAAACCTGGGTTTCCCTGAGGCTAAAACTGCCAGTGCCTGGCCTGCCTGGCTCCCATAAAGGGGACTTTGTGTGTGGCTCCTGGCGGGAGGAGGAGGCGCTCTGACTCTCCCTGGGAACGGGCCTGACCGCCTTGCCTCCGAGCCATAGCTCACTGCGATAACTCCCGTGACCCTTGACCTCTTAGATGGAGCTGACATCAGGCCAGACGGTCGTGTTTGGGACAAGTCTGTTCTCCATGTCTCGGGGCCAGCATTGTCCGATTCAGACCTGACACATTGTTTCTTGGAAACCTGAGTGGGTGGGGGCAACAGGGACGGGCCTGTGATGGGAGGTGCCTCAGGAGTGGGTCTGTGCCAGCTGGGCAGGGGGGGACGGCGGAGCCCCGTCTGGAAACACAACTCCCCGCCAGCTGCTGCCCCCTGAATGGAAGGCTTGTGTGGACGCTTGAAGCCGGGACCCCACGGCTCAGCGGAGAGCAGCTGATGGGGCTACCTCTGCTCGCACTGCTGACTGGGGGTTTTCCAGGAAAGAGCAGCCAATGCAGGCGTAGGGAAAGGGCCGGCTGCCCCCTGCTCTCTGGGCACTGGCCGCCCCTGCACACTAGGGATGTTTGGGGTGTGCAGGAGTGAGCTCTGGCCACACTCGAGGACTGAGTTTTAAGGAATGTTGGGCCTGGAGGGCAGACCTGGGGCAGAGGGGCTGCAGATCAGCTGGGGAAAGGTTCCAGAGCAGGTTGGGACAGACAGATGGACACCTGAACACCCTTTAGGAAGCTGGTGTAGGAGGGGAAGCCCAAGGCCCTGCTTCCATGGGGTGGCATTTCTGTGGAGTGTGGCGGTATGGAAGGTGACTGCATGGGATGGAAAGAGCCACTCACTCCTTCAACAGGTATCCACTGAGCACCTACTATGTGCCAGGCACTGTGCCAGGGCCCTCATTTTACATGTATTCTTGTAGTGGATGGTCTTAAGCAGATAACCAAGTACACATCATTGGAGAGTGCTGTGGAGAAGAGCTAAGTGGCGTACAGGGGCAAGAATGCTAGGGACAAAAAACAGTGGCCATTTAGAGTAGGGTGGCTGGGAAAGGCCTCCATGAGGCAACGTTTGAGCAGAGGCCTGATGGAAGTAAGCTAATAGCCACCTAGCTACCTAGGCCCAGTGTACCTGGTACCAAGCAGAGGGTTTGGGAAGTGCAAAGGCCCTGGGGTAGGAGCTTGGCATGTGCCATGACCAGCGAGAAGGCCAGTGAGGTGGGACGGAGTGAGGCGGGGAGGGGGAGAGGATCAAGGCGGAACAGGAGGCCAGGCTGCAAGGACCTGGGGGCCACTGCGAGACACCTGCTCTTCGTTGAGTGTAACCACTGGGGAGTCTGTGCAGAGGAGGTTGGTTCTGGGGCCCGGGAGGGGACAGCGAGGTGGTGAGGGTGAGTGGGAGCTTAGACAGCCTGAGATTTCCACTCCATCAGTCACAACCATGTAACCGTGGACAAGGTATGCGAGGCTCTAGGCTGGGTGCTAGAGCAGCCTGGTCCCCACCTTCGGGAGGGAGAGACAGGCAAGGAAATCAGCTGCCACAGCATCTCTCCCCACTGACCGAGGGGCAGAGCTTGACTGCTCGGCACTTATTTGACGGTCGAGTGAACAAATATAAAGCACACACAGGTATTGAGAGGACACAGAGTAGAGGCATCTAAACGACACTGGGAGAGGTCGGGAAGGCTTTCAGAGGGAACCTGCATCCAGGGTCAAAGTCTTCATGGGATAAAGCCTGATAAGAAAGCCAGGATGTTTCAGGTGGAAGAAACAGCATGAGCAAGAAAAGTGGAGTCTTTAAAAAGCTTGTCTTCGAGTCAGGGAGGACTTCCCCAGTTGGAAAGGACAGAAAACCCAATCCAAACATCCTTAAACAAAAAACGACTGGTTTGCTGAACTGTAAGCAGCTAAAAACTCAAAGGGTTTCAGGCACAGCTGGATCCAGAGGCTCAAATGCTGGTACCAGCAATTGCCTGTCTCGTTAAGCATCTGCTTTTCTTCTTTTTGGCCTCATTCTCAGGTCATCGGAGCAGAAATCCCAAGATTGGCTCTGACTGGCCTGCATGCTCACTGTCACGGGTCCGTGATGCGCCCCATGCAGTGGACTGAGGCCAACCCCAGAGCCAGGACAGAGTCGGACCACAGCCCAGGCCCAGGAGTAGGGACAGGCAGTCCTCCAGGTCAGAATTGAAGTACATCACCAGAACAAGAGAAGTTCCCATCTTATTAGTATTGCCAGCCCCTGGTTTTGTGTGTTGTGGCAGGGAGGACAGTGGCAGGAAGGGGTGTGGAATGGGGCTGGAAAGGTAGTCAGAACCTGGTCATAAAACGCTTTTCTACGTGAGAATTTGACCATTGTCCCTGAGGTGGCCTAGGCTGTCACATAGTAGGTACTCAGTAAACTTGCCAAGGTGATCTGTGTTTCTCGTGTGTTTCATGGACGGCCACCAGATGTGCTTAGGCAGGCGCCGTCAGATGAGCATCTGAGAGGGCTGTGTGAAGGCTGGGCCGGGCTGGCGGCCGGCTGGGTGGGTGTGTGCGCTCAGGACTCAGGAGGGCTGGGCACAGGGCCTCCCCTCCCTCTTCCTTCCTTCTCACGCTTGCTCCGATGCCCCTCTCCATATGGGGCCGTCTGGACAAATTTGGGTGGCAGAGTTGAAGCCTATCATTAGGTTTACCCCGGCATCCTCTCAACCCATCTTATTCGGAGAGCTGTTTCGTTTACTTCCCTCTTTTAGCTGCCGGCTAAGGTTTGTGGCGGACGAGCAGGGTGTGTTTCTAAAAGCAGCCGGTTGCCCCGGGAGGCCGCCTTTTCACTTGGGTGGCCCTGCTTCCTGGGCTGGCACAAAGCTTCCCGTGGTTGAATATATTTTTCTTCATAAAAACTGGAGGGAAAATGTATTTGGGTCCCCTTGTCTGCCCTGACTCATGCTGGGAGCAGAGAAGATGCTACGAGAGTCTGGGGTCCATGAAGTCATCTCCTGTATTCCGTCCGTCCCCAGGCACGCGGCTGGGCTGGCCGCTGCCATTGCAGGGGTGAGGCAGGATGTTCTCCATGGGACTGAATTCGCTCTTCCCTCCTTTGGTCAGCGGGTCCTTGTGGGCTCATGAGGTGTCCTGGGTAATGAGGCATCCCCACGGGACTGCTGGAAAAGACCCGGGTTAGTCCCAGCACTGCTTATGTCACTTTTCTGAGCCTGTCTCCCGACCCTGTGCCATGGGGGCCACCGGATTTGACCCTGTGGCACTCGGAGCCTGCCGGAAGTGCCCACAGAAAGTCAGTGGGTGTCCGAGTGGTCACCCAAACCATTTTGTGAACAGGGGCTAAGGCCACTGAATAACACAAAAGGTGAGATGGGACCTCGCTCCCTGGGGTCACTGACTACCTGTGACCCAGTGTTCTCCCTGGGGGGGTGGGCTGCCTGGGAGGACGAGTGTGGGCTGGAGGGCCCTGGGTGGGAACTGGGAGGTAGGCTGAGAAGCCCTGGAATGGAGCCACTGGGCAGAAGCGCCTTGGCTCTCCCTCCCCACTCACCAGCCCTGTCGTCAGCCGTCTTGCCTCCCACTCGCCTGGCAGAGGCGGTCCAAGGGGCTTTCCTCATTACTGCTCTTCTAGTCTGTGTTGGTTTAATTTGAAAGACTATTGCCTCTGAGTCAAAACACAGAAATCCCCCTGCATGGCTGTGGTGTTTGCTGCCGGGGAGCAGCTGGTGCCTTCTCTTCCCTTCCTGCCTGCAGCTAGGTGGGTGAGGCCTCTGGGTCCTGAGACCCTGGCCTCCCGCTACCCTACTCGGGGGTCTTCTAGGGCAGCGCCTAGCCCAGGGAGTCAGGGTGATTCCTGAGCCTGTGATATATATACTGCGTGCTGGTCACTGGGGAAGAGACGCGCACAGCCCCTATGTCTACTGGACACCTGAGGGTGGCCGCTCCTAAGACAGTCCCCTGGGGTGTAGGATGAAATTCATAGCTTTATCTTTATCTCCTCCTGTTTAATTTCTATTTTTTTGGTGTATGTTTCATAATGTACATCATCTATTGGTAAAGAGGTATGTGAGTATAATGTATGCACAAAATAGGTCTCTTGGGGTATATGTGCTTAAAAGTTTGCAAATGGGGTACGTAGCTGCTGTATATGAGGCTGTTTGTGAAGGGAGGGGGGGTGTCACCGGGGGTCCAGGTGACACGGTGGGCAGGATGATTGTTTGATGTGGGGGTTGTCCTTTAGCTGCAGGATATTTGGCAACATCCCTGGGGGGCAGTACAGGTGCAAGGGGAAGGAGGACGTGGTTGTGGGCTGGGCAGACAGCAGGATCCCGGCACCCTCCCCCACACCGTCTCCCGTGCTTTGGGCACTTGTGTCATCCAGTGCCTGTGGACACGGGGGCCTGGGCCTGGTAGAAGAGGCTCTGGGAGGAGTTGGGGGGAGAGGTTTGGCCCCTGTTTCTGCAGTGGTCAACACCATTTCCAAAGGTCAGAAGACTCTAAGAGCCAGAGAGTAAATATTTAGGCCTGTGGACCGTATGACCTCTGTTGCAACAACGTGACTCTGCTGTTACAGCAAGCGAGCGGGAATGGCAGACGGTATGTGAACAGAAAGGCAGGGCTGTGTGTCCATAAAACTTTATTTACAGAAACAGGCAGTGGCCTGACTGGCCTATGGGTTTGCCAACCCCTGTCTAGATTCAGAGGACAGGCCCAACGGGGCTCAGAACCAGCTGAGATTACCCCCCAAAAAGCAAGCCCCTGACCGTGGACTCATGACTGACTGCGCCATTTAACCTAAGCTTGGGGGACCTGGGCGCACAGTGTGGATCCCACTGAGAGTTTGCAGAGCTGGAGCAGATTAACAGCTCCTCCCATCACAGTGTAGCACGCTCTGCAGTACTTTTACCCTTTAGAGCGAGGTGAGTGGGGCGTGGGAGGAGGCAGGGTCCCTGCTCGTTGTAGCATCGGGAAGCAGCAGAGCCAAGAGACATCCAAACTGCTGTCACTTGGGGTGTTGTGGGAAAATGTGTTTCAAGTGTGGGAGCCACTAGAGTTAAACAAAAGCTTGTCCTACAGCACTTCTCAGAGCCTTGAAGATGCTGAGGGTTTTGTGACTCTCTAGGAGGGGTATATTTCCCCAAACTCATGTGACTTCAGGTACTGAAGAATCTGTACAGATCCCTTTGGGGAAGAACTGATCTCCTTCAGCCCTTCGTTTTATAGATGTGGAAACCTAATGCCCAGAAAGGCTGACTGCCCTGCCCAGGGCGGCACTGCCGAAGGTTGGTGACAGTGTTGCAATAATCACTGAGTTCCTCCCTCCTGGCTTGGAAGACCCATGGAGGTGAGGTGTCCCCACCCCAATCTTGTCCAATCCGGAGTCACAGAAATGGGTGTCCTGGGCTGTGCTTCTGGCCACATTAGGATGGTTTTATTCCCAGGATGCACTGCATCCTTTTATCGGAAGCTCACTCTATCTCAGGGTTTCTCAACTGTGTCACTGCTGACACTGTGGGTGGGATAATTGTTTGATGTGAGGGTTGTCCTTTTGCTGTAGGATACTTAGCAGCACCCCGAGCCTCTGCCCAGTAGATGCCAGTAGTGTCCCCACCCTCATTTATAACCACCCAGAATGTCTCCAGACCTGGCCAGATGTCCCCTGGGGGTAAAATCACCCTGGTTGAAAACCAGTGCTCTATCTTCAGCCAAAAGGAGTGGGGCCTGCATTTGCTGGAATTTGCTGGCATTCGATAGATTTCCCCTAGCTCTGACAGTGTAGGAGCCTTTTCTGGGGGGCACAGAGCAGTGGGGAAGGCAGCCCAGGCAGGTTGCTGGAGGAGTCCTGACGGTATGAAATAGTACAGGGGAAACACGGGTGGTTCGGTTCTGCATTAGGGCCAGGTTCCCTCAGCTGCAGGGTTTGGGGGGCAGGGGACACAATGATGAGGAAGGTCCTGAACGGATAAAGGGTACGTGTGTCACGGTCCGAGGAAGTCATGTCCGGGCAGGTGGGGCATGATGGAGTGTTCCGGAAAGACAGGTGCAGAAGGCAGTGCGGGTGCAGAGTGTTTCAGAAGGTGAGCCTGACAACCAACCAGCATCCAGTGCTGGAGACCAGGAGACCTCCAATGTCTCAGCCTTGGAGAAACGGCGGGGAGGACTGAGGGCTTGGGTGCAGTGGGAGGGATGTGGGGAACATTCTGTGGGTCAGGTCACTCTACAGACATTTTATTCTCGAAACTTGGATGCTAGGAAGCTTTTGGAGTCTTTTCTGGGACTGATTTCCAGAATCCGGGGATGAAAATTCCCCTGGGTGACAGACATCTGGTTCAGAGTGGCCCAGGAGAAGGTGGCCACGTGTTTGTGCAGAGAAGAAGAGAAACCTCATAGCACTGTTCTGGGTACACAGGGAATCCTTTGTCACTGCAGTTAAACAATTCTAGGAGTCTGAGTTAGGGCAGGAGGCAAATACTGAGGCTTTGTTTCAAAGTCAAACATGAGGTCATGGAACGGAGAGGGACTTCACCTTTGCAGTTGCTTAGTCGGTCAGTCAGTCAGTTGTTTAAGGCAATGCACATCTTACAGGGGGTTCCAGAGGGTCTGCATGGCTCTGGTGACACCCTTCCAGGTGGTGGATAGGGTAGACTAACGTGGGCACGTGTGTGAGCCTAATTAGGGGACCGGAGTGGCTGTTAGAGTGAGTGAAGGGTTCGAGAAAGCCTTTCTGTGCCAATGTGGGCTGAGGTCCTTTGATGCCTGTCTCAGAAATTTGGATTCATCTGAAAGGCAGGCGGAAGGCACGGGCAATGTCAGAGCAAGAACGTCACGAGGGAAATCACGCATGTTTAAAGGAGAATGCATGCACACTGTTATGGGGACTTTTTTTCACAAGATGCTCCCCAGGGACACACGCTATCTGAATCAGCACTGTCAACAGTCGTCAGTTCTGCATGGAAAAAATACAGGGTTTGGTGCTTTCAACCCTTCTTCTGCTTTTCTGTAGGTAATTTTTTCCACAATGAAAAGAGCTTTATTGTTGTTCCTGATGACATTACCCACTCATTGTGAAGAAACTGAACTATGCACGATTAGTAAATACAAAGAAGTACAGATCACCTGAAATCCTGAGGTTCCCATATTAGCATTCTGACACCCGACCACATGACACTTATGATATGCACACGTTTGTAGCTTCACACGCACACTTTTGGGAGACTATTTCGTGTTTGCCTACCACCTCTCCTCCCTTCGTCCTCTCTCTCTCTCTCTCTCTTTCTCTCTCTCTCTGTCTCTCTCTCTCTCTCTCTCTCACCCATCCTAAACTGATGTTAAGCTGGAGCATGTCTTTCTGTCCCTGTTTTGGTTTTTTTAATTGTGGTAATATACATAACAAAATTTACCAACTGTCTTAATCATCTTGAACTGCTATAAGAGAACACCATAGGTGAGGTGACTTAAACAGCAAACATTTATTTCTCACAGTTCTGGAGGCTGGAAGTTCAAGATCAAGGTGCTGGCAGATCTGGTGTCTGGTGAGAGCCCGCTTCCTGGTTTGCAGAGGGCCATCTCGTTGTGTGTCACGTGGCAGAGAGGGAGATCCTCTCTCTGGTATTTCTTCTTGTAAGGCTACTAATCCCCTTCATGAGGGCCCCACCCTCATGACCTCATCACCTCCCAAAGGCCCCACCTCCTAACACCATCACATTGAGGGTTAGGGTATCAACATAGGAGTTTGTTTTTTGGGGGCTGGAGGGGACACAAACATTCAGTCCATAACACCATCTTAACCATTTTTAAGTGTACAGTAGTGTTAAGTACAGTCACACCTACTCTTTTCAACTCGTAGAACTGAAACTCTGTCTCCATTTAAATATAACTCTCCATTCCTCGCCCCCACCCAGCCCCTGGTAGGCACTGTTCTACTTTCTGTCTCTGAATTTGACTATTCTTGGTACCTCATAGAAGTGGAATCATACAGCACTTGTCTTTCTGTGACTGGCTCATTTCATTTCACGTAATGTCCTCAAGGTTCACTCACATTGTAGCGTGTCAGAATTCACTGACTTTCTAAGGCCGGGTAGTCCATTGTACATACATACCACATTTTGCTTATCCATTCAACCATTGATGGACATTCAGGCTGCTTCCACCTTTTGGCTCTTGTGAACAAATATCTGTTTGAGACCCTCCTTTCAATTCTTTTGGGTCTATACCCAGAAGTGGAATTGTTGGGTCATATGATAGTTCTGTATTTTTAGTTCTTTGAGGATCGCCGTACTGTTTTCCATCGCAGCTGTACCATTTTATATTCCCACCAATAGTGTGCAAAGGTTTCGGTTTCTCCACATCCTTGCCAACATCTGTTGTTTTCCAGGGTTTTTAATTTTTTCATAAACCTTTTATTGAAGGGTAATATGTCCCAAATAGTCCCATACCTTCCTGCCTGCCCAGGCACTTATATGTATACATTGCTATTAAAATAAGCTCACCCTTCTTGTTCTGCCCTGCTCTTCTCACTGAATGCATGTGGAGTTGCCACCAGGCTCCAGTGTGGTTGTAGCTGGCTATTTTTTCTTGCTGTGTAATGGTTCATGGTGCAGACGTATCAGACGTGACCACCTGATCAATCTTCTGCCGATGGCACTGCACTTAATTTGAAGTGGCAGCAAACGGCACCAGCTCTGTAATAACCGCCCTGTACACATATCCTTAGTACGGGTGCTTTCATTCCTGTGGGCCCAACCTCAGGAGGGGAGTTGCTGGGTCGATCGCCAGTTGGATTTCCTAAACCCTGAGGGATTCGAGTCCACCAGCCATGTGGCACCCGCTTTCTGCCCTCCCCACCAGCAGTAGGCGCTGTCTCTGTGTTGATTATGTGGAAATCGGGGGGGGGGGGGGGGGGGGCAAGTGATAGCTTATTATTACTGAATTTTGTGTTTCTCTGTTTACCAGGGAGGTTGGCCATCTTGTTTCTCTTATTTACTTTACTTCTGAATTGCCTGTTCATGTCCTCTGTCCACTATTGTGCAATAAAAGGACCAGAAGCAAATGGGACAAACTGTTGACAGATATTCATTTTAGGTGTTGAAAATATGCGTTTCCTTTGTGCATTTGTGAATTACATATTTTCAAAAAGAAAAAAATGAAATGAGAGTGTTTTAGGAAGGCTGGCCAGGGTCAGAGATGCTGTGGGCAGGGAGACCCGTTTGGAGACTCTTGCAGTACTAGCCTTGCAGGTGGTAATAACTTGAACAGTGAGAATGGGGACATATTTGGGCAGTTATGGGGGGATTTATACCATTTGGTGACAATGTGGGAAGCCAAGAAGAGGAGGAATCCAGGGAGAAGAGGGGTTTGAATCTGAGTGAGCAAAAAGGAGGATGAGGACAGAATTTGCAGAGATGTAGAGGCTGGGAAAGGGCTGTGGGTGGGGGCTGTGGGTGAATGGGGGCAGGGTTGCCATAAGAGTGATGCTGTTGGAGGGCTGTGTCCAATTCAAGGGGAGATGTTCCCTGGAGCCACGAGAGCAGAGGAGCCCGTGGCAGGAGGGACCCTTGAGAACATCTGTGTGCAAGAGGGCAGGAGGAAGAACTAGCAAAGGAGCTGGGCTGGGAGCCTTGCAGAAGAGCAAGGCGCCCAGTGTTTCAAGGTCAAGGACATGGTCAAGATTTTCAAATGCGGTTGGGAGGGAGAGAAGATGCTTTTTTAGGCTGTTCAATTTATCGATCAGGAGGTTATGACCTTGGAAGAGCACTTTCCCTAAAGTGGTTGCGGCCTGAAGCCCGTTGCTGGGTTCTGCAGCCTGAGTGCCTGGAGGGTGACAGAGGCCACAGGAAGTGTGGGTGGCTGCAGGAGAGGGCGTTGGTCCACGAGGTGGCCCTGTGGCATTCTGCCTTGGTTTCAGTGCTCTTCACCAGTGAGCATGGATTGAGCTGCTTCTGTGGACTGTGTAAGGCACCAGCCACCTGCGGTGTCCAAGATGGGCCTGGTAGGTTCATGGTCCACACTGGCGTCTGCCAGAAGCTGCCTTCCTGCTGAGAACCTCGAGGACCTCGGCCTACTCTGTTCCGTGCCTGTTCCTAGAGCAGCCCCAAGGGACCAGTGGAGACATGAGTCATTTCCTGGACAGCAACCTGTCCCAGCGTCTTAGCCATTTTGGGCTCGGCCTTTCATAAATGTATCTTCTTTTTCAAGCCCACTTCTATTTCTTGCCAGTTCTGTCTCCTTGTCAGGTTTGTGAAGCACCTGTGGTGTGAAATAGCAGGTGAGTAGCCCAAAAGCCTTGACCAGGAAGCAGCCCGTGAATATTCAAGTCTTCTCTTATTCCAAACGAAAGGAAGGGAGGTTGGCAAAGAGGCCTAAGGAGCCCATTAGCCAAGTAAATGGTGACCTTCTTCTTCTGCTGAGGCTGATTTCCCTCGCCAGCATGGCTCCTGGGAAAACGGCCCCATGGATGGACAACCTGGCTGTTGTTTGGCTTAAAGATGCAGAAGGTGCATGGCTGGCCAAGCATCTTGCATTGCTCGGCCTTTGCTTCAGTAGCAGCAGGATAGAGGGACCCCTCTTTCATCACTTCATTCTTCTGTGCCTCAGGTTTTTCTTCCTTATTTTCATATACAATGAAGCATTTTTAAATTGTGGTAAAACACACATAAAATGGACCATTTTAGCCATTTTTAGGGATACAGTTCAGTGGCATAAAGTACATGCACATTGTGCAGCCATCACCACCATCCATCTCCAGAACTTCATTTTCCCAAACCGGAAGTCTGGCCCCACTGCACACTAGCTCCCCATCCCCGTTGCTGGCAGACTCCATTCCACTCTCTGTTATTTTGACTCTGTAGCTTCCGCGTATGAGTGGAGTCATACCGCATTTGTCCTCTTGTGACTGGCTGAATTCACTGACCATAATGTCCTCAAGGGTCGTCCGTGTTGTAGCATGTGTCAGAATGTCCTTTTATACGACTAATCCTCCATTGTGTGGATGGCCCACATTTTGCTTATCCATTCATCTGTCGATGGGCACCTGGGCTGCTTCTGCCTTTTGGTGATTACAAATAATGTTGTTGCAAACAAACGGGTATGCACATGTCTGTTCGAGACCCTGCTTTCCTTCTTTGGGGGATATACCCAGAAGTAAATGGCTGGATCATATGGTCGTTCTATGTTTAAATTTTTTGAGGATTTGCCGTACTACCACAGCACCCACACCATTTTACAAAACGAAGCACTTTTATTGGGTGATCTCTTTGCTTTTAAAAGAGGGGGGTGGTTCTCTGGTTCTGTGGTCAGTAGCTAAAAGTGACCTTTGGAGTTAAGATCTGACCATCTGAGCGTCATGTAACTAATAATTACAGCCACCACCTAACGCCTTCACACATGTAAAGGGCACAGTGCCCCAGAGTGCCCGGTGTAGTCAGGGCTGTGTCAGCGTCCAGTATCATTTGAGGACCTCTTATGGGCTGGGACCTGTTGGCCTCCGGGTGTTTCCATCGTTGCCGGCCATTCTCTCAGCATGCTTGCAGAGCAGGCATTTGTTACCCTTGTTGTTTCTGCAGGTGAAAAATTAGCGATGCGTTCTCACACTGTTGCTTCGAAGTGGTGTTTCTTGGGTTGTCAACACACGTCACAATTTCTGTGTACATAAAGGAAAATTTTTAATTCTTTCCTCCTGGTTCTTAACCTACCTTCCCAAAGTGAAAGAAGGAAAAAAATGGAGGGAGGGAGGGAGAGGGAGGAAGTTTTCCGTGTTTTCTGACAGCGTTCAAGGAAGGGTTTGGGGGGATGGCGGGTAGGAGGTCACCCTTTTGGCCACAGTCCCCTCCCCACATCGGTGGCTGTGTTTTATGGAACCACTGCCTTCCTCATGGCATTTTTCATTAAGTGGTGCAAATGTAGCTGCTCCATGGAAAGAGGACATTAGCTTTCCATTTAGAGTGCTTTCTGGTCCCATCCAGGGGCCGGATGAACTTGTGGAGGAGGCTTTCTGATCTGTCACCTCCTCAGCTGGTCCCCGTGCCTGCGACTCCCTATTGTGGCTCTGAAGACCCTTGCCATCTGGCTCCAGCCTCTCTCTCTCATTATTGCCCTAAATACTCCTGGCATTCTAATCAGCTGACCACCCTCCAGTTCCCAAGCCCCCCTCCCCAGCTGTGATTGTGAGGTGTCTCACCTGCCTGCTTCCACCCTCGGCTCATCTCTTATTGAAATCTCAGCCCCTGGTCAGGATCCCTCAAAGGGCACCCGCCGCCCCGAATCCCACATACTCTCCACCCCACCTCCAACCCCCATCAGCATCCTGCTTCTACCCTAACTCTTTGAAGACATTCATCCTCTCCTGTGGGGCTGTGGCACCCAGTGTCTTGTTTGCCTCAGTCTCCCCACCCACCCCAGGCCATGGGGCAGGCTGTTGCATTTGCTGAACAGATCATTAGTGGTTAAAAAAGACAAAGGCTGTGTCAGGAAGCTTTTTACTTTTTCCTTCATCATGTGAGGAGAAAGACCACAAGGAGAAGGCCAGTTTGTGGACTTTTAAGCAGAAAGCACCACTGAATGACTTCTTCCTTTGCTGGGCTCCTATGGGATAAGCAGCAGAGTCACCTTGCCCAGGTGGTCCTCCAGGGCAGGAGGGAAAAAGGGGGACTCCAAGGAGGGTCTGGAGTCTTGGCCCAGGGACTCTTGGCCCCTCTGTTCCCGCTCTGAGATCAAGGTCCACACCTGAAAGTCTGGAAGAAACGGCATCTTCATTGAGTCAAATTTGAGGGGGGTGGGAGGGAGACTTTCTGGTAGCTTCTGTCTGATTATCCTAGAAATGCCCCAGCATGTCGGAGTCAGGGTCTGAGACTCTAACTCCCAATATTACTCCTGCAGCTCAGCTTCCCCAAAAGAACAGTTCTCTGCGACTGGGGCAGAGAGGTGGGTCCCCCAGGTCCCTCTGAGACAATCAGGGACGCCACCAGGCAGGGCAGGGGGACTGGGGGTTTGGCTCCTGATTCTCAGGTGAGCCAAGCCTTTGCCTCCGAAGGAACTGATTTTTTTTTTTAAAAGGAGATCCCTCAAGGTGCCCGGCCCACCCACTGGAGCTACCATTGCCGCTGTGGCTGCCACTGGTGCCCTCCCCAGGCAGGTACCTCACACCCTCCAGGTGGCTACTCTACAGCCCTGAAGCGCTGCTCTGCCTGGTCATGAGATTGTTGACTTGTTTTAGCTTCCAGACCTCCCCAGTTTGGAGATAGGAAACCCTCTTTGGGGGCGGGCAGAGGTGTGCTGCAACCTCCTTCCCTGCCCCCCAGCTCCTGGTATGAGAGCTGAGTCTCTTGCCCTGCTCAGGGAAGGGTCCCCCGCTTGGCAGCCACTCTGTGGGCAGCTCCCACTCAGAGCTTCAGCCTCGCCCTGCAGATGGGGGTGCTGCAGCCACCTGGGTCCCCTCGGACTTTTGTTGAGGCTATGGGGCCTCCGTCCTCCTGCCTCCCATTCCTTCTGCTTCTGTTCCAGCCTCATTCTCCCTCTCTCCTCTCTCTCTTCCCCCTCTCCTCTTCTCTCTCTCTCTCTCTCTCTCTCTCTCTCTCTCTCAACCCCCCCCCCTCCTCCCCACTGCATGGCCCACTGCAGGGCTCTTCTAGCCTGAGACCAGCATGACTTCGGTAAGACAGGAGAACTGGCCTGTGTGAGAGACAGGTATTCTGGCGGCTCCCCCCGTTTGTCGGGCATTTGCACCGGCTGCTACATTCCCCATCCAAGGTCAGCAGTCGTTCCCCAAAAAAGGCTGGGGTGGGAGGGGGATGCTTTCCTTCCCAGTGAGGGAGCAGGGAAGAGACCACGGCTGAATCGGTGTCTGGAAGACATGAAGGGCTTAGGTGTAAACCCGGTGGGGGAGGGGCAGAAAAGCCTCTCCCTGCATGTGCCCCTCCCCCACCTGGGGGAGACCTGGATACAGCAGTGAGGGGGTGTCATTCAGCTCTTCGGGCCTCCCTCTGGTTTCTGTTAATGGGGACCTGGGACCTAGCCTAGACCCCTGCATAGGAGAGACTGTTTCCAGGGTGGGGGTGCACAGCTGCCTGGGGGCTCCAGGTCTGCTCTGACGGGGCAGTTGGGGATCAGTGCCCAGGACAGCCCAGCGGGATGGCCGTGGCCTGGGTGCAGTCCTGGTAGGTCACCCAGCAGCCCCCACTGGAGCCTGGTGAGCAGGACATCTTATTTGCTGGTGAGTTGCTTGGGGACAGGAAAGCTGGTCATAACTGGAAGGGGTGCTTGAAGGAAGCTAAGGAAACAGTGCTGTCCTCAGTCTGCCCTGCAGTCCTGGCTGGGGTCTAGGCTGGGGCTACGGGGCAGCACCTCCACTCCTGCCAGGCTGGGCCCACCTGTTGTTTTGAAAACTTAGTGGCTACTGAAATGGGGGACAGCGTCCACCTTGCTTTTGCGCTGGCCTGGCTTCCTCTGACTTCCAGCCTCGCTTCTGTAGGTTTCCCTGAGTGGGCTGCAGGGAGGGTCCCTGGGTCTCGGGCAGGCAGAGCAGCAGGAGGAAGGGAACAGTTACAAATGGCCTTCCATTGGGCCCGCAGCCTCCCTTCTGGAGGGCTTTTAAAAACCAGCCGTCCGGCTGGCTGAATACCTTGTAATTGTTCCCAGCAGTGAGGAGCCAGTCCACGGAGGAGCAGGAGCGGCTCCAGGCTTTGTTATGCCTTCTGTGTTCTCCCGGCCAGTGGTAACCAAGGGCTGCTTCCCCTTTGGTAACGGTGGAGCTCTCAGGCCAGGGCTAATCCAGCCCCAGCCAGGCAGGGCCCAGCCATAGATAAGGAGGGTACCCTGCTCCTGGGGTACCGGCTGCTGCCTTCACCCCTTTCAGTTCCCCCCTCATCTGAGGACCATGGGCTTCTGCCGTGCACTTTCCCCAGGCACTGGCCCGAAACATTCCAGGACTCTGGATATGCTGGTAGGTTTCTGGGAGACCATGATCTCAGGCAGGGCTGTGGACCTCAGCCAGGAGGCTACTTGGAGCCATGAGTGGCTGTGTTCTATACTCTGGCAGGACCCAGGGTCCTGAGGTAATTTGGAGGGAGGTTTGGGAAGGAGAAGGAGACATGCTGTGAAACAGCCTCGGTCGTGGGGAAGGCGGGGGAAGCCTGGGGAAGGCCGTGTGGCCGAGAAGCCCAGGACAGATCTTGGGTGGACAGGGGTTCTGGTCTGTGGGGTTGTTTGAAGTGAAAGGAGCAGCATTACGACAGGTGTGGCCATGAAAAAGCATGAGGCTCCTGGGAATGGTAAGGCTGGCTTGGCTCGGTGGCAAATCGGGGATATTTGGAGGATCAGAGAGAGCTGAGAAGGGCTTGTAAGGAGGTTGGAGTGGGGCAGAGGGGAGCCCCTACCGAACTGTGAGCAGAGGAGGGCCCTGGATGTGGCATTGCCGTAACTTTGGTTTTCCCAGACCCCGAGCGACCCCAGCCTTTTAGAGGGTCTGGGCCAGGGAGTCCACAGCCCGTTCTCTGCGTCCCCACTCTTGTGGGCCTGGCAGAAGGACGGGGCCCTGAGAGGCTCTGCCCATTACTTCTGTTAAACTGGCCGGCTTCTAGGTTTGGTTTGTTAGGAGTCAGTTATGTTTAAGGACTGGCTTCCTGGAGAGGGATGGATACTCCTCTGTTTCTTTCTTTCTAATGCGTGTTTCTTCCAACCCTTCACCTTGGGTAGGACTCACATTACAGCCCCCACTGGGCACACAGGTCACCTGGGCATCTGGCTACAGTGCCATTTGGAGGCAACCAGCTGGGTAGGGGCCTGAGACTCTGCATTTCCAACAAGCTCCCAGGCGATGCCCAAGCTGGGTCTGGGGGCCGCCCTGGGCGTAACCAGATGCTGGCGGCTCAGGGTGATTGACAGCTTCTCAAGGAAGGAGTTAGACTGCTTCACATGCAGGATCTCAGTCGTGTCTGGTTTTCCGTTTGGGGGCCTGCAGAGGGGGTGCTGTCAATCAAAAGAGGTGGGATATCTGGGTGGGGGCTGGGACATGGCGTGTGGGGACCGCCCGAGCTCCGCTGTCGGACTTTCACACGGATTCCTTCCATCAGCCCAGCTGCTGATACTATTAAACCTCAGTGATTCATTGTACTGCGTTTCAAGGGAAGGCGTTGTGTTACGAAAACGTGGGTCCCAGCGGCTTGTTTTGTTGGCAGGTCTTGCTGCCTCAGCAGAAAAGAGGCGCTTTTGATATGGGAACGGAAACTTGGGACCGCAGTTAGAAATACTCAGTGTGCTTGGCGGGTGGGACAGGACCTGTGGTCTTGCTTCAGTGATGGAAACGCACTGCCTGGGGCTGGCTGCAGCACGTGGGGGCTGCGCGGGGTCCCCACACCTGGGTCTGTGGTCTGAGCCCCCAGCGGCTGTGACAAGGCAGGCCTCCTTTGCCAGGGAGGAGTGTGGGACATGTCCTCTGCTCCCCATTTTGCCTGTGACGGTAAGATGGTTTCATTTCATGGAAAGTCACGCTTGCAGAGGAAATAGCGTTGTGAACGTGGTCTGTGTGATGTAGCGGGGCAGCCCTCCTGAGGCGAGCGCGTGAAGTGTGCATTTATAGCTCCCTCGTGTGCTGAGGATAGGGGTGGGGGGACCTGGTGTGGCTCGAATGGTTGGTCCTGGGCTGGCTTAGGGTTCCCAATTCGGGCTGACTAGCTTGCTGGACAGCACGCGCCTTCCTTCTTCTTCCTCCCTTGGTCCTGATTGCCATCCTGGACTAGCCCGTTAAATGGATATTGGGCCAATTTCCCTTTTTTCCACTTCCCCTTTCTTCATGTTGTGTTCTCATATATGATAAGTGGGACAGGCACCCCAGATCCAAGTTACTTTCCCGAGAAACTTCTCTGGACGTGTATGCCCCAGCCACCTGGTCTTGGAGAGCACAGAGGTGTGGCAGCCCCACCCCTCCCCACCTAGAACCCCACAGACTCACGGCCACAGCTGTCACCCCTTCCTGGAGCAGGCACAGTGGAGGACATGGGGTAGGCACCAAGGAGACTTTCTCAGCGGCAGGCAAAACCACCGTTAACCTTGGGTGTCAGCGGTATCTGAGGGCTTCCCGTGGAGGCCCCTCTGTCACCAGTAAAGAGCTGGGGAGAGTCACGGACAACCGTGTTTGTGGAGTGTGCTGAGTTTGGGCTGAGGAGTGGGTTTCAGGATTTCCCTGCCTGTGTTCCTCCACTGGGAAGCTACCCAGGACCCCCTTCTTGAGGAACCCTCCTTCCCTTCCGTCCTCCCTTCTCCTCAGACCACTGAATGATACACGCATTGCCAGTACTGGCTCCTTAGTAACTGCTAAGCTTTCCATGGGCTCCTCATTTAACCCTTACAGCCAACCGAGGAGGTTAAACTACCATCACCCCCATTTCAGTGGGTGAGGAACCTGTGGCTCAGAGAGGTTAGAGAACTTGCCCAAGGTCGCCCAGCTTGTGGAGCTGAAGTTGAGGCCCAGGCAGCCCAATTCCAGACTTCATGTGTCTTCTCCATCTTTGTAGACACTTAGTAAATGGGTCACCCTTGATCGACCCTGTATCAGCTCCAAGAAGTCTTAGACAGAGGTAGCTGGGCTACTTGGATGAGGATCTGAAGAGGTGGGCTGGGCCCTCGGGCTCATTATAGTCTACCCACATTTTGCAGGAACTGGATTTACCCCCCAGTGTATCTGATATTGATATAGTTTAGCGATGTCTACCAAACTCACAAGAGACTGATGTATAAACCTGAGGTAACTGGGTCACACACAGTAAGGAATAGGATAATCAAGTATGCTAAAGATTTGTGTTCACCTCTGAAAGCAGCAAATGGGAGGCCCAGAACCAGAGCTCAGGGAAACCGACGAGTGGCCCCCATGATTTGCACCTCAAGTTTTGTAGCCCAACATTTCTTGTCACCAGTGGGATTGACCTAGAGTCCTTGGGCCTATGGATTAGGCCGCCATCTTCCTGGACTCTCTGTCTGTGGCCTCACTCACTGCCACCTTTCTTAAGCAACCCATTCCTTAGACAGACATGACGTTATCGAATGGGTTAGAGCTAGTTTGGTTACACTCTGGATCCTACCGCTCCTGCCACCCCCAGCCCAAGCATCCTTGCACTGACTCCCGAGCTGGTCGCCTTGCTTCCACTCTGGCTGCCAAGGCCTCTTCTCAATACAGCAGCCTAGAGGGATTCTGTTGGAACTGAAGGCAGGCTGTGGCCTCTGCCTGCTCAAAGGCCTCTCTGCTACTTTCTCATCACACTGAAGACGAAATCCAGAGTCCTTCCGTGGCCACAGGGCCTGGTGTGCCTGCCCTCTGCATGCTCTCATCCGGTCTGTCTCCTTCCACAGCCTCTCTCTCCTCTGCTCCAGCCACTTGGCCTTTGTTGTCCCAACATGCCACTTGTGCTCCCACCTCCGGGCATTTGCACGTCCTGTACCCTCTGCCCAGAATGCTCTTCCCATTGAATAGTCACGAGCTTTTCTCCCTCCCTACACCCAGTTCTCTATTCAGATATCACTGTATCAGGGAAGCCTTGCCTTACCACCCTCTCCCATCAGTTGTTTTGTCCTCATTAGTTGGCTTCATTTTCCTTTGACACTTTCTACGCATGCATTCACTGGTTGTTTATTGAGCACCTCCTATGTTCCAGGCTCTGTTCTAGGCATTGGGGCCACCACAGTGAATACAACAGACAAAAATCTCTGCCCTTGAAGTGCACGTTAATTGTTCAAATGATTGTTAATCTGTTTCCCCTAGTAGACTGTAAGCTCCACGAGGGTAACAAGTTCTAACTGCATACAGTAGGTGCCTAATAAATATTTATGGAATGAATTACAGCCCTAAGGCACCTGATGCTCATCAGGTGAATTTTTACAGACCACCTCTCAGGTTGGATCACGTCTGTGGGCGACTGACTACCCTGTCGATTTTGTGAGTTCTGACCGGTTTCCACTGAGGGGAAATGCTTTCTGGCAGTGTGGGCGGGACACCATCCTACCTTCCTAAACACCGACCGTATGTAGCCCACAGATTTGAGTCACCCACTTTGTTGAAGTCCTTAGGGACTAAGGAACAAAGACGGGGTCTTGGGAAGCCCGTGCTAGCCCATGAGGGCCTAGCAGGCACTGTGGGACGGGTGAGTAAGCGATTCAGATTTATTAAGCACCTACTGTACACACATAGGCCTTGAGCATGGCCCTTCTTGGCCAGCTTTCCGTATTTTACACGAGTGTGCCTGGCCAGAAAGAGCCTATGGGAGTTGGTGGCCCCTGGCATGAGAAACGTGGGTCTCTCCAGGTCTGTGCGTGACAGTCTTGGGGAGAATGCAGAAACAGCCCATGTGAACAGGTTTCTGTGTAACAGCAGGTCCAGTCACACTGTGCGTTGGCCTGGCCAAAGCCCCATGCTGTGGCATCATAGCTGGCAGGCAGGCAGCACCACTGTGGACAGAGGGAGCAAGAAGGATCTGAAGGCTGCGGTGGTTTCCTGATATCACCAAGTAGGGCCTTGGGGTGTTTCCCCGCTCCGGGAAACTGCAGGACCTGGGAATTCTAGCATGTGTCTCTCTCCTCATCCTGCCTTGTCCCCAGAGTGGGGAGCGTGCAGGCGAGTGACCTGCCATGACATCAGTTCTTCCATGCCTTCACCCTCAGACCAGTGGCACTCGTGCATGTTGGTCATCCCGTCCCACACCACATTTTGGGTGCGGGCGTGCAGATGCAGACACGCATTCCTGATTCCTCCAGAGAAACGTGATCTACAGGTGTCGTCTCAAGGCAGCGGGGTTGCCAAACCACAGCTCTGCACTGTTTCCTCTGGAGGAAAGAAAAGGGGGGTCGGGGTGGGGAGCAGAGAACCGGGTTGCAGCGACTCAGCTCTGGAAAGTCTATTCCCCACACATGACAATCATGAGCCGTGTCCCTGTGTGTGACCCTGGCTAACAGGCCTGGCGCTGCCCGCCAGGTCTCAGCAAGCAAGCTCTGTGCTTCTCTCTGCCCTGCAGCCGCTTCCCACAGCCGCCACCTGCCAGGTGGCTTTTAGAGAGGTGGACATTTTTCATCCATTTAGGATTTTTGATTTGTTGAGGTGAAATTCACATAATATAACTAATGTTATATATTTTTAAAGAGTACAGGTTCAGTGGCTTATAGTACATTCACTATGTACAACCACCTCTGTCTACTGGTAGTTCCAAAACATTTTTATCCCCCTTAAAAGAGGGATAACCCCATTAGCAGTCACTTGCCATTTCTCCCTTCCCTGGCAATCACCAATGTACTTCCTGTCTATGGATTTACCTATTCTGGTTATTTCATATAAATGGGACCATACGTGATCTTTTGTGTCATGTGATCTTTTGTATCAGGCTTCTTTCACTGAGCATAAAGTATTTGAGGATCACCCACATTGTAGCATGGGTCAGCCCTTTGTTCCTTTTTACAGCTGAGTAATATTCCATTGTATGCGTATTCCACAATTCACTTGTCCATTCATCCACTGATGGATATTTAGGTTCATCCATTTATGTTTTTTGCAACAATAATAAAACAATGGTTAGGACATTTGAAAGAAAGAGAAACTCATTTGCTCATTACTCTGAACGCAGACATTTCTCTGGGTTCCTTTTCACTGCTTTTCCTATACATGTGCCTGTATAATTTTTTTCTAGATTTTCCTCTCAGGGCAGATATAGTTGTGTCCTTCGTTACACATAGCAAACTTTTTTCCTCGCCCTGGTACTGCGATCCTTCCAGCTTGCACCTTTGATGGCTGGAATACTCCACAATATGCTGGCTGGGGAGGCCACTTCCTGCCTCCCTGCCTTGTTCCTCACATGACCAGCTGGTGCCATGGGAACCTGGCATCCGGACCCTTCTGCTTGCCTGGAAGTTTGGCATTAATTTATTCGCTGCCTTTAGACTCGCTGAGGCCCTCCCTTGTGGAGTTGTCAGCCCAGGTGTTCAGGACTTTCCAGGTTGACAGGATCAGAGGACGAAGGCCAACAGCGTAGAGGAGGAAGTTCCTGCAGGCTATTGTGGCTTCAAAAGTATGTGGAAGTCCTTTTTGCACCAACTGGCCTGTGCGGCCCCGAGATTTACCTCTGCCTTGGCACCCTGTTGAGTTCCGTGAAACCCCACACAGAGAGTGGTGAAGAGGTTGCACTGGGAGACACACGACCCGATTCCTTTTAGAATCCTTTCCAAGTTCATTGCCTGCAGTCCATTCCAGGCCCATTTGAGAAACCTCCCGTCCAACTAGCTCTGAAGGAGCTCCCGAGCACCGTTGGCCCACCACGGTCAATTGGAAAATCAGGAAGTCTGATGGTGGGTTACTTCAATGTTCGATTTTCTTCTACTAGAAAAGGACAGGGGGGTGGGGTGCTGAGGTCCAAGAGTTTGAGAGGTGGCCGTGAACTAAATGAAAAGAAACTGCTCTAGGGTCATCCTGTTACGGAGAAATTCTTAACTCCCCACACATGACCATGTTTCATTCAAGCAACCTAGATGTCCGTCTGTAAGAGAAAGTTACACAAATTATGATAATGGAATATTGTGCAGCTACAAACACATAACACAGACGTCGGCGCTCATGTATTGTGATTTGGGAAAAGCAAACTGGGGAGTAGTTGGTGTCGTGGATCCTTTCCCCTAAGTGACCTTTCCCGTATCTGTGCTTGCATACGCACCAGCTTGGAAGCAGGGGGCATTTTCATTTATACTTCATACATGAATGCGTTGAGATTTTTATGAGCGTGTAGAACATTTGAAATATTTAAAATCAAGATAGAACAAGAAGTTTTAAACATCCAAGGCTGGCAGCTCTCACTTAATGTGGACTTGTGATGCCAAATGTTGATCTGCGGTTCCTTTAAGCCAGCCGTGTCCTCATTCCCTGAAGGGCTTATTAGGACGCAGACCGCTGGGCCCCACCCCAGTTTCTGATTCAGGTCAGGGTGCGGCCCTAACAGGTGACACTGATCTGCTGGTCTGGGGTCCCCACTTTGAGACTCACTCCTGTGAACCTAATTACAGGAGAGCATCCCACTGGCCTCTTCCCCCTGTACAAAGCTCATGGGACTTCTGCCCCTGCTCGGACCTAAGGGGTTGTTTAATTTGGGGTTTTGAGGTTGTGCCTCCATAGGCAGCTTGGCTGGATGTGTGGCCTCACGTGGGGCTTCCTGCCTCCCCACCCTCGTCCCCGCCTGGTGGAAGGATGCCTGCAGGTCTCACCACTCCCAAGACGCCCCTCCAAGATGGGGCCGGGCTCCTTGGGCCACCCTGTGAGGGCTTAACCCAACGCCTGCCTGGGCATTCCCTGGCTGAGTGCTCGCCTGCACTCAGATGTTTTAGGTGTCTGCTAGTGTATTAAGCACCTAGTGTGTGTGTTTGACGCTGTGTTGAGCTCTTTAGCTACACAGCTCCACTCTAAAATCATGAACGCCGCCCTTCCCCTCCTCTGATATTCCCAGGGCGGTTGCGCGCATCACCTGGGTCTGCAGTGGGGATGAGCAGACCCGCCTTCTCTAACTCTCGCATCTCTCCATGAGCCGGTTCCTCCCAAGGCCTAGATCTCTCCCTCATCTTCCTCCTGCTCCTTCTCCCTGGAGGGACATAGGGTGAGCCAAGGGACCACTCAGAGCTGACCTTTCCCAGTTGGCACATCCCCCTGGAAGAAGCCAGAGTGTCACCTGCTCCCACTCAGACCTCCGGGCCCCAAAGCCTGGGCTGGGCCAGACTTCTGTTCCTGGGGGCCGCCCCGATGGAGGTGAGCGGCGGGCAGGCCTCCTCTCAGGCCAGTGGATTCTGGAGTGAGTGCTGGGCCTCGTGACAGAATCCTTGTTACCCTGTGGAGGCTCCTCTGGGTGCCCGCCTCAGGGAAGGTGAGCCATACTTTCCCCAGGGCCAGAGTGAGCTCACTAGGGCCACCCAGTCCACCCGGCGGCGGCGGGGGTGGGGGGGGAGGTGTGGCTGCAGGCTTCGGCCCCCAGCTAGGTAGGGGCCAGGAAGGACCAGAGTCCCCGAGCCTTTCCCCGTGGCTCCCATGGGCTCTCCCCATGGAGGTGGCCGTGGCTCTGCTCTCTACCCTGCCCCCTCTGTGGACCGTCCCAGCTCCTACGTGGATCAGCAGGCCCCAGCTTGACGGACGCCCAACCCCAGGCTGGGCGATGTTGGGGGTCCCCAATCTGCCACTGTCTTGGTACGCTTTCGGGAAGGTCACTGTGTGTCATTGTGTGTCACTGAGGTTCCTCTAAGAACAGGGCTTTTCTGAACCGAGCACACGCCGTTGTTGGCACAACCTTGACTAGGCTGCAGCCGTGACTCTTTATTTTAATTTTCAGTCTCTGTATGAATGTAATGCTGATTTCCCAGGGTCAGGGCTCAACTGATTCAAGCCCTTTCTGAAAGTGCCATGAGTAATCTGGGTCCTTCCGTAGGTGTTTATGGCAGGTGCGTTTTTGGTCTTTTGAGGTCAGAGGCTAGAACTCTGGACCGTGTGGGATTTTCTCTCCAAAATCACTTGTCAGAACTTTCCAGAAGGGTCCAATACTTTTTGTAGAGTCTAGGGGCAGAGACTTACTTTCATATCCCTGCATGAGCAAGAACGCAGCTTTCCTGGGCTTTCTTTCCCAGGCATCTCTCCTCAAGTGAGCAGGTGGAATGGGGTGGAGGATTGTGACCACGTGGCCCTCGCCCTGCTGTTGGTGGCTCCTTTGCCAGGAGCTCCATGGCCAGGCTTGCATGGAGTACACCCTGAGCACTCCCACACCCAAGCGTGTTGTGGAGTCCTGGCTCACAGGAGCACGAAACGCTAATTAGCAGGCAGAGCCGGGCAGCCGCTCAGCCAGCTACAGAGGTGGCGTTTGCTGTAATGCCAGATTGCTGGGGGCATGCTTCTCTTGCAAGATCCTGGGCTGCAACCACCAATATGTGATGTGTGAGGCGGGGAGGGGGAGGGAGGGAGCTTATTTGATCTTCAGGTGAAAGGAGGCTTTATAAATAGGTCACCAGGTTCCACATCCTGAATTTCATTCTTTCCCCCGTCTTGGGTCAAAACAATGGTTTACTGTTCTGGGGTCAGTAGGACGCACTGAGGGGGAACCGAGCTGAAAGGAGGTGAGTGTGCGTCTGCTGCTCTCTGGTGGCCTCATCTGTGTGTCCCCTACCCCCACCTCTATTCCTTCCATTTGTCACCCATCACCTTGGATGTGTCTCCAACACAGTATACTGCTCCTTCAATGAACTTTCTCTTAAACAACAAAACAAAAGGGTAATTTTTAGTACGGATGGGGCTCCAAGGCGAATTGAGCGAGAAGTGCTTTTTTGGAAGGCGGAACTGCAGAGTTGTGGCTTTAATCCGCGGGACAGCATGGACTGCCACGCAGGTGCTGAGCCTGCTGTCCCATCTGAGCCCAGGGTTAACATTCTTGCCCCTCTCTGGTCACTGCCCTCACCCCAGGTCCTCCTTCCTTGCAGGCCCTTGCAGACTGCCGTACAGCCGTGGCTGGGTTTCGGGTTTCCCCACAGAACACTTGTTCATTTCTTGTTTGGGGCCAGCGGAGACAGCTCCCCCACTCCTACTGGGCAAATTAAAATTTGTGATTTAGAAACAGTGTAATCGGAAGTCTCAGGATAAATTACTATAAAAATAATGTCCCTCTTTGGGATGGCCCCAGAACTCTAGCTGGAAATATTGTCCTTTACATGGCCCCCTGTCGACTCTGGATTCTTGATGTGTATCTTGGCAGGTAAATTAAACACATATCCTGTGCCTGCTTAAAAGAAGTGACATGTGTGGAGAGCCTTGAGGAATTGCTTTGGGGACAACTTATTCTTGTGAATGTAGTATGTTACACCAATATTTTTCAGCCTTTTATTCTTTTTTGTGTGCTTAAAAATAATTTTCATTACAAAAGTAATACATGCATTTTTTTTTAAAAAGTTTCAATTCAAAATGTGTTGAAAGTAAACAGTCTTTCTTTCCACCCCGCCCTCCAGGATTAACCATTGTAAAAGGTTTGGTGGTTTATTCTTCTTAGACCTCTCCCTTATGCCTGCAAACAGATAAATGTGCAAAGATAGAATCTTTTTAAATTCCATTGTTACAGAAAGGGAATCCCACTGTGTGTGTTGTTCTCCAATTTGCTTTTTAAAATGTAACAGCATCATGTTACCCTTTATGTTAAGTCAGTACCTCCGAGTGACTGCCTCCTCTGGCTGGAGTTTATCGTTCACAGAGTGTCTTTGTCCACGTGTCCCTGTGCAAGGCTACAGGGTTTCCTAGGCCCTGGAAGAACGGCCGGTGGGCAGTCGCTGGGTGTGTTACACCTGGATGGCACCTGCACACTGAGAAGCGTGTCCCAAGTTGGGAGTCTGTTTGTGGGTCTCGGACACACATCCACACCTGTACATGAGTGGCCTTCTCCCCAATCCTCTCATTTCTCTCAGCCCTTTTTAACCCTATGCGTCCCACATCGCTTGTCCCCTCTCCCCGATTGTGTTGTGCCACCATCACTTTGCTCCGTGCCTTGTGTCGGTGAAAAGAGCGGGTGTATCCAGCAGGCATTCTCCACCCACATGTACCCCGAAGACACGGCTAGGGGTGTGCCCATGCCCTCCCCATTCAGAGAGAATCGCCCCCTGCGATCCTTAAAGGCCTGGTCGCGGTCTCGGACCCGCACGCAGTGAGCTCGGGGATGCTCTGACGCCGCCCACCCTCTGGGATCAGCACCCAGTTCTGTGCTTCCTTCCCTGTGCATTTCCCCATTTCGTACCTGGCTGCCTCTTTACCGGAGGGTGCAGAGGAGCCCACTGGAGGAACCTGAGAAACTAGAGGGAAGTTGGTTTGTGAGGCTCTGTCCTTCCCTCCTACGAAGAGCTGTGACCCCAGCAAACCCTCTTGAAACAGACCTTTGTGATGGAAGCATTGATCCCCGGGCCCCGGGCTGAGACCACCTTCGTTGGCAATCTGCATCAGCAGTGGGAGGAGGAGGAGGCTTTGGGACACTCGTCCACTTAGAGCCCCAGGGCCCCCCTGGAATCCCACACAGACAGGCAGTTCTGGTGGGTGCGGGGACGCTGGGTGGGAGGCTTTTGCCAATAGAGGGTCCGAGAGGCGTCCCCTTTTGCAGTGAACCATGTAGTGCGAGGTCATGTGTATATGGCATTAGTGTGATGGGGCTTCTCAGTAGGATGAAAGGGGTCCAACCATAGGGCTTAGTGGAATCTGTCCTGATAGCAGACGTCCGTTCCCCTCTGTGCCAGAGCTTCTGATCTCATCTACTCTATCGTAAGTAAATGCAAAATCTCAAAGACTTGCCAAGCTTCTGGTGTGTGTATGTGTGTGTGTGTGTACGGGTACACCCGTGCACACACTCATGTCCTTCTGTGTCCGTCTTCAAGGTAAGATGAGTCAGTGTACAGGGCCAGTGAGCGGCACAGGTGTCCCTGCGTGTGGCTGTGATTCCTGCCTCCTGTCCACTCTGTGGTTCTCTCCACCGCCCAACCCAGCCCTGTAGTGCATGAGACGGGATACACAAGCAAGTGGTTAGTTTTGATATTGGGGTCAGGTCCTCTTCTTTTTGTCCCCATGGCATGCGGGGGCCAGTGCTTTGCCAGGCGGGGACGGGGTGTGAGTGGGAGGAGGGACCTGCCTGAGCTGTGAGCAGAGGAACAGAAGGAAGTGGAGCGTGCAGACTGAGGGCTTAGAAGCACACTCAGTCTCAGTGTCCCCGCCACAAGTGCTCATCGACCTGGGACAGGGAGCAGTCGTACGGTCATGTGGTCGTGGCGTTTTGCCTGCCATTCGAGGGGAGGCGGCTGTCCACGTGGCGATTTCGGGGTGGCTTTCCCCGCACACACTGGCTCTGCACAGGTTCTAGAACCTAGAGCCCAACTAAGATGCAGTTCTGTTGTGACTCACACGCTCGGGCGGTTGTGTACAGAATGTCCTTTCTCATGTCCGCATCCCAACCTACCCTTTGACGGCTATTTTTTTTCCTTTGACTCTTTTTAATCCGATTTTACCTGTAGAAAAATGGTGCTAGGAGCTCCCAACCCAGAACAACGGCCATCTCCCGTCAGAAGAACAGTCCTGCAGTCAGAGCCCCTTTGAACATATTAAGCACATGTGTGTGGGGGGAGTGTGTGCGTACATGTTCATATGTACACATGTGTTCTTACTCCTGGTTGAAATTCTCGTCCTGATGCATTTGAGCATGTTGACGAGGGTAGCACCCCACCCTCCGAGCATGTGAGTCCTCTGCCCCCATCCTGGGAGCCCTGGGCCCTGCTCCCGCTGGCCTTCTGCCTCTCACCCCTTCTCCAGGCGCGACATTGGTCTTAGGCAAGGACGAGGTGCTGGAACCCTGTTTGCGACAACCTGCCCTGCAGTCCCAAAGACTGAGGACAGTGGGAACCATATGTTATTTGGGTGATCACAGGTGGGTGGGGCAGGAGGGGGACAAAGCAGGAATTTGTCTGTCTGGAGGGTTGACTTGAGACAGCCATGAGGAGGGACAGGCAGATACAGTCTTGGGGACACCATGCTAAAGTGTAAATGTGCTTTTTGAGAATGAGAACTCTGCCGAGGGAATGAAGGCAGCCGTCGGCCAGGGCACCGTCTGGACTTGCACGCTCTGTCCCGCTCATTAGCCTGGATGCCGCAGCTGCCGGTGCCGGAGGGTGTGCGCACGTGTGTGTGTGTGTGTGTGTGTGTATGTGTGTGTGTGCGTGCCTTGCTGTGTGTGGCTGATGGGTAGTGGTGGCAGCAGCAGGACCAACTCTGTCACCAGCTGTCACTAGCTCTGTTCCAGCCCTGCAGGGCAATACTAGGACACACCCTTCACACCCTCTGTGGCTTTGGCTGGGTCCTCTGACCTGGTGGAGACTCACCAAGCACTTGCTGAGCCATCCCATGCCCTGACACTCTTGTGGTAGCTCTGGGCCCTGCGAGGCCTGGGCATCTGCATTTGCCTCTCAGAACAGCAGGAAAGGAGGCTGGTCCCAGAGCCAGGCCTGTACTGCTTCTCTCATTTTGTACCTGAAGTGTGGTGCCCACTGGGGACACCCTCCTTGGCCCAGTGTTAATAGGAGTAGCACAGACCAAACCGGTATTTCTGTCACTCGTCTCCCGTGGGTGATGCAACCCCCTCCGGACCCCTGCTTCCTAGCTCCATGTCCAGGTGTTTCGGCCATAGTGTCAGCAGTTTTGCGTGGTTTTAGAACCGGGGTCGGCAAACTATGGCTCCTAGAGCAAATCTGGCCCACTGTTTTTGTAAATAAAGTTTTGTTGGAACATAGCCATGTCTATTCGTTTACATATTATCAGGAAAGCCTAGAATAGTTACTGTCTGACCCCTTACAGGACAAGTTTGCCAACCCCTGGCTTAGAAGGGACCTTAAACTTGATCTGTTCTAGCTCGACAGTCCAAGCATGTGGATTTTGGCCCAAAGACAGCGTCCATCTGTAGGACCAAGTGCAGTGACCAGGAAGACAGCTAACAATGATCTTTGTTCAGTGTATGGAGCACGGTCTAGAAAATAAAAGCAAAAACAAAAGTGAAAACGCCAGTTGTACCAGGTCCTCTCGGGAACACTGTCTGAGTTGAGTCTTAGGTAAATGTGGGACACCCATCTTCTAGAGGAACAAACAGAAGCTTGGAAAGCTAAGGGCTAGTCCTAGGGAGGGCCAGCATTTTGGTGCATGGGTTTCCCCCACACACACACACAGGATTGGAAGCCCCAGGAGCAGGGCTGGCGGACGAGAGCAGGATGGAGATGAGCCCAGAGGAAGTGCCCTGCCAGGCAGCAGGCCCCAAGAAGGGGCTAGTGGGACTCCTGGGTACTACATAGAAGGGCTGATCCATTCAAAAATAGAGAGAAGGAGGAGGGCAGCTGGATGGTGTCAGTGACCCTGCACAGCAGGGAGGTGGCTAGGTGTGGACAGCAGGAAGGTGACGAGAAGGAAGTGTTTGCTTTAACCATGGCCTTGACACAGGGTGGAGACCAGAAGGTGACAAGTGAGTCAGGAGAGGCCCTAGGGCTGCCATGGCAACTGACCACCTAGGAGGTGATTTAGATGGCAGGGTGGCCCCGAAATAGCAGAGTGGGTAGCCCATGTCCCCTGGCTAGGCCCTGGGGTGCCCTTGTGCAGAAGTCACCCTGTGATGCTGCAGACACCTTTACCTGCCCTCCCTCCACTCAAGGTCATGTGGTCCAGGTGCCAGAAGGGGCCCTCCCTCTCAGGTAGTTCCCAACATGGGGGCCCAGTAGGGTAGGAGCTTAGCACAAGGGCCATTTACGTGGACTCAGAGGCAGTGGCATCTCAGAACGGGAAGAGCTTGTGGAGCTGGTCTGGACAAACAGATGGCCCACCCCTGTGAGGTTACGCTCTTTTGTGATCCCCCGTTCCGAGGCTGGAGTGACCTTGCTGCCATGAGAGATCCCTCCCCACATCTGTCATATGCTTTCCTACTGCAGCCATCACAGCATTCCATCTTCAGCAGAGATGATGTGCAGGGAGGGCCCTTGGTCTAACTCAGGGGTTGGTCGACTATAGACCTGCCTGTTCGTGTCAGTAAAGTTTTATTGGAACTCAACCCTGCTCATTTATTTATGCACTGCCTGTGGCTGTTTTTTGAGCTACAAGGCAGAGCTGAGTAGGTGCACGGAGACTGGCCAGTCCACAGAGTCTAAAACATTTACTGTCTGGCCCTTTATGGAAAAAGCCTGCTGATGCCTGGTCTAGCTCAAGTAGGAGTTGTTGTGTCCAGGCCCAGGTTTGCTGGCCTGAGAGCTCCCTCCCTCTCTCCCTTTCTCGCCCCCACCCCCTCCCCGCTTCCCCTTGCTCCTCCTTGGACTTGTCCACTCCCCCATCTTCCCTGTTACGGTCCTTCTCCACGTACCCATTTCTCTCCAAGTATTTTCAGTTACTGTGTTGGGAGGATTTCTCCCCACCGCCTTCCTGTCCCACAGTCCTCCTGCCCAGCTCTCCACCCCTGCCCCGCCTCCTCCTCACTTTTCTTACCTGTTGCCATGGGTCCGGTGGGGGTTGGTGGGGTCTTCCATGCCTTGAGATTCTGGGAGAGAGTCCTTCTTGCTCTGACAGTAGAGCCCACAAAAGGGCAGTGGCAGCTTTGTTCCAAGAAGCAGTAAAATGAACTCTCTTAGGAAGTTCATTTTCTCCTCGTCCTCCCAGAGAGCTGACCTGTGTCCCCACTGGGTCTTGTACAGAGACGTCTCTGGGCACCAGCCAGAAGGAGGTGTCCAGACAGAGATGGGTATGAATGCTTCTGACTCTGAGAACCGCCTCGGCCCAGCCTTCCCCCAGCTCAGAAATATGCTCAAATGGAGGTGGGGGAGGCGAGAAAGAAGGGGATCAGGGAAGGCTGCAGCCGTGCTGGCCAGTTTCTGCCATTACCAGGACCACGTTTTCACACCGACACTCAGGCTCTCCCTGCCCTTGCATGGCCTGGCAAGCAGCCACCAAAGTCATGGGGTGCCCCCTCAGCATGGCCATGGGGGAGTCCTGGGTGCATTCATGGCTTTCAGGAGTCAATGGGACTGAAAGCTTGAATTTGGGGTTGTCCTGGGCGATCCAGGATGTGGGGTCATGATATCCCCAGAACTTTCCTGACCCAGAGCAGTCCCTTCTTGCAGAGGGACACTTCAGCTCTGTACCAGCTTTGCAAACATTTGACACAAGGGCCTAGCCTGTCTTTGAAGAAATGACTGCCTCAGAGAGTGAGGGAACCTCCATTCCACACCAGAAAAGGGAGGGCAAGAAGCATGACCTGCCCACTGAGATAAGGGGATCCGAGGCCAAGTGTTCCCCCATGAGAACATTTGTTCTGCCCAGAGCCAGCCTCCAGGAGGCCTAAAGATAGCCTCTCATGGGGTCTCTTCCTAGGAGAAGGAGGCAGCTGCAGGCCAGCTAGAAGTCCTGAGGGACACAGCCCCACTGCACATCCCACCCCCCTCCTGGCCCTGCTGGCCCCGGGGCTCCCCCCAGGGAGGACAGTGGTCGTAGGTTCCCAGATTTCCCTGTAGCCAGGCACTGCCCTCATCTCCCAGCTGGTGCTCTGTCTTCACTTCCATGTGGGAAAGCAATATGCCAATTACAGAGGGGGACCCTGCAGCCCCACCCCAGGCACCTTTGTATTCTCTTCGTCTCCTTAGAACAAGTGACCTGGTGATGCTTTTCCCAGCAGCCAGATACCAGTGGCCTCTCATCCAGACCCCCTGCAGACTCATTTAAGTTTATTTCACCAGTAGCCTGCCTTCCCCCTTGTCTGGTTGGTCCTAGGACCCCGTCCCCCACACCGGGCAGCCAGGAATCCCTTCTGTGGGCTGAGGAGTGAGGCTCAGGAAACCAAAATTGCCTGTTCTTTTCCCTTGTCCACGGTGGGCCCCGAGGACAGAAATGTCAGGGGTGGTGAAAATCCCGTCAGCCCCATATTTCAGCCCCATCCTCCTTGGATATAACCTTCTTGGCACTGCTCATGTAGGCCATGGTACAGGTGCAATGAGACCTCTCCAACCCCACGGCCTCGTCCTCCCTTAAAGGAGCCAAGAGATGGTGAAGCCAGAGTAGGAATGAGGTATCTTGGAGTCGGACTTTCTCCCTAGATGGGCTGCTGGAACTCGAGGAGCCAAACGTTGGCTTCTGGTTAAAGGAACACATGGTGGTCGTCCAACTGTTGGTCCAGAACTACCGGGGGGTGGGGGTGAGAGTCTCTGTGCCCACCTGACTCGAGCCCAGCCCAGGGGCCTTGAGAAGAACGTCAATGGCTGTGCCAGTCCAGGCAGGTGTGGGACATGAGACGTGCTGGGGAGCTTGCTGCCGTCCATCTCAGGAACCACAGAGCCAGGAGCCCCTGAGGCCTTCCAACCAAGCGCACTTGCAGACCTCAAGTTCAGTTTGCTGTCTACCCCGGGGTTCCCTTCACTGGCGTGAACCAGAGGTGGCCTATCTGGAACAGAGGAGAGGGGGAGCTGGAGTGGGCATCTCGAACAGCTTCTGCTGCCTGTCGGGGCATCCCTTTCTTTCCAAACAGCAGGCATGGGAAGTAAGCCCCCTCTTGCCTTGACCACGAAAGGTGCCCACTGCATGGGCTGATTTCAAGATCTGTGCCAACTTGGCCTTCTGCCCTGAGGAACCGCGATTAGGTATTTGGTACACCCAACAGAGTGAAGCAAAACGCCAGCCCCCAAGCCCACCTCTCCACGTGGAGTGCCGGGTGGGCGGTCTGTTTCCTTTGTGACAACATAGTCACTAGGACAGAGCCGGGTTTCCTTCTGTGCCAAGGCTCCGGCCTGCCCTGTGTCAGGTGCGATGGGAGCCCAGAAGCCAGGCTGCTGGGTCGTGTCTGTGGTCAGCCTGTTTCTGCGCACCCTGTACTCCTAGCTAACTTTCTCCCCTTCTCCCTGCACCCCTGCTCACCCAGCTTCCTGTTTTTTTTTCCATCCATTAGGCAGTACTGACCACTCCACCAATTGCAGAGGTCGCCTAGCTGCCTTCCTTCAGAGTTCTGTCTGGGCCTGAGTGGCAAACTGGAGAAGCGGCCCTGCAATTGATGAGTTTGCCTTGGGAGTTGGTGCCAAGGTGAAACGGAAGGCGAACATGGGTCAGAAGGTCACCGGAGGGATCAAAACTGTAGACATGAGGGACCCCACGTACCGGCCCTTGAAGCAGGAGCTCCAGGGTCTGGACTACTGCAAGCCCACCCGCCTGGACCTGCTGCTGGACATGCCCCCTGTGTCCTATGACGTCCAGCTGCTCCACTCGTGGAACAACAATGACCGCTCGCTCAACGTCTTCGTGAAGGAGGACGACAAGCTGATCTTTCACCGGCATCCGGTGGCCCAGAGCACGGACGCCATCAGGGGCAAAATTGGATACACACGGGGGCTGCACGTGTGGCAGATCACGTGGGCCATGAGACAGCGGGGCACGCATGCCGTGGTGGGGGTGGCGACAGCCGACGCCCCCCTGCATTCCGTCGGGTACACGACCCTCGTGGGGAATAACCATGAGTCCTGGGGCTGGGACTTGGGGCGTAACCGGCTCTACCACGATGGCAAAAACCAACCGAGCAAAACATACCCGGCCTTTCTGGAGCCGGACGAGACGTTCATTGTCCCCGACTCCTTCCTGGTGGCCTTGGACATGGACGATGGGACCCTGAGCTTCATTGTGGATGGACAGTACATGGGAGTGGCTTTTCGGGGACTCAAGGGCAAAAAGCTGTATCCTGTCGTGAGTGCTGTCTGGGGCCACTGTGAGATCCGCATGCGCTACTTGAACGGACTCGACCGTAAGTGTCCTCTGTGCTGTACGACGTGGCACTGTCCCCAGACTCCCTGTGTCCCTGGGGTCCTGGCTGGGCCTGGCCAGAGGCTTACCCAGCCATTGGAATTAAAATGTCTTTGAGTGGACACCCCAGTGTATTCAGATCCTCAGAGGCAATGCTTGCTTGCCTCTGGCTAAGTGAAGAATTCTAGCTGGAGTCTGCCAGGTTACCTGGCAGTACCTCTTGGGTGAATGAACGAGTGGATGGATGGATAGATGGGTGGGTGGTTTGGGGGGTGGGGGGTGAGTGAATGAATGAATGAATGAATGAATGAATTGATGGATGGCCTTTGATAGATGGGGTTTGTTTCTGGTTGACCTGCCTTTACTTTTCATCTGTAGTTGCCCAAAGTCTAGCATGGTAGCCAGCGTATTATTGAGCTGGGGTTTGCAGCCTTGTGGGTACTGGGTCCTCTCACATAATTGAAAGTCAATGGCCTCTGTCACTCATTAGATCAGTTTAGGGTTTTTCTCTCCTGGTGCTGGAGGCTTCTGAATGGGCTCCTTTGGGGCAGTTTCCCAAGAGTGGCTTGATCAGTCGTGATGTCAGGAGACCTTTGGAGAGGAGAACGTGGGTTATAAACAGGCTGAGTCAGCAGCAGTTTCCACCCGTCCCTTTGTGAAAACGAGTGGCCTTTCTCAGACCATATGTGAAAATAACCTATGTGATGGCACTGTCCTGGTTTGGGAGGTGGAGGGCTTTGTGGCTTCCTGGCTGCAAGCCCATGGTGGCAGGAGGTCCTGGGCGTCTGGGACTGGCCATTCCATGCTTGACCCTCACTCTTTTCTGGGTCCTTTCTACCATCTGCACATTCCACCGTGAGAAAGTGGTGGGCCAGAAAGCTTTGTCCACCCATACGCTAACCATCTTTGTGGGGCAGGTTTGACCTGGTACCCCAAGATCTATACCCCTGCCCCTGAAGGTCAGACGTGGGGGTGAGGCCCCTGCCAGGGGTCAGGAGCACAGATGCTTACTCGGACCTTGCAGTCTCCAAACCTTCAGGTTCGAGGGGAGCGGGGAATGCGCTTGGGAGTGGGTTGTTGAGACTTGCTCTCTGAGTGGACCCTGGGTGGAGGCTGGAAATACCCGTGGCCTGTGCCCACCTCAGACATTCTTGGTCAGTGATGAAGACTCCCCTCTCTCCCCACCAGAATCATATGCCAGACATTGCTTCTCGCCTTCCCCAGTCCTGGTCAGACAAGACTGGGCCCTGCTCTGCACGGCATTGACTTTGGAAGATCCAGATGGGAAAACCCATGAGGGTGGCACAGTGTCCTCAGCCCACTGCACAGGGGGAGAGTAGGCTGAGGTGCCATATGTTAGGGCCTCCACCCTCAGCCTGCTTCCTGACATCTCGGTTCTATGCTAAGAGCATCTCATGTCCTGGAAGGGTCGTTCTGGCTGCTGTACAGAAATGGACAGTAGGAGAAGAGGGACCCCCAGGGAGGAGCTATGCCAGCTGTCTAGGGCAGAGGTGATGCGGGCTAGGGCCAGGGTGGGGAAGTGAAATTTGAAATGCTCACTCAACACACCAGATGGCTCTGGAAGTCTGGAGACAGGGTCTGGGACAGTGGTCAGTGGGGGACTCCCCCTCGGCTGGATGGTGTTTAGAGCCATGACCCCTGGGTGAGATCACCTATGGAGTGAGGGGTCAGCGGACTGAGGCCAAGTCCTGGGTCGTATTAGTGTTTAGAGGTTGGGTGCAGAGTGGCCATGGAGCTGGAGGGGAGAGTGGTGTCCTGGACACCAAGCAAAGACAGGACTTCAACAAGGACAAAGCGATGCCAGGTGGAGTACATTGATGGCTGAGAATCGTCCATCAGCGTTGGCAATGAGGTGATCACTGGTGACCTTGACCACAGTCATCTGGGTGGGTGGGGTCAAAAGTCTGACGAGTAGCTGCTTTAGAGAGAAGCAGGAAGGGTGGTGTGTTAGTTTCCTGGGGCTGCTGGAACAAATAACCACCAGCTGGGCGGCTCGAAACAACAGAAATGTATTCTCCCACAGTGCTGGAGGCCGGAAGTCCAAAGTCAAGGTGTCGGCAGGGTCGTTTCCTTCTGAGGCCTCCAAGGAGAGCCCGTCCCAGGCTTCCTCCTGGCTTCTGCTGGTTGCCAGCCATCCTTGGCTTGTATATGCACCCCTTTCTCTGCCTCCATCATCACATGGCTTTCTGTGTCTCTCCTCTTCTTATAAGGACACCAGCTTTTTGAATTCAGGGCCACCTTACTCCAGTGTGACCTCATCTTAACTAATTACATCTGCAAAGACCCTATTTCCAATAGGGCCACATTCTGAGGTTCCAGGTGGTCCTGAATTTGGGAGGGGGACACTGTCTCTCCACTTCGGATGTGGAGACAGCAAATAAAGAGCATTCCCACAAGATCTTCCCCTCCTCACGGCACTGTTTGGGGGGAGGATGAAACAGCCCAGTGCTCAGCTGGTGGGGTCCCCTACAGGTGAGTTCAAAGGGGGCCTACGTCCTCTGCCCACGAGGGTTTGCTTTAGCTTCCAAGTCATCTGAGGAAGGAGGAATGTCACAGGGAGACCTGGTCTGGGGTCCACCCAGGAAGCAGGGCGTGACAGGCAGAAGCACTGGCCAGGCCTGGCTAGGTACATCTCCTTGGTGTCAGGCCTGAACTGGGCTTTGCTTTCTCAGTCTTGGAGGTGGTTCTGATCCATGACTGTTCCCTGAGACATCTGGGGAGTCATCTGCACCTTCCTTCCCCACCCCAGCCTCCACTCCCTGACCTCAGCAGAGAGCAGCTGTTTACAGAGCGGGTCAGCTAAAGTCCCCCGGTCTGTGCGCCTTCCCTGGGTGCTGCAGTGGGCATTTGATTCTTCCAGCCCGCCTTCCCCTGCGCACCAGGCGGACCCTCCTCCACAGAGTTCCTGCCCTGTGCTGGGGCCAAAGGTGGCAGGTTGTCAGTGTGTCCCTGTGTGACCTCCCCCACCGTCCAGCCAGCTATGACCACAGACCACTTGTTCTGAGTCCTCCTCGAGGCTGCAGACGTCTGGGGCTGAGGCTTCAACAAGAGGGGTTGCTGTGTCTCCTTGCTCTTTCCTGGGTGAAGGGATGGAGGTGGCCATTGCAGTGGGGACACAGGGCCCAGGCCTGCCTGCCACCATCCCTGGAGACACAGAAGGAGAAGGCCTATTTGCAAGCAGGAAATGGGCCATTACCCAGGGGAGAGTCCCTGACCCGTGGGTTCCCTCAGTGCCCATTGGCAGCAGGCATCTCGACTAAGGGAGCATTTCCCCTGCAGCTTGGAATGTTCAAATTCTCTCTTTCACGGCTCTGAGACAAGTCTGGCACAGTTTGTCATGATTGTGGTTCGGGAAAAGCTTAGCTCTTTTCATCGGGAGCCTTTCAGCTTGGTGCCCTCCTCCTGGTGTCTTCCTGTGTGCCTCACCCCATGGCCCCTTCCTGCACCTCTCTTCCAGCTGGGCTCTGGGGGAAAGAGGCTGTGTGTGTGTGTGTGGGGGGGTTGTTCTAGACTCCATGCCCCCAAAAGGCTAGTTATATGGTGACAGCAGGCTCTCAGAGTTGGGGGCCACGGCACCAAGGGTGCCCATGTTACCCAGCCAGGTGTCAGGCATCCTTCCCCGGTTGGCAAAGACAAGGGACTACTGTTTTGTTTTGCTTCCTTTTTGTAAGAACTGCTTAATGTAAAGGGAAATGCACGTGCTCCGGCCGGGAGGGCTGTCCCACCATGCCTTGCTAGAATCCATTCAATGGAGCATGTTCACTGCCAGCTGCTGGCAGGAGTGAGCCCGAGGCCAGTCACAGGAGCAGTGAAGGTGAGGGTGGGGCCATCACTGAATCCAGGGCGTGAGACATGGGTCCTTGACCTCACAGACCCGAAGTTGATTCATTTAGCCCATGAACTAGACACAGGCTCTGGACCTGAGTTGTGTTGCAAGTTCTCAGAGAACCTCGAGAGCCACGGGCTGGGATACTGGGGCTGTGCATGTTCAAATAGGCCACCAGGTAACCGTTTCTCCTCGAAACGCTGAAGTTGGCACATGGGCTCGACCAGTTCCTCAGCTTCTGCTCCCATAAATAGCGCCTGATTCACTTCCTGATTTCTGTTCTGCACACTGGGCGCCACCCCCTCTCTCATTCATATAAACTATGTAAATGAGCGAGCGCCTCAGCTTCCCAGCGATGGCAGAGCCAGCAGCCAGGGGTCACCGGATAAACTGTGCCTCCTCTGGGCACTTCCTCAGCGGAATTTCAGTGGACACCCAGCCTTGTGGATGGAGCTGGATACAGAGCCTGCAGCCCTCAGTCCAAAGTATTGATGTGGGGGAGACCTTCAGGGTCCTGTTAGCGACCCACCAAAACCCATGGGCCAAACGTTTTCCATGGCACAGTGCCACGTCCATTTCTGTGGCTGGCGCGTTCTAGGTCCGGCCAGCCTTTGGAAAGCAATCAGAGCATGGCCTGTCCGTCATCATTTGGCTCCTGCAGGATCAGCAGGGGGAATGACCTTTTTCTGTACTTGAGGCCCCTGAGAATAGAGCCATACATGGGACGCCTGGTGACCGGTCATCTTTTCGGCTCCTAACACCCCACTGCAGCCGTCAGCCGCCAGTCCTGTCAGCCATCTTGGAAGATCTCACATATCCAAGGGACACTCCCTTCTGGTTGCATGAACCCTCGCAAATGGGTTATTCAGTGTGGTCCAAAGCTGTCCAGGCAGAGGAAGCTCCCCCAACCACAGATGCTTTCAGCAGGGCTGGAAGAGGTGGCTGTAGGTCCCTGCCCCTTTGGGTAAACTGCAAAGGGCTACTGGGAGCTTCTTCACGTTGACGGAGAAAGAGCCAGACCCTAGAATTTGATGAGCCTGGGTGTATACCCACCTTCTAGCCCTTGGCTCTCAGACCTTGGACCCTGACTCTCACCTCCACCCAAGCCCGTTTCCCCATCTGTAGGTTGGGGGCCTCAGTCCCCACTAGGCACACGACAGGTGCTCCACAAGCCACAGCTGCTACGGGGGCTGTGATATTAAGTACATGAAACAAGGGAGCCGGACCCCGGCTTCTGCAGGCCTCTGCTGCTTAAAAACCTTTCTTCGTGAGGATATTTGTGAGTTGAACTGAAACCCATTCGGCCAAGAGGGCATGATGGAAACTCCCCCTCAGCCCTCACTCCACAGTCTGGCAGGGCTCTCGAGCCACATTCAGTAGCTCTCGGTGCTTTTTCAAGTGTCTTCAGCCACCAGGGGAAGCCCCTCTGCTTCCCAGTGGGGGTGAGACACACCCTTGAAGGAGGAGGGGTTGGGAGAAGATGGAAGGGAGCCCCGAGTGGAGGAGAGGAAGTACCACTGAATTCTCCCAACTTGATCCCACAGAAGGGCCGCTCCTCAGCAGAGAGTTTTCTGGCCTTCAGGATCTCAGCTGGATGGGACTTTGGGGAGCATCTGGTCCAACACCTCATCTTACAGATGAGGAAACTGAGGCCCGGGCAGAGGAGTGATCTGTGTAGGGTGGAAGTGAGAAGCCAGATCTGGGACCATCCGGGCAGCATGCTTTATGACGAGGGAGACCCAAAGCTCTGCAAGCAGATGGGGTGTGCAGACGGGGAGAAACCCGGCCCTACTCATCGGCAGCCTGTGGAACCTTTGACCTTTAAGGACAGAAGATCAGTTCGTTCATGCTCCTGCCTCCAGGAAAGGCCCCGTTTCAAAGCTTTCTGTGAAAAACATTTACCGCTTCAATTCCTTCTCCTATCATGGCCCACGGGAGATAAAGAGCAGTTGTTGGCCTTTTAAAGCCTGGAATTTAGTAAATGCATTGTCAAACCTAAGATTTACTTTTTTTTTAAATCACAGGTGTGTTGAGATATAATCCATATGCCCTACCATTCACCCCTTTAAAGGGTCTGACTCAGTACCATGTAGCCACACTTGTGCAACCACCACCACAATTGATTCAAAATAAGCCCATGTTCACTTACAGTCACTCCCCATTTTCCCCCCACAACCCCAACCATAGGATTTGGTCTTCAATAATTGAGTTTTTTAATGTTATTTTCAATATTTTTGAGACACGGTGGTGAGTATTAAAGAACTTTAATCCAGTTTTTATTGGTGGAATAGGGTCTCAAGGGGAATGCTGGGGTTTTTCTCCATGTTTTGGTCTGACCTTGGTTTTGCTCACAAAAGAGCCCCAGAATGGAGGGGAAACCATGGGTGCAGACACAGATCTGTTCATGTCAGCTGTCCAGAGCACTGTGGGGTGACGCCAGGTAGCTCCAGGTGTGCTCACCTGGACCTGGTTTTAGGGAAGAGAGCGAGGAAAAGTCCACTCTGGGAGGCCGGGTGAGCAGGGCCTGGGACCTTGGAGGAAATGATTTTCAGACTGCTTCTGGAGCTGTGAGTTTATCTGAGCTTCCAGCTGCACAGAGCTTCCCTTGCAGGAAGACAGGGCCCGAGCCATCCGGGGACACACAGACACAGGTGCCCTTGCAAGCTGCAGCTAGAAGCCCCTCTCGAATCCAGGTGTTGAGTCAGCTCTGCCATGAGCTGGGCCCCAACTGCCTGGGTTCGAATCCCAGCCTATGAGCCTGACATGTTAGGTCCTCTCTGCACCTCAGTGCCTTCAGCTGTAAAATAAAGATGAGAACAGTACCTGCAGGCAGTCTGGTTAACACAAAATGATTCCCTTCCTGAAAGTTTGTGTGGGGTCTGTTTCGGGGTGCACGCTGAGGAGAGCTGGCTCCTGTGTGCCCCAGATGAACACGAGCTGTTGCTTGTCCGGTGGGTAAGAGCAGGGACAGCCTGAGGTGGAATTCTAGCTTCCTCTCCTCCCAGCAGTGCGACCCTAGGCGTTATTTGGACCGTCTATCCCTCAGTTTCCTCCCCTGTAAAATGGGATGCTGGTCATGGTATCTTCTTGTGATGATGAAATCCTAATAAGCCATTGTGAGTGTTAAATGAATTAGTGTTTGCAGAGGGCTCACAAAGGTGCCTGGCCCAAAGTAGCTTTGCTGTGTTAGCTAGTCATAATTAATTTAAAATGTAAAATTACTCATTTATTGTCTGCATAGTAAAACTAACATTAATGATACTATTGCTGCTGTTGTTAGTGCTGTTTGGTGTAGAACTATCCAGAGCGGTGCTCACCTGACGTTCTCTGTCTCCTTGGTGTCCCCAGCCGAGCCCCTGCCACTCATGGATCTGTGCCGCCGGTCCGTGCGCCTGGCCCTGGGGAAGGAGCGTCTGGGTGAGATCCACGCATTGCCGCTGCCTGCCTCCCTCAAGGCGTACCTCCTCTACCAGTGACACTCTGCCCAGGACCGCCAGCACGACAGCCACCTGGTGCCAGCTCACCGAGCCACCGCCACACCCTGTGCCTTGGTCGGACGTCCGGGGCCACCAGAGGAAGGCCCTGCCCTCCTCTTTGTCCTTCCTGGCTGTTCCCCTTCCTGACATTGGTGGAAGTTCCCCGCATGGCACATCACAGCCCCTCTCTGGACAAAGGCACAGAATAAACTCCTAAGAAGTCCGGCACTGAGCTCTGAGCAGCTCTGTTCTCGGGGTGGCATGGGTACCCTGCCGGGAGGGGCCTTGGCACCGAGAGCAGATCCCAGGGGTGCTAAGAGGTGCTTAGATGAGAGGCCGTGCCTCGGAGACGCAGCTCAGGATGTCAGAAACACACCATGGGCACCGAGGCAGACACCGGGACTGGGCCGTCCGCAGGCACACAAGCACCCAGCATCTGTCCTGGCTGCCAGTGCCCCCGTCCCCTGTATTTATTCTTTTAACAATAACAAAAGCCATTTATTTATTCCATTTAGAAAGGGACCTTGTTTGGGTCACCTCTCTGGAGTGTTCTGTTGCTTTTATTCCACCTGCCACTCCCCGGCATGTGTGTGCCTCACCTGTCGTCCTCGCTGGGTCGTGTCTGTGTCCGTCCGCACCTGGGCACAGGTATCTTTGTTTGACTACAGTTTCCAGGGGGCTCTGTTCTGCAGTTCTGAGTGGGCCCCTCAGGGCACATTAGCCTCACATGCAGTCTGAGGGTCCCAGGGGGTCACGGCATGGCTGTGAAAGCTCCCATGTCTCCACATAGTTACACTTGGCCTCGTACATCTTTGCACGTGCTTTTATTTCTTTAGTCTTCCATGGGTTTTTAGGTGTGGGTTTGGTTTTGCTTTTGCCTTCCTAGCTGATTATTTCCCACGTGCACCCACAGATGCTCTGAGGACCACTGAACGAAGAAGGGAGGATGAGTGGGTCTCCGTCCCCTGAGACAACAAGGGCAGGGCAGGGTGGGGAAGACCAGAGTGGAGTCAGGCCGCCTAGTGCTGAGTTCATCGCAACCCCCTAGAGCCAGAGGGGCAGGGTGGGGTGGGGCGGGGCAGCCAGCGGGAGAGGGACCTCCCTCCAGGCCACAGCTCCCCCATGTAGCAGACCCCTGCACCCTACCACCACATTTGCCATTTCTTTATCTTGAAGTCCGCTTTCTTAGAGTCTGATTGCAGTTCATTTCTGTACAGGTACAATAGATGACTTTATTTGTTTAAAATGTTTAATATATATGCATATATATTTGTCCGTAAGAATTATGTTTTAAACAGCTGCTGTAGGGTACCTTTAAAAAAAAAAAGTCTTCCAATGGAATATATTTTTTAAAGCACAAAATTGGTGCCAAGACTGGGTGAGGAATGTAACCTACCACCTTATTATTGTGAGGTGTTTTTTTTGTTGTTTTTTTTCAGGCGGGGGAACCTTACCTGTAAGACTTTGAAAGATTTTCCTCCCTCCTCTTTCTGGGTGGGTCATATTCTGATGAATGTTGCACATGAGATGAGAGAGTTTCAAGTACGCAGCCTTACCGCCTTGACCCAGCGCCTTCCGCAGACGCTGGATGAATCGCCCGGCTCTGTCATCTCTCTGCACCTCCCGCCCCCCGGTTCCCCGGGGCCTCAACCCTGCCCTTCTCTCAGCCCAGAGCCCTGTGGCCTGTACAGTTTTGAAACTCCCATTCTATTTTATGATGGTCGCTAATAGTCAATAACCTAATAAAGGAAAGTTTATTAAAATACAAAGCCACTTTTGAGTCCCTCTTTGTGCCTTGGGGGAAGGGAAAGAAGCGTCGCCCCCCCCTACCCGCAGCCAGCTCCACTGCCCACGGTTTTCACCAGATAATGAGGTGATCCCCCCTGGCCCCTTGGCAGAGAGTGGGATGCCAGTCAGAGCCCCAGGTGAGGCGAGGATCCTGGAGGTGTGATCCTAGAACTCCCCACCCCTTTTCAGAAGTCCTCTGAGCCTGCAGCCCCGACTAAGGGACTCGATGACCTAATAGAAAGTATCCCACACATCAGTGTGCTCTAAAGCTTGAGTTCACAGTGGGCTTTTTGGAGCAGGCTGTGAGCCCTTGTGGTGTCTTGGAGTCCAGGCTCTGGGCATTTGGCAGAAGGAGCTGGTTCTTCATTCAACCTTGTGTTCCCAGAGCTAAGGGCAGTGACCTGATGAGTCTTTGCCAGCTGCTGCAGGCAGGGTCCCCACCCCACCCCCCTGGAGAGAAGACAGGAAATTCTGGCTTATTTAGAGGACTGGTGAGTGATAAAGACAACAGTCAAGAAATTTACTAGATCTGATCACATGTCATGACTAGTTTCCTAAGAATTAACAAGAATGCATTCAGTTCCCTCTGGGCATTTTTAATTTTAAAGGCATGTCAGGATCTGGTGGCGCTGGGAAAAGTGCCCTGGTCTGAAGGCCCAAGACTCCTGGGACCAACGTCCCATGTCCCTGTCTCCCAGAGCTCCTGTCACTTTCCTCAGACCACCTGCACCTGCGTCCCTGGGGAAGTGTTTGTTAAAATGCATGTTTCGGGGTCCTGCTTGAGACGGATTGAATCAACATTTCTGGGGCCAGGCCCAGGAATGTGCTGTTTTCTCAGACTCCCCAAGTGACCGTGCCCAAGAGAGTCTGAAGACCACGGCAACTGTGTCAGCTCTTTTGAAAAGTTGCTGGGTAAAGGGAAATTCTTTCGTTGTGTTGGTGGGTTGGCCCAGCGACAAGCACATGGCCTCCTGAGTCAGACCTGGGTTCAAATGTTGGCTCTGACCCTCACTAGCTGTGTGATCTTGGAGGAGCCTCCATAAATGGCGGAGCTCGACATGCCCATCTCCTAGGAGGGAAGCAAGGGTGAAATGAAGCTTTCGGATAGGGCCCAGCCTGCTAGGAAGTGTGCAGACAAGTGCTTTGAAAGTTCATGCACTTCTTTCTGTTCTGGAAAATGGCCGTTCCTGGACTGGAATTGGTCTTTGAGACTGTACCACACATTCCTAAACCAACTTCCTGATAAATGTTCTTTCTTCCAGGGTACAGCCTCCAGCGATCAAGGTGGGTATTGGGAAAGGGACCCCTTGGATGCCTTCCCCAGACGTGGTTGGAGGAAAGGGGTGGTCTGAAATTATTTTTAGGTTGGAGTTCATGTCTGGGTTGCAGTTGGAACTCCGGCTTGCTTTGAAGGGGCGGTGGGGTGGGGGGTAGAGAGGGGTCAGGCGGTGAGGGTGGAGGGGTACAGGAAGCACAGGGAAAATAAGGGCCTTTGTGCAGCCGGGAGACTTCGGGGGGAGCCGGGTTTCATGTTGAAGGGAGCGGCCTTCATAAAACCATCTTGCAGACCGGCCATGTGGTTGTAATTAATACCCTGCCTTCGAGCAGGTAGCAGGCTCTCGGGCTTGGCCATAGATGGGAAGAGCCCTTCCTCCTCCCTCCGCCATCCAGCCATCCATCTCCTGCACACGGGCTTCTCTCCCGCCCTTCCTCCCGCTCCTCCTTGGTGAGATGAGGAATGTGGGCTTTACTGAACCATAAAGTATGCCGGGGGAGCCGGGGAGGGGGCCGAAGACAGAGCAATTAGTTCATGCTCCAGTCCAGACACCCAAGCGTGGTTGGAGTCCAGCTGCAAGGAATATTTGAAATAAATGAGCTGCCCCGGGGCAGGCGTTTGCTATGTTTTCTGCACGGGGCCATGGCAACCAGGGAGGAAATCATGAGCTAGGGACTGGGCTCTAGAATCAACAAATGATGTCCTGGCTGAGCTAGCCCAGAGGAAGCCACTCACAGCTCTCCCGGGGCTTCTCAGGGCTCAGCTGCTGGCGGGCGGGACTGGCCTAACCATCCTTCTGCTGTCCTCAGTGACATCCCATCCCAGCTTCAGACCTCTGTGTCCTCCACAGGGCTCTGATCTTTTCTCCTATCTTTCTTTCTTCCTTTCTTTCTTTTTAAAGAGAGCTAATACTCCTTCCCAGGCCACAGAACAGCTGCTGCTGCCGCCAATCTGATGATGATTTTCCGGGGCAGAGGGAATGTTCCCAGAGGCAAAGCCCAGGTAGAGGGCAGCTGGCTAGATGGAAGGTGGCGTTGACCTTGCCCTGGGTCTGTCTTCCTACCCGGCCCAGCTGCAGCCTCTTCTGAGTCTACTTTGTAGGCAGAAAAAGCAAAGGCCGCATTTGTGCCGTCTCTGACTCTTCTGCAGGTGGACCTTACAGCCACCCGTAAGAACGCATCTTGTAAAGGCTCATGAGTATGGAGACCCAGTTTGGGGGCCTTCACTTGAACTTCACCTCCTACACCTGAATCACCAGGGATCCTTGGGGGCAAAGAAAAGTCCCAGAAATGTTGATGCAGTGTATGTGTGTGGGGGGGAAAATCTGCATTGTGAAACACCAATAGCTGATTCTGACACATTGCCTTAGGGGTCCTTGGGGAGAGGGTCCCAGAATTATACACAGAGTTGTGCCCATGCAGACCCCCTGCCGTTCCCCATTTCCTTCTGTGGGGACAGAGTCCCAGAGAGCAGTTTCCAGGCTCTCGGCCTCACGTGGAAAGGTGCTGGCTCAGGTAGTAGATGGTCATCAGCTGTGACTAGTTGGCCGTCAGCTGTTACCAGTGAGCCATTAGCCACTGATATAACTGTCTGACTGCGTTGGTTGGTTGCTTGCTTGGCAGGCAGAGAAGTGGACGGCAGATTGTGGATTGTGTGGCTCCTACTTCGTGTGTGTTACCCAGCTGCCAGCGAGACTATAGTGGTATGACTGCCCTATCTATGGCTCCGTGGGTGTTCCTTTTTGGCCTCACCATGTCCTGCATTCTTATGTGGGGAACGGGACCAGAGACCCCGCATGACACCCTGCATGACACCTTCAGAGGCCTGCAGGGGACTGTGGTCCAGAGAAGCTTGGAGACCACTGGTGTGGGAATCAGCTCTACATACTCTGGGTTTCAGAGCATGTGCAAAGGCCCAGAGAGCTGGGGCTGCAAGGCCAGCATCTTCCCAGCACCCACATGCTTGTCTTAGAGGAATGAACAAAGGAGGGGGGGATATGGGAGTGGAAGTAGGGAAACTTTAGCCTTGGCCTCTTCTCCTGAGCCTTGGTTTCCCCAAGGAAATGAGTCCTAGAAAGCTGAACCAGAAGCTTGGGGACACCACGCAGGTCTCAGAGCCACTGCCTTGGCACCGTCCACTTGGGAGCTGCTTGAGGGTATTTCCCACAACCTCAGCACTCACCCAGGACTGTGTCCCTCTCCTCGTGTCTGCCCTGTTTCCTCACAGACGTTCCATTATCCCTCCCGCCTGCAACCCTGAGCCCCACCTTTTGAAAGATTTTCAACCGAAGTGCATTTGTGAAGTTCCTTTCCAATGACCTCTGTTAAGCAAAGCTGCCGTCGGAGTTGCTAATGACCCCAGATATTATAGAATAAACGTCAGCCAAAAAGCAAAGACCTTTCACCTTCCAGCTAGTCCCTGGGTTGGGGCTGCGTGGCTGGGAGAAGGGCCTGGGAGCTGGATCCAAGACAGCCTGGGCTTCATGCCCAGCTCCCCTTCTCACTGCCTAGGACAGTAATTCCGAGAAGGAGTCTCAGGAGCCTCGCTGTTCCCACCTGTGAAATGGGAGCAATCCTTCCCTCCCCTGGGGTCCCACTGAGACACTATGTGCTTAAGGCTGAGTGCATCAGAGTACTTGGCACAAGGCGTTCCTCCCTCACCCTTTTCCAACTGTGTGTTTTTAAAAATTGAGGTGAAACACATAACATCAAACTCACAATGTTAAAGGGCACACTTCAAGTGGCATTTAGCACATTCATGATGTTCTACAAACACCACCTCTATCTAGTTCCAGAACATTTCCATCATCCCAAAAGAGACCCCATACCCATTAGCAGTCCCCCCTTCCCTGTCCCCTGGCAACCACTCATCTGCTTTCTGACCCTGTGGGTTTGCCTATGCTGGACATTTCCTATAGATGGCTCACACTACGCGACCCTTTATGTCTGGCTTCTTTCACTTCCAATTCGCCTTTTGCTCCCTATGGCTTCCCTATGTCTCGGTTTCCTCATTTGTAAAATGGGAAGAATATTTCCTCTTCTTTGGGTTGTTGTGAGCGAGTGAGCGCTGCCTGGCCCATGGTGAGTGGTCAGTAGAAGCTGATGTGATTCCTCACGCCCCGCCCCGAGCACCCCGAGTCCCATGTCTGAGCTCTGAAGCTGACTAACCAGAAGCCGCCTTGTTGGAGAACGAGCCTTTCCTTCGAAGGCATCTTGTAGGGAAATTGCCTGGGCCTTGGAACCTCTGTCCTTCTGGATGGAAACGAAGGCAGTTTTCTAAAAGTCAGCCTGGTCATCAGCACGGGGCTCCCAAGAGCTGTGTGGTCTTGCCCAGACTCTCCGACCCTCACTTTCCACATTGTATTAGTTTCCCGTGGCTGATGCAACAAGTGCCTACACATTGGGTAGCTTTAATAGAACACACATTTGTGTTCTTACAGTTCCGGAAGCCAAAAGTCCAAACTCAAGGTGTGGACAGAGCCGTGCTCCCTCCAGAGGCTCAAAGAGAGAATCCTTCCTGCCACTTCCTGCTCCTGGTGGTTCCAGGGGTTCCTCAGCTTGTGGCAGCACCCCTCCAACCTCTGCGTCCACCTCCAGTGGCCTTCTCCCCTCTGTCTCCCTGTCTGTCTGGGCAGGACAATTGTCATTGAATTAGGGCCCAGCTGGATTATCCAGGATGAAATCATCTCCAGTTCATTAACTCAGTGGCATCTGCTAAGACCCTTTTCCAAATAAGGTCACATGCCCAGGTTTTGAGGTTAGGACATAGACGTATCTCTCTGAGGGCGACCACTCAACCCTTGTCATGCAGGGTGTCATGCGGGGTCTCTGGTCCCACTCCCCACATAAGAACGCAGGATATGGTGAGGCCAAAAAGGAACACCTACGGAGCCATAGGTAGGGAAGTCATACCACTATGTTCTCGCTGGCGGCTGGGTTGGAGACACAGGAAGCAGGAGCCACACTATCTGCAACCTGCCGTCCACTTCTCTCTGCCAACCAACCTCACTTGCTAACTGGAATCCATCGTGCTAACTGTAATCCGCTCTTGCTAGCTAAGCCACCATCTTCTTGCTAGGCCCCCATTTGCCGCTAGCTTAGCCACGGCAGTTATATTAGTGGCCAATGGCTCACTGGTTACAGCTGACGGCCAACTAGCCACAGTTGATAGCCATCCAATCACAGTTGATGGCCATTTACTACCTGAGCCAGCACCTTTCCACGTGAGGGCGAGAGCCTGGAAACTGCACTCCTGGCTCTGTCCCCACAACCATCCACACACATCTTCAGAACAGGGACCATCACAAAACCCACTTGCAAGATGACCGTGAGGACTCATGAAACAACAAGGGTGGGAAATATCCCAGTGCCAGGCCTGTCGTGGGTGCTTCCAAAAAGGCAAGGATGCCCAGCGCTATCCTCTCCCCCCTGCTGCAGCCTCTGACGGCCAGGCCCCCCAAAGCAGATCTGCTGTAAAACTGGTGACTTTTGTGTGCACCCAGGCTATGCGTGGGAGCCACAAGGCCAGGCTCAGGCCAGGATGTGGAGAGAACTTGGAGCTTGTCAGTGGACAGAGGACATGGACCCTCTCTCTGGATGTCCCTCAGCTACAGGGAATGGGTCCCATAGTCTGGGAAGGTGCGGGCATTGCTCAGGGTCATGAGAAAGAGGCTAAGCCAGTGGCGTGAGGGCCGCGTGCCGAGGACCCCATGGAGTTTCAATGCTTGTCTCCCTCCATCTTTCTTTGGGACAGAGGGAGGTCACTCACCTGCCTGCAGCTTTTCCAGCCAGGCCCACTCTGAACTGATCTTACAAGGAAATGGAATGTGAACCCCGGACTATTTAAAGAGGAGGAGAGCCTGGAGGCGTGGCTGGGACCCGGCCAAGCGGGGTGCCTCAGGTCGGCCCAGGGCTCCTCTTTGCACATGGTTTGATTTACTGGAGGGCTGCGAGCAACTCCAACTTCAGACAGAGAACTATTTGAAGCAGCTGCCAGATGTTGTGTCTGAGTTGGGTTTTTACAACTTGCTTACTGGTTAGCAGCCTGCCTCCCGCTGGAGTTCAGCTCGCCCCAGCGGGTTCAGGGTCCTGGCTCTGGCCCAGAGGCCTTTGCTCGGCGTCATTGCCACTCCCTCCCAGGCCGCCCCAGCCTGATTCTGCCTGAGTGGACCCAGGGTGGGAGCCCGATTTCCAAAGCATCCAGCTCTCTTAGGGTGGCCAGCGTGGCCCTGACTTCAGGGCATCTTGTGGGCACCCTAAGTTTGTGGGACATCCTGAGAGCTGGACCTTCAGGGACAGACAGGGTCTCCAAGCCTTGAAACCTCACAAAGAGTTTTGCAGTGAAGCACCCATTGGGGCAGGCCCTATATGCCAGAGGTGTCCCCCGGGAGGTGTGGACACAGACCTGTCTTTTGCTTTCCTGCTCTTCCATCCTGGTCCAACCCACTCATTTCACTTGGGCCACCTGATGCCTCTTTAAATGGAACATGGAAGGCTACCGGGGACCAGGGCTGAGACCAGTGCATCCAGGGGGTTCTGGAAGTTTCCCAAACTTCTGGAAATCCCGGTGAACCGGGGAATTTCCAGGGAGGCACCAGTAGGACCAACCTTTGGATCGAGGCCACCGTGTCAGGCCAGAAGCCAACCATGTCAAGCAAGCCGAGATGTCCCCAACATGAGACTGTTGGGGTTCATAGGACTCAGGGTTGGGGGTGTTTCTCAGCCCCTCCTCCACCAAGGAGGCCTGTAACGAGAGGCACAAGACTCAAGTGTCCATTTCCTGAGGCCACTTGGAATAATTTCTCAGAAGTTTGCTGTGGAGCGAGTGAGTGACCAGGGAAAAGGGGTGGGATGAGGGGTGGGGTTGGTGGGGAGCCCAGGAGGAGGAAGGCTGTGTAATTAATCTTGTTGCATGTGAAAGCACACTTGTATCCATCCAGGAATCCCGAGCGCCGCCAAAGTGGACAGAGTGTTCAGTCCCCTCCTGAAAGTGCCAGAAATGTTTTGTCCACTGGGTAGGAAAACATCCTCTGCTAGGGCGTAAGCGCTTGCCTGTCCCTTGAATGTGACGCCTGGAGGGCCTGGGGGCTGTGAGGCTGGGGCAGTGGCACGCCGGGACCCGGGGGCCCTGCCTCCCTGGGCTGCAAGGGTAGACCCCCCCAGGCTGCCTTTCTGGCAGCGCTAAGGAACCAGACTTCTCTGTGCGCCCAGCCCCTATCCCCCACTCTCCTTTTTACTTCTGAATCCTCCAGAGAATCAGAAAGAGGAAGGGCACAGTGGGGTGCCCTCTCCCAGGATCCCCCAGGTTGGTTACCAGAAATGGTGATGGAATTTAGGAACTCTCAGGCTGGCCCTCTGCAGCACAAAGCCCACAGCCACCTGCAAAGAGACCCAGGCAAGGTGACAGGGAGGCTGGGGTTTGGACTCAGAACCCTCCTGTGACTGAGGACACTGCCTCTGGAAGCCTCAATTTCCTCTTCTATAAAATGTTAATAATGATACCTTCTGGACAAGCTCGCAGTGTTGCAAAGATCAAATGAGGCCTGGGTATGGGCCAACACCCTGAAAAGTTGCAAAGCCCACACATGCCCAAGGTCTTATTATCATAATATCAATTTACAGGAAAGTGGGGAAGATAAGCATCTTAGGCCCGCCCCTCCCTCGGGTCCTACGGCTTCCCCTTGCACATCCTGCAGCCATCCCTGGAAGATGGAGACCCCTTCTGAGTAGCCCCCACCCCCATCTTCCTGGAAGGATGAGCTGGGGGTGAGCTGCAGCAGCAGACCAGCCCAGATGCCCCTTGGAGGACAGGCCCTTGACGTCATCCTACTCACCTTTGAGAGAGACAAGCAACCTTTTCCTGCAGGAGGCCCCATGGGAGTGAGGAAAAGGGGTGTCACAGCCTCCATTATCCCATTTGGCAAACACGTCTTGACCCCTTGTCTGTGCCAGACACATGGGGACCTCAGGGATTCAGATTCAGAAAACCAAGTTTCTGAGCAAGGGGTACAAACCAACAGACGTGGGAGGTGGGACTCCAAGTCGCGGCGGGAGTAGTGATGGACTCTGCAAGGGGATCGGGACAGCAATGCCCTAGCAGGGTTTTGAAGGGTGACTAGGAGTTTTCCAGGAGAGGGAACTTGAGCCCATTTGTGTAGGTTCCTCTGTAAAATAAGGATAGTTATAGGACCCACCTCATTGAGTGTTTTTCTTGTTAGGTGCTGGGAAGTGTCTTGCACACAGTGGGAGTGCCATTTAATGGCTGGGTGCATACAGTCCTGCTACTATTAATAATAACAATGCTTCTGAACTCACAGCCTCTCTGCCTCCCACAAGTGGCCTCTTGAAGGAGCCTTACACTCAGGACTTCGGGGTCATTTACTCTGTTCACATACAGAACTTCTTCTATCTCCAGACAGCTCCTGGTCCAGGCTCTAGCTCTGAATTCCTCTGGGGGCTCCAGTCTCAAAACCCACGAGCAGTCTTTGCTTCTGAGAAGAGCCCGGGTGGCTCCTTGAGCCCCACCCTTTGGTGTCTTTTTCTGGGAGGAGTCAGTGGCTGCTTAGAGCCCACTTAGCACAGGGCAGTGTCCTGAGAAGGGGGTTCTTGCTCCCAGACCTCTTCTGTGCACGGTGCCCAGTCCCTTGGGCTCTCCGAGGGTATGGCTGGGTCCACCCAATGGTGCTGCTGATGTGCCATGGGATGTGGTTGGGGGGACAGGACCCCAGTACCCCCAGGTAAATTGAGGCTGCAGACAGACAGGCCAAGGGCTGGGGCTGGTGAGAGATGAGGCTGGCGGCAAGGAAGGCTGGGCTGCGGTGCCTGCCTCTCCCTCATGGGTACCAGTAGCCCTTTAACTAAAGGAGCGATAAGATCAGACCATTTGGGAGTCTCCAGAATTTCTCTCTGGGACTTGAGTCTGTGTTTTTATGTCGGTCTCTCCCCACGTCCCTCTGGAAGCATCTTGAAGATAAGACCTGAGTCACTGCCTGGATGTTGTACATGCTCAATATACATTTGTGGATTGATTGAGCAAATGAACAGATAAACGAACAAATGAATGAATGAATGAATGAATGAATGAATGAGGTGGTAAATGTGTGCCCAAAACACATTTCTCCTTGATCATTGTCCCAGAGCCTGGCTCTCCCTTGAAGCCAAGATAACCGAGGTGACCAGCAATGGCCTCTGTGCTGAGGGCTGGACCCCCAGGAGAGGACGGCTGGGTGCTCGGTTGCCCTGGGGAGGCCAAGGATTCCGCAGACAAGGTCCCAGCTGCTCCGGGAGGCCTATCCCGGGAAAGGTGGCGTCTCCTTCGTCTCTGCCTGCCGCCCCACTTGGGAGGGAGAGACTCTGCAGCTTCCCAACGTGTGTCTCTGCCGAGGGGCACCGGCAGGACGTGCTGGCTTCCCTCGAGCCACCTCGTTCCTTGTTTTCTCTGAAAACATCCCCGGGTCCAAAACAAATGAGGACAACTGACCTAGCCGGGTTACCTTGGTCTTCCCGGCCCAGTGTTGTTCCCAGCTTATTTTTATGAGCTGTTTAATCTGCACACTGTCTTCTGTTCTCAATAAATGGGGCTGCACATTCCAGGATGGCCTCGAATGATAACACCAGCTGTCTAGACAGAGGCCAGCCCACTGACAGTATCATAAATAAAAATAGCTTTGTGTTCCAGTCTCTCGCCAGAGCCTGGGGAGGGGCTAGCAGACTCCCTGCGGGCGGGCTGGGACAGAGTTCCTCGCCTCCCTCTCCCTCTGCCCCTGCCCCCAGGCCCCAGCCCCGCACCTGCGGGGCCAATGCACCCACACTGCCTGTGGGAGGGAAGAAGGAGGCTGGGCGTTCCTGGAGGGGCTCACTGGGGCCCCAGTAAAACACCCGCCTCCCCCTCCTTGACACTTCCCGTTCCACGTGGCCTGTGGCAGCTGCTGCAGCAGTAGCCACCCAGTGGGGGCTTTAACTTTGAACCCAAGGTCAGTTCTCTACCCACTGGTCCCTGGGCCCAGGTCTGAGCTGGGAAGACTGCAGACCCAAGCCCAGAAACACTTGGGGTTAAACTAAGAAGAAAGGGCGCTCTCTCCACCCAGCACAGACCCCAAAACCGGCCAGAGTGCAGAGCTCCGCTCAGCCTAGGAAGTCAGGACACGGTCAGAATTGTCAGCTGCTCACCCACTCATTTCATCATCCATTTGCCCCACGTGTCACTTGCCCCTCCTTCATTCATTCACTTATTTGGCCTCCACTTGTTCCTTAAGCCCTGCTCAGGACTGCCCTCAAAGAGCCGGGCCAGGGTGGGAATGGGGTCCGAGAGCAGCAGGCAGATGGAGGGACCTCAGGGTGTCCCCAGCACAGCTGCCCATGTGTGTGTGCATGCGTGCCAGGAGTGTGCAAAGGCCTCCCTGAATGTGTCCAGGCCAGTCCATGGAAAGGCTCGCCCTGGCTCCCCACAAGCACAGGCCCAGATTCTCACATTTGTCCATATATTTTAATATAGGACAGTTTATGTCTACACTGACAACCATGCCCTCACAGGCGAGGCACCCTTGTGCAGTACACAACCTGAACTGCTGTACAAATCAGCCCTCTGCTGCCTCCTCTCCTTTCCCTCAAACCCAGCACCAGGTTAAGTCTCTGGAACAGAAAACCTGGCTCCTCCTTGGCTAATGGAGTCTTCCTCCCAGCCTCTGGTGTGAACTGGGGGAGTTCCAGGGGCCAGTGGGTGAGCAGAAGAAGATTTACACAGAACCGAGAGGCAGATGTTTTGAGATGGACCCTGGCCCCGGGGTCTGTGGGCTGGCTTCACCGAGGACATGTGTGTAAGTACCCAGTGTGCAAGTGCACATGGTACTTGCCCTGCCGATGGGGTGGAGCTTCTGTTTTCCTTACTGGGGTTCTGGAGACCGGACTTGCCCTTCAGACTCCTAATCCAGTGCTCTAGCTCATCCTGGAGGGAAGGGCTTCCCCCAGTGGGACTGACTTCTCTAAATCCCTCCCATCCAACCACACAGGGCAGGGCTACTGGGAGCTGAGACAGAGAAAAATGGGGGACACAGGTAGGAGGGGAAAGGTCAGTGCCATGGGGTGTATGCCCCTGGGTTCTCTCCCAGCTCCCCAGAGCATCAGCCAGGGATGTACCAGGTCTTTTCTGTGGGGTCTCTGCTGACCTATCACCAAGCAGCTCTGCTACGGAGAGGGACCATCCCACTTGTTTGTCCCCTGGCTGCAGACAGGCCTCTGCCAGGACCACGTCAGACAAAGGGGGCCCTGCCGGGCTTTGGGAAGGGGCTGCACACTCCGGAGATTCTTTTCTCTCCTCTTCCTCCCTCTCTCCTCACACACCCACAGTGACAGCGTGTACAAAACAGAGGATCCCTGTCCCAAGCACTGATAGTAATGACAACATTCTAAGGGGAGAGAGAGACACTTCCTGTTCATTGCCCCCAATTCCTCCCCCTCAGACACTTTAACCCCCGGGGCCAGTGTCTCTCTCCTAACTAGGAGGCCACCAAGGCATCTTCCTTCCCGACTGCAAGGAAGGGGGTTGGGGGAATCTGGGGAGGGACTAGAAGCCGCCCATCCCCATGGATAATTCTTATACCTCCTATTAGAGAGATGTGTGTGTGGGCGGGTGGGCTGCCTGGGCAAAACAAAAGCGCAGGAGGTGACAGGCCATCATTCTCCTCTGGCACCGAGATGGGCCAGGGCACCTCACCAGGGGAAGGACGAAGCCTCCCACCACCGTCTCCAGCGAGGACAGCAGGTAGCACGGTGGGCGAGGCCACGTCTCTGTGTCTGGTCCCCTCATCCTCCAGTCCAGCTCACGAGAGGGAGCTAAACCTTGGGCAGAGGGGAAGAGTGTAAGACAAAACTCCGAGTTTTAAATGAAAATGAATAAAAACCTGTGACTTCGGGCCCGTAAGGAGTGGTTTGACCAAGCACAGCAAGTGCTGAGCAGTCAGACGACCCCGGGGTATTCCATAAACCAGCTCCAGAGCCGGCGTCTTCGTGACCAGGCCCTGGGCAGGGCGCTGCAAGGTTCTGCCTCTTGAGAACTTCCATGAGGTCAGCTGTCCATTTGCATTTTATGGTAGAGGAAACTGAGTTACACAGGGGGACAGTTTGGCCCAAAGTGTGACTCGCAGCTGGGAGGAGGCACGGCCTGGATTCAGACAGCACGGCCTGGATTCAGACAGAGACCGCTCTGATGCTGAGATGGCCCCATCCCTCCGCCTCTCCGTGTCCCACGCCGCCTGGCACCGAGCTGGCACAAAACATGTTTATTCAGTGCATGACCTGGAGAAACAGTGCCCTCCCTGCCTCGCTCCCGAGTCTCGCATGCCACCCATCAGCCTCTCCACAGGCATTTACCAAGGATGCTGAGGGCGGCTAGGACAGCATAGGGCCAGTGACCCATCCTTGATGGGCCTCCAGTCTGGCCGGGCACAAGGTGACCAGAGAGGACACACAGGGGCAGGGAAACAGGCTCCTCACTGCCAGGAGGTGTACGGTGTCGAAGTCCTGGGACCAAGTGGCTGCCCATCTGCACACAGCACCCACGCGCTTGACCACCTCTCTGGAGAGACTGCCCACTGCCACCTTCCCAGACCTCTTTCCAGGGAGGAGCTTGTGTTGAGGAGGAAGAAACCCCAGTCCCACATCTACCTGCCCCCCACTTCTCCCCTGCAGCCGCAGATGAGTGATAAAACCTCCACCCACCTGTCCCCACCAAGCTGGAGTCACCGGCACCTGCCCTTGCCAGAAGTCTCGGCTACACCCTGATTCCCTTTGGGGGGCCAACTGCCAAGTATGTGACCCAATCCAGTGCCCTCCCTGGGTTTTCTGCAGCCACTGTTGGGGAAAAGCTCCCTGTCTCCTGGGATCCTGAACCTGGGAAGACGAGAGCCACCCTGGCACCAGCATGGGGAGATGCAGAGCTGAGAGAGGAGAGGACAGGTGCCTACTTTGGGTCATCATTTGCACACCTGAATCCAGAGGCACCCCCAGGGCTTCTAAGGCACATGAGCCAGTAAACCCCCTCTTGCTGAAGCCGGTTGGAACAAGGTTTCTATCACCTGCAGTGACTAGAGTCTGGAGAGGTTCACGAAGTCCCCACTCTCCCCACGTTCCCACACCCCAAAGGACCCCTCTTGGGGGCAGAACAGGCTTTCCCTGGGATCCTGACAGAAGGAGGGTCTTGCCTGACTGGGAAGCCCGGGGGTCTGGAGGCAATCTTCAGTGCCACGTCTCAGCTTCAGAGTTTGGGCAAATAACTCGGCCTCGTTGAGCCTGTTTCTTCATTCAAGTGGGAATGACTGACCGTGTGGACAGAGGGAGTGTGCTCCATGCTGGTCGTGTATCTGCCTGTATCCCAACAGGAAACAGGTGGCACTTTCAGGATCATTCAAGGGGGTTTCTTTACAAGGTGGGGTGCAGGGGAACCTCAAGAGAGTAAAAGAGAGAGTAGGAACCCAGGGGCTGGCACTTCGGAGCTGCTACCACCCCGAGGCTATGAAAGGACCATGGTGGGAGCAATAACCCAGGCCCAGACGAGAGAGCCACACAGAGCAGGACACCTTGAGGGGAGCAGTGACCTGTGTTTGGGGGACACAACCAGTCCGCGAGGGCTTTGTAGTGGGTTGAACAGTATCCTCCCACCCCCCAATTCATGTGCACCTGGAACCTCAGAATGCAATGCAAAGGTCTCGAGATGAGGTCGTCGGGATACAGGGAGGGTCCTCAGTTATAACTAATGACCATATAAGAAGAGGAGAGGACACAAGGTGAGACCACAGAGGAGATAGGTGGCTGTGTGAAGATGGAGGAAGCGATGGGAGAGCTGCTGCCACAGGAACAGCCGAGAAACACCTGGAGCCACCGGAAGATGGAAGAGGCCAGGATGGAGCTTCCCCTAATAAAGGCCTTGAAGGCAGGGAGCCAGGAGACTGAATACCCTGCCCCTAGTCTCCTCCCTCCCTCTAGCCCGCCGTGGGGACCCCCGACCAGAAGGTGGAGGGCAGAGCCGTTCCTTGTGGTCCACATAGGGCTGCCTCCGAGGCAGGAAGCAGGGCAAGGTGGAACCGGATCTGGAGGGGCAAGCCGGAGGAGGAGATAATAGTTATTATGACAGCGACATCCACCCAGATCCCAAAGGGAGAGCTGTGGCTCTTCTGTCTCCAGGGATGTGGAAACCAAAGCCTCGGAGACTTGGATGGACCCCAGCCTGCCAGAGGGCACTGGTAGTTCTGCCCCCAGTTTCTATCATGACAATGACAATGTTGGCATCTGTGTACACTTACTCTGTGTCCATTATCACATGGGCATCCACACGGTTTTCCAGAAAGCCACCATGTGCTTTCCTTGTCATGGCCCCAGACCATCATGGAACAAAACACAGAGAAGAGGGTCTCCACTTGCAGGAGGGTGTCCAGGAGAATAGAGGTCGGGGCTACCTGGGGAGGGCTGTTCTCCATTTTCTTCCAGGCCATACAATGTTGGGTAGAAGACATTCAAGCAGGGAGTACCCTTGGCTTTTCATGGGAGGTCCCAAATAGAATTGTTCAAGGATTAGTGGACGACTTCACAGTTGCCCCCAACAAACACTCCAGTGGCCGCAGTCGCGATCAGGCAGGCCAAGGGTAGCGAGCAATTGCCACACGGCTGGCTGCAACTCAAGTCCTTTCTCCCACACCTGAGGAAACGGACCTCAGTACAAATGTCAGGGAGTGGCATTATTACAGGTCTCTGAGTGGCAAGTAACAGAATCGCACCTCAAACTGGGTTCAGTGAACCGGGGATCTAGTGGTTCGTGTGTCCGAAATTTCAGGAGGAGGTTGCTCCGGGCTTGACTCGGGGGCTCAGGAGGCACCTGGGACCCTCAGTTCTGGGCTCCTGCTTTCTGTGTGGGCTCCATCAAGGCAGGTCATTTCCCTCCAGCGGACAGACGGCCGACAGCCGCTCCAGGCTTACGTCCATCCTCAGCCACCTCAGTGGAAAGACTGACTTTCTCTTCCCCACGATTTCAGCAGAAGTCCCAGAACGGAGCCTTTTGACTCCAGGCCATCTGCCCTACAGCCAGGGAGATGCACTGCTGTGTTTTCATTTTCTGGTCACCTGCTCTACCCCAGGGCTGGGGACAAGGGGTTGAGGGTAACTCCACCCAAACATGGGGAGAGACTGAGAGTATGAACGGTGAGAAGGTCCAGAAGCTGCCACCAGGGGAAGGGGAAGGAGGGCCAGACCGGGCAGGCAGAACTCCGACGGCTCCGGTGTTAGTGTCCTGTGGCAACTAGCTGTAACAACAAACTGCCACAAACGACTTAAAACAACACAAATTTATTATCTTACAGTTCTGGAGCCCAGAAGTCCTAAAAATCAAGGTGTCAGGGCTGTGCTCCATCTGGAGGCTCTAGGGAAGAATCCCTTCCTCTCCTTTTCTGTCTTCTAGAGTCTGCCTTCATTCCTTGGCTCATAGCCCCATCCTCCACTACTGACATGCAAAATCCCATTGGCTGGATCACTTAAACAAGAGATGTTTATTTTTCACAGTTCTGGAGGCTGGGAAGGCCAAGATCAAGGTGCAGGTGGATTCAATTCCTGGTAAAACCCTCTTCCTTGCTCGAAGACAGCCATCTTATTACTATGTCTTCACATGGCCTTTCCTCAGCATGTGCAAACATGGGGGTGGGGGGAAGAGAGAGAGAGAAAGAGAGAGAGAGAGAGAGAGAGAGAGAGAGAGAGAGAGAGAACATGTAACCTCTCTAATGTCTCTTCTTATAATAACACTAATCCGGGGCGGATGGGTGGCTCAGTTGGTTAGAGCGTGAGCTCTGGGCAACGGGGCTGCCAGTTCGATTCCCACATGGGCCAGCGAGCTGCACCCTCTGCAACTAGAATGAAGTCAGTGAGCTGCCGCTCAATCCCGGGTGGTCAGATGGCTCAGTTGGTTGGAGCGCAGGCTCTCAACCACAAGGTTGCCAGTTCAATTCCTTGAGTCCCGCAAGGGATGGTGGGTTCTGCCCCCTGCAACTAAGATTGAACAGGGCACCATGAGCTGAGCTGCCGCTGAGCTCCCAGATGGCTCAGTTGGTTGGAGTGCAAGTTGTCAACCACAAGGTTGCCGGTTCCACTCCTCTACTCTTGCAAAGGGATGGTGGGCTCCACCGCCTAACACTAACAACAGCAACTGGACCTGGAGCTGAGCTGAGCCCTCTACAACTATGATTGAAAGGACAACAACTTGACTTGAAAAAGTCCTGGAAGTACACACCGTTCCCCAATAAAGTCCTGTTCCCCTTCCCCGATAAAATCTTTTAAAACAATAATAATAATAACACTAATCCTATCAGATCAGGGCCCCACTCTTATGACCTCTTAATTGGGTTCAGACCCAACTCCACCGTGGAGATGGGGGTTCTTCTACACCAACAAACAATTCTCAGACAGCAACATGGTGTCTAAGAATTCAACTCAATTTTGACACTGTCTACATGGAGATGGCATCAGATTCCACAGGTTAAGGGTTCAGTCCTATAAGAATGCCTCCCCCCATACCCACACACGCTTCAGATGCCAAACAAAAGGCTCCTTGTGCTTCTGACCAACTGGCAACAGATTGGACATTCCAATGATATCCCCTCCAAATCAGAATGTCAATTGCAAATCCAGGTTGTCACCTGTACTTCTGCCCAACTGGCTCTAAATCAGAGGTTCCCACGACCCCCTCTTTGGGTTCAATTAATTTGCTAGAATGGCTCACGGAACTCAGAGAAACATGTTACTTACTAGCTCACTGGTTTATTATAAAAGGATATAACTCAGGAATAGCTAGACGGAAGAGATGCGCAGGGCAAGGTATGGGGAAGGGGCACGGAGCTTCCAGGTCCTCCCAGGCACCCACTCTCCCTGTGTCTTCATGCGTTCGCAAATCTGAAAGCTCTCCAAACTCCTGTCCTCTTAGTTTTTTATGGAGACCTCATTACATAGGCATGATTGATTAAATCACTGGCCATTGGCAATCGATCAATCTCCAGCCCCTCTCCATCACCGGAGGTTGGGTGGGGGGCTGAAAGTTCCCACCCTCTCATCACACGGCTGGTTCCATTAGCAACCAGCCCCCATCCTTCAGTGCTTTCCAAAAGTCACCTCATTAAATATAACAAAAGGCACCTTTTTTCACTCTCAACACTTCGGAAATTCCAAGAGTTCCAGGAGCTGTGAGCCAGAAATTGTGGAGGAAGATCGAATGTAAATGAGAAATATAGTTTAGTCATCTGAACGACCAAGTATGTATTTCATAAATTACAATATTGTATCTCAATCTTATTTACTTCCTTAGAGGCTCCATCTCCAAATATAGCCAAACTGGAGGGGGCGGGGTATTACATGGGTTTCAATATATGGATCTGGGGGGGGGACTGAAACATTCAGTCCATTTCTCTCTCTCTCTCTCTCTCTCTCTCTCTCTTCTCTCTCTCTCTCTCTCTCTCTCTCTCTCTCTCTCTCTCTCTCTCTCTCTCTCTCTCTCTCTCTGTCTTTCTGACCCACCTGTCCTCTCTCTTGTAAGGACCCTTGTGATGACATTGGGCCCACCTGGATAATCCAGGATAATCTCCCCATCTCAAGGTCCTTAATTTGGTCCCATCTGTAAAATCCCTTTTGCCATGCAAGGTAATAGTCCTAGGTTCTGGGAATTAGGACACAGACCTTCGGGCAGCCATTATTCTGTCTACCTTATCCCCTGCAAGCATTTGCCTTGTATCCTTCCTAACGTACTTATGGTCAAGACCTAACTCTTACTAGTGGCAAATTACTGGGACTTGCTTAAAAGAAACATCTAGCTTGTTAGATCCTGCAGTTGTGAATGCTGCCCCTGACCTTTGCCCTATGCAAATGAGCCCATACTCAATCTAGTGGCAGAGAACCTTCTCCAAAAAGCACTTCAGGGGTGGAGAAGCAAAGGCCCAGTGGCTGGTGAAAGCCAAGGGGACTCTGTGCCCTGGCATGGCACTGTCCCCTCTACGTATGGAGTCACAGGAAGGTAAATCAGGGAGGAGCTTCCACTGGAAAGTGGGAGAGAACTCAGCCTCTTCTGTGGCAGACCCACCTATGTGGACTTTGGAGAAAAATTCCAGACCCAGTAAAGAGCTTTACGTCTAGAAAAGAAGGAGAGAAGGAGAAGAAGATGAGGAAGAAAGGGAGATGCTTTATGAGAGGAGAGGAGAGGAAGGGTGGATTCTCGGTCACCCTTCCCTGAGTTGGCACCTACAGGACTCACTCGCACACTCAGCAGAATCCTGGCTGCCTCTGCTGGGCCTGTAGCAGCCCTAGCAATGGTTTTGTTGACAAGAGGCTAGAACCTGCTGGACATGTCCTGGGATGGTCTCAGCAGCCCCCAGGAGGAGGACGGGAAGAACAGTGTCACCCAAGAGAGTGTCTGGCAGTGGTGGGTGCCTGGAGGCCTGCTGCCATGCCACCTTTGCCATCCTCCAGGGCCACTCCATGAAAGGCCAGGGCCTCCCTGACTCCTGCCAAACTGGGCTCCAGGGGACTCCGGCCTCCTGATAGCTTAGTTCCCAGGCTTGGAAAGGACCCCAACCGTTTCTTTCCTCCAGGAGAAACAGGTCGTGTAGGGCTGGGGACTGAGGGCTGTCTCCTGTTCCCTGCAGACTTGTCCCCTGGGATGGATTCCAGAGCCGGAGTCCCCTGCCCAGGCTTCAGTGACTCAGCAACTGGAGAGATCCAATATGACTCTTCAGTTAATTCAGCGCGGTTGAGCAGCGGCCCTCGCCTGGGGGTACAAGTGGGGGGCACTGGGGCGGCTGCTCAGTTGGCACAGGGCCTCTGGCCAAGGCCAGCCGGCCACACCCTTGGACAAGCCAGGTTTTTCCTGAGTGGAATGTACCAGGTTTTTCCTGAGTGGAAGCAGGGTTCAAATCCCATGTGCTCTGCAGGACCGAGGAACCCAGCAGGCCATCCGGGTCCCATAGAAAATGTGGGAATTCTGGCCGGCAGCCGGGGAGGTTAGGGAAGAGGATGCTGAGACGCTTCCAGGCTGCTTCTCCACCCTCCTGAGTCACACGGGAATGTTTGAGATCAGGAGGCAGGTGGCTGGGGGGAGGGCTGGGACCTTTTCATAGCCTCTGTTAGGATCACAGTGGGGGCAAGAGAAGAGGGGGCTTGGAGCCAGCAAGGGAAAGCTGGAAAGAGGCGGGGAGGAGGGTATAGCTGCAACCTCGGCCCAGACAACACTTCCTCTCCTCTACCCCCCTCCTTTCCAGGGACGTGGCCCACCGAAGACCTCATTCTCTGGACACACTGTCAGGTCCCACCCACAAGGATGGGGGCCCAGCCTCCCCGTTCCCAGCTGATCGCCTGGGCTAACACCCCTCCCACTCTCTCCCACCCCGGGGGGCTGCTTCCCCCATCATCCAGCACCAAGTCAGGCATACAGTTGGTGCTTATAAGTGCCAATTTCCTGTCTTCCTTAGCATCGTGACACAATTCATCTAGTCTCTGCTCTGCCCTGCACGGTCACTCACAAATTAGTAAGTAAATACTCAGCAAGAGCTGAGTTGCATGCCCTTGGAAGAGGTGGCAGAGGACCAGCCAGGACCATACACACTGAGGGGAGGGGGGGCCCCACCCCACCCTGCCCCAGGGAGATGCTGATGTAGCCCTTGCCTGTGCCTGCAAACTGAGGTCACCCTCAAACCCCACCCCCTGGGAGCATCTCGTTGTCACGCTGACTTGCAAGCTGCCTTTGGGCACCGTCCTTATTTGCTGTTCAGTGCTTCAAGCAAGCACAGCCATGTTTTGCCAGCTGCCAGGCTGGCAGCTCAGCCCGTCCTGCAGTGGGAGGCCCAAGTAGGGAGCCCAGAAGAGGTCTTTGAAGTCTCCTCTCTGCTGACAGCCCGCCCCTCTGGCCTCCCACCAGGGAAACCCAGTGCCTCTGGTGTGGACAAACACCCCCAGAGCTCAGAAGAGCAGCCATCTTCCCAGAAAACATGCAGCCAGGCTTGGCCCTGCTGGACACCACTGCACACCGTTGTTAGGGGCTCTCTGCAAACGGATGTGGGCTTTGGGGGTACAGAAGGAGGACCAGGAGGGCTCAGGGTGCCAAGCTAGGCTGGGTGCTGGCTACCTCTCACACAGGCAGAAGAACCGGGGGTGGGGGGAAGCTTAGTGCCAGCTGCTCCCTTGTGCCCGGGGACTAGAGGTCAGACAGCTGGGAGTAGTCAGAGATTTCGAGTTGGGTCCTCAGCCAGCCCAACTATAGGGACCTTCTCCAAGTGGAAACCTCGGCCCAGGCTTGAACAGAGGTTGGCTTAGGAGCTAGGATCAGCCTGGGCCACCTGGCTGGAGACAGTAATGGCCAGACCATGCCAGCCTCTGGGGGCTGTAGGGAGCAGTTTGGTTTTGAAATCTCCGGACGCTGGAGGAGAGGGGTGAGCTCCTTCCTGCTGGAGTCAGGTGACCCAAGAAGCGATTGAACACCAAAGGCTGAGCCTCCAATCCAGCCACCCAACAAGTACCTCTGAAGCCTGCTTGGTGCCAAGCCCCAGGGAGGGGTGCTAAGGTGTGGAGAGAGACAAAACTTAGTCCCTACCTTAGAGGAATTCCTGGGCAGACAAATAACGGTAACCCGGTATGTCTGTCTGCACAGATGCCCAGAAGCCCACCTGAGACGTGCCTCCAGGGTGGGCCTTGCAAGATGGGGAGTGGGCTGGGACAGACTGGGTCAGCAGGAAAGGGTGAGGATGTTGGAGAGAGGCCTCTGCTAGGTAGGGCTCATTCGTTCAGCAGTCCCTTCCCAGTCCCCACAGCAAGCCAGGCCCTGGGAGGGGTGAGCAGGTGCGTCAGCCCTGTAGCCGCAGCCACACCTGCCCAGCCTGCAGCAAGGGGAAGTGACTCGCTTCCCAGGCTCCTGCAGCCCGCATCCCTGGAGAGCACACAGGAAAGACTGCAAGTTTTACGGCCACTGAAGTCAGCTTGGGCCTGGGGAGGGCGCGGGCCAAGCCGGCCGGTTCTAATTAGGGGATTGGGCTCCTTGCAGCAGTCCTGGGTCCAGGGGTGACGCCAGGTTTGCAGAATGGCCAGCACTGTTTTGAACTGTGCCTCCCAGCAACGGGGCCACTCTGATGGTGGTGGCGGGGGTGGGGCGGGGGTGTCCCAGAGTGGGTGAGAGCCACAGGCTGCCTGAATGGCCTATGAGTAGCCAGGTCTGGACACCCAGCCTGGGCTGGAGCTGGGTCACCCACCCCTGCCCCCTTGAGGGACTGACCCCTACCAGGCTGACCTTGTAGAGCACAGATCCCTGTTGGGCTGAGGTAAAACTGCTCTCCCCCAGCCTAGGACAGCACTGCAGGACCCCAAAGGAGTGACGGCGGGGCCCCATTCTGGGTTTTACTTTATTGCCTTGGGTTGCCCTGGGTGAGCATTCTACCACCATGCCCGGCACACACACACAGTAGGTGCTAAAAAAAAAAAAAAAAAAAAAAAGGACAAATAACTGGTACCCAGTATCTAGACAAAGCCTAGCATACAGGAGGTGCTCAAAAAATGTAGACTGAATAACCAAATTCAGTGCTTAGAACTCTGCCTGGCATACAGTAGGCGCTCGATATATGTGCTGAACAAAGGAAGGAATGAAGTTCATCTTCAGCGCGGTGCATTAAGCTACATAAGCAGGTGCCCTGTTGTGCTCCCCCCGCATCCACAGTGCCCAAGCTTGCTGGGGGCGGGGGTGACGGAGGGACACGGGCAGGCGGCTGGTCAGACAGTGTGAGTCTGGCCTGTGAGTGCTATTCCCGGCAGTTCCTCTGATTCACAGCTGTCCCAGGAACAGTCATGACTGTGTCAATAAATATTGGTGACTCTGAATGACCTCTCCGTCTCGCAGAGCCGGTTGGGCCTTCCTGCCCCTCCAAAGATCCAGTCAGGGCCATTGTTATTCCAGCCAGCGTGTAAATCCTTGCCAGTGAGAAGGCCCCGAGAAGGAATGGTCCTGTGAGCTGATAATCCAGCAAGCATTTGCTGCATCCTAGCTTCACATTCTCACTTACCCAGAACTAACCAGACCTCCTGGGAATTCATGAACTTGGGTGCAAAGGGATGAGTGACATTGGGACCCAGGCCAAGACTCAGAAAGAGCCAAAACGGTGCTCAGCTTAGACCCTGCCCTTCCTCCCACATCCCTGCCTGCATGTCCCTTTGCCTCATCCCCTATAAAAGGACAGTATCACATCTCAGATGGACACGACACACCAGGCAGAGAGACACGCTGTCCTTTGTCATGGCTGCTTGCTCGCGGGTTGTGAAAGAATTCATGAGGCAGGAAGAAATACAGAAGGAAGATTTATTAAAGTAAGAGGAGGGCAGAGTCTTTATTTCATCTGAAGATTTATATTTTCTAAGCAGGAGGTAAATTACCTTGGCCTGTTATGGAATCTTCTGTTCTGTTTGGATTTGTCCTTTGGGGTAGGGGAAGTTGTGGTGAAACTGGTTATCGAGCAACCTGGGCATGTTATGTAAATTTAAGTTGGAGGCCGGAGTGCATCATACAGATGCAGAAACCTCTCCCAAGTCAAGGGGCCAAGGCATGCAAGGCTAAAGTAAACAGAAACATTGAAACTGGTATAACAGTAAATGCATAGTAAGCAGAGTCATTAAGTTTTGGCAAAAAAAAAAAAAAAAAAAAAAAAAGAAAAGCTTTCAAAAAAAATCCGAAGCTAAATTACACTTGTTAAATCAAATTATACCAGAGGTCCAAATCTCAAAATAGAAGATTTAGTGCCACCGTTACGGTCCCCGTCTCTTCCTTGCTGTTTTCATGGTTGTCACGTTCTAGGTTTAGACTGAGTGAGAGTTCAAAGTATTTCCTCACCTGGACCCTCTTTACAGGGCGACAGATTTTATCGTGAAAGGAAAGGAGAGTTATTATGAGCACACAGGACTGTGTCGTCTCCTCGACTCAACTTCAAAATATATTAATTGGGTGTTTTCTATATGCCAGGAGCTCTGGGGAAGTGCGAAACCCAACCAAGCCCAAGACAGGCTCCGTCTTGCCCTCAGAGAACATGCCGGCAGGAGGCAAAGTAGATCATTCAAGAAGCCACCCCCTAGAGCAGGTTTAGGGCTTTGGTGGGCAAGTTCGTGCTGCCAAGGGGATTACAATGACGAAAGGGACATGCAACCAAACACTGTGCAATTCTTGATTGGATCCTGAATTAAAGCAAAATAAGCATGAAGACAGGGGGTTGTAATGGTGGCACTATATATCTTCTACTTTGAGATTTGGATCTCTGGTATAATTTGATTTAACAAGTGTAATTTAGCTTGGGATTGTTTGAAAGCTTTCTTTTCTTTGCCTCTTAATGATTCTGCTTCCTATACGTTTACTCTGGGGTCTCAGGGGTTCTGTTTACCTCAGCCCAGGGCTGGCCCGACCACTTGAGAGAAGTTTTGCATCTGTGGGGGACCCACTCCTGGCTCCAACTTAAATCTACATAACATATGCAAAGATTGTGATAACTGATTTACCTGCTTCCCCCGCCCCAATGGACAAAGTCAAACTCAATAGAAAATTCCACTACAGGCTGAACTAATTTATATCCTGGTTAGGAAATATAAAATTTGAGATGCAAACAAAGAATTGAAGCAGTAGTGGGCAGGAGTTCCCAGCAGGCTCTGCCCAGCCGACCCTTCTCTTCCTTCAACAGATCTTCCTTCTATGTATATTTCTACCTGACTCGTGAATTCTTTCCCAGCCAGTGAGGGTGCAGACACAACAATAAGGATACCAGCTAACTTTAGGGACTCTCAGACAATTAAATTATGCACTGCATGTTCCACGCAATCTCTGCATCGGAGTGAAATCCCGAGGTATGAAAATGGAATTCTGGTCTCGCAGGAGACTGTCCGGGATCTTAGAAGGCACTTGCTTAAATATTCGGGAGGGAAGTGTCACGATGTCTGTGACTGACATGGATATTTCAGTGTTCATGGAAGAGGGAAGCACTTGCAGGCTGCATGGGAAGGAGCTAAGCAAAGCAGGGAAGGACGCGGAACACAGGGCAGCCTGGCGAGGCCCTCACTTCATGGCGACGGCTGCACGGAGAACAGCTTGGGCCTGAGGCCTGAGGAGGCTGTGGTGGTTATTAGCATCAGTGACGGCCGGATGGGGGCAGAACCAGGGTAGTGGTGGTGGATCTAGAGACACTCAGAAGATATTTGGGAGGTCGAATTCACAAGGCTTGGTGCCGGCTTGTATGTGTGGGCAGAGCGAGTGTGGAAGGGTCTTGGGAACTCCTGGTTTGTGGCCTGACATCCAGGAGAATGGGGGTACCACAGTCAGAGGCAGGCATCTGAAGCAGATTCCTGGTTGGAGGTCAGGAGCTCCGTTGAAGACAACCGAATTTGGGGCTTGTGGAACATCTCAATCAGAGTCCCGGAAATTTGAAAGTGCCTTTGCCCAAATGGCCATGAAACCAGAACTCTGACCTCAAAAATGCCAGCAAGGCATGCTGGACACCGCAGACGTGGGGCCTGGGGAGGAGAGACAGAGGGAGGTCTGGGACAGAAACTGTGTGGCTGCCCATACTGCATTTGTTTTCCCAAGGTCCTCTCCGTCTGCCAGGAGAGAGGGGCGGGGCTAGGATAACGACATCCTCACCCCCACAGGGCCCTGGACGGAGCCACTATTCCCGGATGCCAACCGCCTCTTGTCACTGGTCAGAACGGGTCTGATTTCCCAGAACTCATTAGAAACAAAGCCACACACGTGTCAGCTTGGGTTTTCTACATGTCGTGTTTGTTTCTCATTAGGGCAATGCCGGGTGGCTTGGCCAAATGGGAGTGGACTGAGTGCCTGGTCCCTTCCCAGCTACCTGGAGGCAAAGCCCTTTCCCCCATCATTTAGTCACTGAGTACTAACTATTGAGCGCCTTCCATGTTTCAGGCACCATTCAAGATGCTGGCAACATAACAATAAGCAAAACAAAAGTCCAAGCTATAGTAATAATTTATTATTCTAGTGAATAATTGTTATATAATGATATAACATAGTATAGTATAATGTAATGTAATATATATAATAATGGGTTATCCTCCCATCAGTGACGCTCGAGCAGGTTCTCAGACATTTGAGAACCTTTCCTTCCTTTCCTCTCCAAGTCCCGGTGTGAACTTCCTGTCTCCTGAGGGTTTTTGCCCAACCAGCTCAAGTTTTGAGCTTTACCAGTAAAACAGTGACATGTGAGCCAGGCTTAGAGCTTACTCTTTGCAGTGGACACTGTGACACTTCTTCCTGATCAAGCCCGCATGTGCTGTCACCACCCTACCCCACCCCCCACTGATTCCAGCCACGCTCTCCAGCTGCCAGGGCCAGTCTCGGTCCCTTCCACCTAGAATCTCTTTCTCTCCACCCTTGCCCTTCCCCTGGGAGCCCTCCCTGCTGCTCTGATGACCCAAGCCCATCCCACGGTACCCTGTACTTCTCTGTTTTAGTGCTTATTCGCTGATGACAGTGTGCCTGGGCTTTGAGGGGTCCTGGCCTGGGAACCCTCTCCTGAAACACATACACTCGCGCGCGCACACACACACACACAATCTCCCTTCAGAGAATATACACATCCACCTACCCCAAGCCCATTCACAGATGCCCACGCTGATGTCACAATTTTCTGGTTCCTTCACTGTCTCCTACTAGACTATGAGTTCCATGAGGGCCTGTTCACCACAGAGCAGTGCCTGCAACATAGCATTTATCAATAAGTTATCAGTAAAGATAAAAATAATCAACAAACATTTATCAAGAAAGATACATGAGCTGTATGAAGATGCTTTTTGAATGCTGTTTGAATGAATGAATGAATGAATGAATGAATGAATGAATGAATGCATGGATGAATGGATGAATGAAATAATCAGTGAATGAACGAATCAGCACAAATGACCTCTAGGCTGGACTCACTCTGAGTGTGCCCCTCCAGGTCCCCTCCACTACCACTCCCAAGAGGCCACCTAAGCCCGTATCTTATCCTTCCAACCAGCTCAATCCAGGTTAACCTGGGGTTTCTGGACCATCTCCCAATGTGGGTGGGCAGTGGACCTGCTCGAACTAGGATGCTCCTACCTTGGGCTCTCAAACGTCTCACCTGTACCCAGGACACAGCCTATGTGTGCCACGTAGCACCAAGGATGCCCACCCAAGTTCTCATCTAGGGCAAGGAGAATAGACCCTCCCGACCATGATTACCACAAGAACTGTCCTCACCTCAGCTCAGACACACACATATCACCTTCCCACCTGCAGGGCCGTCGGCTGAGCTGACGTTGTAGAACAGTCTCTGCATTCAGACATTTCACATCCATGCTCTCATCCTGTGCTTTGCTGGTAAATGTGCAACAACCGGCTCTCTGAAGGGAAATGTACCATAAATATATGTATATAAGTTTACTACAAATAAATGTTTGATGACAATCCAACTCAGCAAAAGAAGCAGCTCGTCGTTGAACAGCGAGCATAGCTCTCACATGAAGGTTGATTGATATTTCCATTAATATTAATAAGTATGGAAAAGTGACACAATGAAGACGTTTACTAGAACTTCATTTTTTTGCTGAATTGGATAACAGTGTTTGAATACTGGAAGACTATTTCCTTTCTTTCTTTCTTTTTTTCTTTTTTTGTGCTATTCACAATGTAATGGCTAGAGACACAACTCACTTTCAAGTTTAATTGACATTAACATTTCTCCATCACTTTTTCTAATAATTTTTTATTGGGGAATATTGGGGAACAGTGTGATTTCTCCAGGGCCCATCAGCTCCAAGTCACGTCGTCCTTCAATCTAGTTGTGGAGGGTGCAGCTCAGCTCCAAGTCCAGCTGCCGCTTTTTCAATCTTTAGTTGCAGGGGGCTCAGCCCACCATCCCATGTGGGAATTGAACCGGCAACCTTGTTGTTGAGAGCTCGCACTCTAACCAACTGAGCCATCCGGCCGCCCCCTCCATCACTTTCTTAAATCTAGACAATCAACAAAACAATAAAGCAAGTCCTGACTAATAGCGCTTGCCAATTTCCATGGTGTAAACACCTCCACCATGGCTGATTTCAAGCTACCCAGGTGACCTCACTGAATGTGAAGTTGAGAAGAGATACACAGCAGACACCATGATACAGTATTTCCACCACGCACACCCAAGAGACATCAATAACCTTAAGAGTATAGATAATAGTAAAACGTAGTTAAATAATTAAGAAGTAATGAGTTCGAAGTGTTTATGAGCTTTGTCTTTCATATAACTTATTTACTCGTAACTATAGAATTGAATTGCTAACAATGGCTCTGTCTCACTGGCTCACAAAATTCCTGAACATTGAACCCTCAGCTCTCACGAGCTGACTGCAAGCTGGCTTTCATGTCCCAGGGAACTCACATCTCATTCCTCTAGGCCTCTGTAGGAAAAGTTTTACAGTTTCTATCTTATACATCAGGAAGCTGAGACTCAGAAGCCGCAGTGCCAGGACGTGCGTGGAGGAGGGTTTGCTGCTAAGATGATTTTAGACCTGCACCAGTCGCTTGAGCTGGGCTGAGGTGAGCGAGGACTGGACTACGAGCATGTTTGGGGGTTGGTTGTTGTGTCCGGAATCTGAACACACTTCTCTCATTTATGTTGTGGCCTCCAGGCATCAAGCCCCAGCGTGTAGAATCCACCAGAACACAGTTACAAGAGGCCTTAGAAAGAAGATAACATGGTGGCAGACAGCCCTTGATCAGGACACCACCGTAACACAATACAGGAATGATCCAGCCATCTGTTTCTAAAGGAAGGGCCAAAGCTCCATAATCCAAATGCTAAAACTCTGCAGCCAAAAATAGTTCAAAAGGAGTGGGCCAGCACGCAGGGTTCCTCAAGCTCAGGACTACTGACATTCGGGGCGGGCCAATTCTGTGTTGTGTTGGGAGGGAAGCCGTCCCGTGCTTTGCAGGATGTTTAGCAGCGTCCCTGGCCTCTACCCACTAGATGCCAACAGCAGTGCTTCCCACCCCCAGTTATGACAACCAAAAGTGTCTCCAGACATTGCCAAATGTGCTGGGAGGTGGGGGCACAAACCACCTCATGTTGAGGACCATTGGGCTTGGGAAAGGAGGGGCAGGGAGAAGGTCAGCTGGGAGTAGACACTTAGAGGGCGCAGACCGACGAGTGGGCTACGTTTGCCCTCAGCCTCAGAGTTGTCCCTGGATGCTGGCTGAGCAACGAGAAGGCTTGGCAAGTGTGGGAGGACCCACGGAACTCAGAAAACAAAGCTCCCAGCAAAACACACTCCGACTGATTCCCCAGCCCTGAGACTCAAAGTCTAGGCTTTCCAGAATGTCATAGAGATTTGTGTGAAGGCAAGACCTGGAAATGTAGGCCTCTTTCAGACTGACATCCATTCCTTCCTAGACTGTGTCTCTCATTAACTTAACAGCTATAGAGTCCGCCACATGCCTGACACTGCCAGGTGCTACAGATAGAGGAGGAGATCCTACCCTCTGTCCCCATGTCTATCTCCCCTACTGGAACAAAAGCTCCAAAAGGGCAAGAGTGTTGATGTTTGCTCAGCCCACAGTAGGTGCTCAATATACACCTGTCACTGGAGGAATGGGAGCCAGGAGTTTTCAGCCTGGCTGGGGGTAGGGGCACAGATGCATAAAAAGATAGGTATATAGGGACAAGGAAAACTTTGTGGACACCTGAGCGGAATGCCAAAGGACTGACAGGAGCTGGACAGCTAAGAGTGCCAGGCGAAAGGCACAGCCTGGGGGAAAACATGAAGGTGAGAGAGCATTGCTGGCTGAGTGTATTAGTTTCCTATTGCTGCTGTAACAAATTACCACAGATTTCATAGCTTCAAGCAATATAATTTTATTCTCTTCTATTTCTGGAAGTCAAAAGTATAAAATCAGTCTCACTGGGTGTTTTGGATGGAATTATGTCCCCCACAAATTCATGTGTTGAAGCCCTAACCTCCATTGTAACTGTATTTGGAGAAAGGGCTTTTAAGGAGATAATTAGGGTTAAATGAGATCAAAAGGCTGGGCCCTGATCCAATAGGACTAGTGTCCTTATAAGAAGAGGAGGAGACACCAGAGGGACTGCCACACACCCCCTACCCCTCCCACACACCTGCACAGAGAAAATGTCCTGTGAGGACACAGCGAGAAGGTGGCCATCTGCAAGCCAGGAAGACAGACCTCAACAAAAACTGAATTTTCTGGCACCCTGATCTTGGACTTCCAGTCTCCAGAATTGTGACAAACAAATTTCTGCTTTTTAAGTCCCTTGGTTTGGTGGTATTTGATTATGGTGGGCCAAGCAGACTAATACTCTGGGCTAAAATCAAGGCATCAGGAGAGCCATGTTCCTTTTGGAGGCTCGAGGGGAGAATCCATCGCCTTGACTTTTCCAGCTTCTGGAGTCCACCTGCATTCCTTAACTCTGGCCTTTCCTCAATTCCCTCCAGCCTCTGCTCCCATTGTCATATCTCTGTCTCTGACTCTGCCCTTCCTGCCTCCCTCTTGTAAGGATCCTTGAGATCACATGGTGCCCACCCGGGCAACCCAAGATAATCTCCCACCTCAGGGTCCTCAACTCTAATCACATCTGCAAAATCGCTTTTGCCGTGTAAGGTCACATAGTCACAGGTTCTGGGGACATGGACATCTTCGGAGGGCCATCGTTATTTTGTCTACGACACTGACTTCAGCCAAAGAGAAGCTTGTGTGTGTGAGTGTGGGGGTGTGTTGGGCTTTAGGTGGCCATAAGGATGCAGAAAGAATTTGGGGTCAAGACTTTGTGTACCAGGCCTGGTTTTAAAAAATCAACTTGAACTGGTACCTCCTGATGACACCCAGGCCATGCCAGCAGGGTGGTGGAGCAGCAAAAAGAACCCCTGTAGGTTTGTCTCTTACTTAGTAGTGCCACAAACCCAATTCATACTCATGTAAGGGAGAAAAAACCTATTCACTTTTATCTGAAAACTTCACAGATGAGCCACTTTCAGCTTCAGGTACACCAAGATCCAGGAGTTCAAATGACATCATCAGGCATCCATCTTTTTCCACATCCCTAAGGTAAAATCTTCTCGATGAGCAGAGGATGAAAGTCACTTGAAACTCAAAAATCCTGGAACTTCCAGCTCAGCAGTCCCCTGAAAAGAGAGCCGCTGCCCAACAACTCTGGCAAAAAAAAAAAAAAAAAGTACCTGGGAGGGTTCTGATTGGCTAGCTGGGGTCATTGCTTATTCCTAAGCCAATTGCAGCAGCCAGAGGTGGGGGTGAGTATACTGATTGGCAGGCTCTGCGTCCTGGACCCACCCCTGAGGAGAGGAGCATAGGATCTTGAGATGCTGGGAACAATCTCTCACTGGATAGAGGGGTGCTGCTACTAGGAGAAAGAAGGGGTGCTGGGCCTACAGAAAGAGCAGTGCCCCCAGAGGGGGTGGCCTGGTTGAGGCCCCTCCCAGCTTTCGCTTCACAGTTATCCTTTCAGGAGCTCCCTAGTCACTGAGGAAGCCTTGAGTGGACCTTTCTGTCCCTGAAATTGGAACAGTCCAAAAATAGCATAGAGGGTGGTTCAGGGCTCCTCCATCTCCCCTCCAGGCCGATACCTTCTCCTGGGCAAGCAGCCATCTTGTGGGTTTGGCCATTAATTCTGGGGCACCAGGGTGTCTGAGGCCCCCTCATGCCATTTGTCATTTACGATTATTTAATAATGATGTTAAAAAGAACAATCTCAGTCTAAAATAAACGTCTAATGGATTAATGGAGATGTTGCTAAGCAGTCATTTAAATCCCAACACACCAGGCCTAGACCCAAGGCTGGGTCCCAGAGTAGCACTGCCTCCCCTAGCAGGACAGTGGGCCTAAGATGTGAGAGATGGCAACTCCAAGTCTGGGCTGACAGGTGAGCTACCGGCGGACAGAGAAGTCCTCGGAAAACAAAGCACATATTCTGCACCCAGTGGGTGCTTAGCAGATGCTTTTTGATAGATTTAGGTCGTTAGAGAATGGAATCAAAATAATTCTCATCATCGACAAATAAAAATGGGACCATATCCTGGGCCACACCCCCTTGGGGCTTGGGGAAGAGCATCTGTTCTACAAAAATACTCTGACGTGCCTCCCATGTGCCTGGTACTGTCGGGCACTGGAGGGCAGTGTAGATGGCAGTCCCTTGGTGCCCTGACCTGCCCTCCCACTCCTGCCCTGGGCCCCAGCCCAGCCTCCCCACTCTGTCCTCACCCTGACCCAGCAAGCAGGGTTTGGCCAGCCTGACCTGTTTTGCCTTCTAAGTGGAAACAGGCTGCTGCAAAGGAAAGTCGGCTTGGGGCAGAACCCGATGACTCTTGATTCATGTTCACCTCTGACCAAGACAGAAACACAGCTGTGGTTATCAGAAAGCTGCTGAGAGCCTGCGGGGGGTGGGGGTGGGGTGGGGGCAAGGAGAAGGAGGGGGGTGGGGAAGGGATGTTTGGAGAATGGAGAAGTTCTGAATCACAGGATCTTATTCATGGGGGCAGATGTGGCCACAGGATGGGATGGGGTGGGGGTAGGGAGAGGGAATCCAATGCTGAGGGTAGGCTGTGCACAAGCAGGGCTTCCTCATTCCCCCACTTCCCTCACACCCCCTTCCCAGAGTGCATGGCCTTTTCTAGGAAGAGTGAAGACAGTGCTATCCTCTAGATCAAGGGCGTGAAGCCGGTCCCAGGCCTGGGAGGAGTGAGCTGGCCTGATCTGCAAGGGCAAATGAGTCAACAGCTCTGTGGGGCCACCTGAATCCTGCCAGCAGATTTCCAGGGGACTTGGGCGGTGGGCCTTGGCAGAGCCGTGGGGCAAATGTCCCCACCTGAGCAGGGCGAGGCAGGGCAGGACCCAGCAGGCCCTGACCCCACTGAACCTGCCATTGATTGGCCAACCCGTGGCACAGAGATGGAAACCCCTCACCTGTGGCCAACAACTGCCAAGACAACTTGAAAAGGGCAAGTCTCCTATTGGCTGGAGACTTCAGACTTTGGGGAAGTCAGGATTACCTAGCAAATTGGTTGCTCAGAGCTCCCTAGAAAAGTGTACGGGAGGACCTGGAGGTTGGGGTAGGCCTGGGGACAGCCCGTCAGCAAGCTGGTCCCAGGTTGAGGGTAGTGGGCTCCTGCCGGCCCAAGTTCAAGTAAGCAGCAGCTCTCATCTCACCCCAGGAGCCGGGGCCAGCAGCCTGCCTCTTCCCACAGCCGCAGGAAACTTCCAGGGAACTGGGACCTCCAAGCCCAGAGAGAATGCCTCCAAAATTCCTTGGGCTTTTTCTTCCCTAGTCAACCAAGTATCTATTTATAGATGTGGAAATATGCATGGAGAAAGCACTGGAAGGAAATACATGAAATGTTAACATGTTTTTCTTCTTTTCCTTATTGGTCTTCTTACAAGAAAATAAATATGACTGTCAAGATAAGAAAAAAGATATTTTTAAAGTATCGTAAATCTTGATGTAAGTATTCATGCTTGTTATAAAAAAGTGGAAAGGAGAAATTTGAAATCACCCATAGTACTGTTAACTATTAACATTTCGCTGTGTTTTCTTTCGCTGTTTCCCCTATGCAGACATTTTGTATGTAGGGTTGTTGTTTGTTTAGCAGAGCTATAATCATTTTACATTATTACAAAAGTCATCATAGGGTTACATCTTTTAAAATATCTATCTAAAAAAAAATAAAAAAATAAAGTAAATACCATACAAAGAAAAAAAAATGTCTAATATTTATGCACTAGGTAATACCCATTATTTGTTTAGCCATTCTCCCATTTTAGCATATATAGGCAGCATCTAATTCTTCACTATTATAAATAACACTTTGGGGCCGGCCTGGTGGCTCAGGCAGTTGGGGCTCCATGCTCCTAACGTCGAAGGCTGCCTGTTCAATTCCCACATGGGCCAGTGCCAGATGGCTCAAAAGGTTGCCGGTTCAACTCCTCAACTCCGGCAATGGATGGTGGGCTCCGCCCTGTAACTAAGATTGAACATGGCACATGGAGCTGAGCTGCCACTGAGCTCCCAGATGTTTCAGTTGGTTGGAGCGCATCCTCTCAACGACAAGGTTGCCGGTTCCACTCCCACAAGGGATGGTGGGCTGCGCCCCCTGTAACTAACAACAGTAACTGGAACTGGAGCTGAGCTGCGCCCTCCACAACTAAGATTGAAAGGACAACAACTTGACTTGGAAAAAGTCCTGGAGGTACACAGTGTTCCCCAATAAAAGTCCTGAGAAAAATAAAAATAAATACATAAATCACACTGCTATGAACATCTTCACATGGAAAAGTCATGTTTTTGAGATTACTGTCTTCCATCAAATTCTCAGATTTCCAGGTGTGGGATTATGGTGTAAAAGGTTGCCATACATGAAGCAACAATGTGAAGGAGCCAAGTTAGTCTCACTCCAAAGTCCCCATCTTTAATCCTAACAAAAGGTATTAAAAGAAAAATGGAAATGAGGCTTCACTGGGGACGGGGCAGGGGTGGGATCTCCTGCCTCCCACATCCCCGCTCTCCCAGCCCCACCCACCCAACATCTTTAGCAGTGGTGTCTTCTGTGAGCCCAGCCCTGCTCACATTCAATAGGAGGGACAAAAGAATTGAGACTCCCCAGTGCAGTTGGGGAGCTATGGTCTGAGCAGCTTGGACCACACGGGAGAAAAACCCTGTACCATGGGTGGGATGGCTTCTCAGAGGTCAAGTGTAAGCTGTGTCTTCAAAGATGGGCAAGGTTCCTACTGATAGAGCTGATGGAGGGACATCCTAGGGCTGGGGCCTCGGGGCCCTGGGTTGGCAGTTAGGCCCATGCACAGGAACCCAGGAGCTGGAAAAGCAGTGACATGCCAGGCTGATGGTGGGTCAGATCAGTGCCAGGCGGGCACGTGCACGTGCTTAACTCCTCCCACCCCTCCAAGCCTCCAGGCCTATCTCTCACCTCACCCCTTCCCAAGCCTCTCTCAGCCACTGCCTCCCTCCACTCCCTCCCAGGTTTCTGTGTTTCTGTGGAGACCACAGCATCCACGCACACCACGCCGAGGGCTTGTGACTTCCTGTCACAGCCAAACTCTGCCGGGGCTAAGGTCTCCTGGTTAGCCCGGTCCAGAAGAGAGGGGCAGCCGGCTCCTCAATACAGAACCCTCACGCTCACACGCTCACACCAGCACTCACCTACACACCACACACTGAGTACGCCCATCTTACACTCCTTCCTTCACGTGTGTGCATGCTGACTCATACAAGCCCGTGCTCTCCCTCACCCTCCCTCACACACTGCGCCCTTATTGACCCCCACAGAGGAGCAGCAGCAGGAGAATCTCCTGCTTAACCAGGAGAGGCTGGATGGTAAAGGGCCGAGGGCATCACTGGACGGGTAGCCACTGACAAAGGTCAAGTGTGAGGGCCCCAAGCGTCCCACTGCCCCCAGCAGCTGCAGCCCGTGCCTCATGCTTAAGGACACAGGCTGAGAGGAATGATCCAGGTCCAAATCCTAGCTCCACCACTTGTTACCTCATATGAGACCAGACTCTGAGACTCAGTTTCCCTATCTGTAGGTGTAGAACCTCCCTTACAGGAAGGTTGCGATTAAATGACATCATGCATGCTAAATGCTATGCAAGTCACACTGATTATAAATGTTTGGTAAACAAAAAAACTTAAGTATCATCACTATTGGAACACCTCAGCCATCTAGCTACCAGGCGGCTGGGCGACCTGCAGCTGCTCTCTGTACCCCACAGACCTCAAAGCCCAAAGCCAGCAGGCCGAGGCCCTGCCCAGCTTCCTGCCAGTCACAGACACACCCAGACAGTGGCCCTGCAGTCACCAAAAAGCAGACACTCATCACCAAACTGGGGGCTCCACCCTCCCACCTAACAGCCCTGGTCACTAATGTTCGTAACTGTTTTGACTCCCTTCTCTCTTTTTCTTTGCTCTATTTACTCTAGTGCTTTGCCTTTCTCCATCCCTGGGGTGCATGCCGCCCCTGCACCCTTTCCAGACCCTTTCTGCTCCATCTTTCCCGCTAAATCCACAGGCCTCCCAGTTTTGTCCACATCCCAGCCCTGACCACTTCGCCACCTCACACCCATCCCCTCCTCCCTCTCCCCTGGCCCTTCTCCCTATACAGCTGAGGCCTCTTCCTATGGCCTCTCTCCTGCTCCCTCCTTCCCCCTGCCAGTCCACCAGTTGCCCATCTATGCCACCCAGTCAGACGAAGCCAGCATCCCTGGAACCCAGCTCAAATTTCAGCCAAACAGGGTCCTTTCCTCAGAGCAGTCTCCGCAGACAATGGCTATGGTGGGGGAAGGGAGTGATTCCAATGGGGGGTTCTGAGTGGACCAGGCACAAGGAACCACACCTGTGTCCATCCTGCCCAGAGACGCAGACGGCTGTGGCTCTCTGGTTGGCTCTCCACTCCCTCTGTGAGGAGCATGTGGGGGCAGACTAGACTGAGGCCCCTGCCTGCCTTGGAACAGTTTTCCTGCCACGTTTGGAGTGATGCCCACAGCCAGGGATGGTACGAGTGCCCAGCCACTTGTGCAGAGCCGTGACGTGATCTGGCACATGGCAGTTGCGTGGCACCACTCTGCCTCTTAGCAATCTCCCCAGAACCTTCGTGTGGGGTGCAAGTGGGGATCAGTGCTTTGACTGGGAAACTCTACCTCGGCCATGATGCTCAGGGCTCGCTCACTGGGCAGGCATGTGGAATTCACCTTGTCTGGGGCTGCTAATTAGGAACTCGATGCCCCCAGGTGACAAAGACACCTGCAGTTTTGTCTGCTTGACACTCAGCACAGACACGGAAGCCAAGCTTGGGGCCAGACAGACCTGAGTTTGAGGCCCAGCAGTGCCTCTTCTTAGCTGTGTGACCCCGGCAAGTCACTTAACCTCTCTGAGAGCATCAGCTTTCTCATCTGTATGATGATGATGATCAGAGAACTTACCTCTAGGACTGTGACAATTACTTGAGTTTGTGCCTATAAAGCCAGGCACAGGGGCGGCACTCAAACGGTCTCCTGGGAAAGAAGGAGCGGCAGCTGTGATTGTCAATATTATTTCTCCACTTCACTTGTGACTAAGTTGGCAGTGTAGGAGATGAGGGGTTGTCCAAGGTGTATCCCTAAGCAATCCGCAGGGGAGGGGAAGGTGTAGGCCAGAAGCCTCAGTCAGGAGTGAACACTAGCCTGACATTGGCTTTCTCCTTCTTTGCAATCTGGCATCCATCTTCCCTTTGACCCCAGAGACAGAAAGGAAAGATGGGTCCGTATTGAGTTTGTTTCAGCTCCTTCACAAAGGAGCACGAGGCAAAGCTCTGCAGGGCTGCCCCTTTCGTTTTTGTCAGTCGCTGCTCTGCAAGGTGGGTCTCATTGGACGATGGATAATGATCAGTGCTGCTAGTTTCCAGGGCACAGGGGAGATGACACCCAACTTCAGCTGTGGAGGAGTCTGTTCCTTCCAACCCCAAGAGGAGCCTTTCTTCCTTCCTCCCTCCTTTTCTTCCTCCATCCCTCGCTTCCTTCCTTCCTTCCTTCCTTCCTTCCTTCCTTCCTTCCTTCCTTCCTTCCTCTACTTCTTCTCCAAGAAGTCCCAGGTGGTAAATGGATGAGTGGATAAAAATCATGGTACAGGTCAAAGCAGGAACCAATAACACAGATTCTCCTGAGGAAAGACATGTCTGTTACCAAAAGAGGGGAAGTAGAGGCTGGTCAGAAAGAAATAACAAAGGAACTCCACTCTCTTGAATGCTGAGCTGCCTAGAATAGATCTGAGAAAGGAATCTTCCAGGGTTTCCTCCCACCCCAAACTCCCAAGGGGATACTGACCAGGCTGAGGCTGAACCCACCGCAGAGATTGTCTAGCCAATACGCAGTGTTCCAGAAGAAAGGCCCAGCCTCTGCTCCTTCCACAACCTTCCACCCCTCACTGCCAATCAATTCTGTGGAAAATGAAGGCACTTCCTGAGCCCACCGCTTTCTGCAAAGCCATTCCAGCAACCTAGACCCATGGTTTTCAGCTTGTTCAGCTATTTTTAAACAACCCTTTCAAAGCAGCTCAGAAATGGGGGCTGTGGCTTGATTTGAGGTTAAACAAATAAGTGCCATTTATCCAGCAACACTCTAGGAATGAAAGATTTCTTCAGGCAAATTCCCAAGTTGCGTGCTCCAGAAAAACTGCTGCCCCAAATTGCTGGGTTCCAGTCCAGTGTTCTCCATTTCTGAAGATATCTGGGTTGCTTTCGGCTATGCTCTGAACAGAGAGCTAGGACTGATGGTGGAGTCGGAAGCCAGCCAGGCACACCGCCTCTTGGCTGTGTCAGCCTCCCACCCAGCACCCACAGGACCTGGGAGTTCCTGTGGCATTACTTGGCCTGCTGGGAAATGGCTCTTCTCCATCCTAGGGGACCTGGGCCAGACTGCTGGCTACTGGAGGCAGACTGCTTTTCTTCCCATGTTCTGAGGGTAGGCAAGAATGAGAAAAAGTGTGTGTGGGGGGGGAGCACATTCTCAAACAAATAAAACTCCACTCCACCAGACATGAAAGCTAAACTCACATTTTAGGGTGTCTCAACAGAGAAATGTTCCTTCCTTTTCTTTCTAAGAGATTTCAGTTTTGGTGCCCAAGTTGGATATCTGGACTAAGAGCAGTCAGATCTCTTGGAAATATCCTGTGGCAGAAACAATAAGCCCAGCAAATATGCCATTTGCTCTCCTACATTTCCCAGCTGTGCCATGTGACCTGTGTTGGCCAATGAAACTGAGCAGAAGTGATGCATGTCGTTGCCAGGCAGAGGCAGTAGAAAGCCCATTCTCTGGTATCTCTCTCCCAGCCACTGTGACTATGGAGGTGTTCCAGATGATGTGGCTACATGATGGAGCTTCTGTCTGCCTGGGTCCCTGAGTGACTCTGTGGAGTAGAACTGCCTGCCGACCCTCTGGGACATGTAGCATGAGCAAGAAATAAATTTGTAGTGTTCAGCCACTGAGACCCAGGGTTGATTGTGACTGCAGCATTACCTGGCATGCCCTGATTGATGGAAACTCCTAGAACACTCTGGTATACTTTACCCTGTTGTTTGCTGAGAGATATCAGCATGCAGGTGGTGGAAAACAATACCCCCCATCCCCTTTGGCCAACAGCTTTCACCCAAAGGAGTGCTTATGAGCTAACATTCAGGGAACCCATGGTTCCCCGTCTCACCAAAGATTTAAGGAACTTCTCTGAGGCTTGGGCCTGGATCTATGGTTTCCTTTGAATTTCTCTACAGCACTTGGTTGATCACTACCACAAAGATGGTCCTCTCTCACATTCCAAGGCATTGAACAGGGCATGAAGCACTTCCACTGGTGATCCTCTGTGAGGTAAGATAGGCTTCATTTGTATTTCAAGATGAGAGAGCACTGAAGCTCAGGAGGACTTCATGTCCTGCCAAGGTCACACAGCTAACTAAAGAACTTGAACCTTGGTCTTGTGTTTCTTGGCACAACACCAGTATTTGTCAAAAAGTAGTTCACAGACTGAGATGGGGCCCGGATATCTGCCTTTTAAAGCTCCTCGGACAGGGCGGCCAGTTAGCGCAGTTGGTTAGAGTGCGATGCTCGTAACATCAGGGTTGCTGGTTCAATCCCCACATGGGCCACTGTGAGCTGCGCCCTCCACAACTAGATTGAAACAACTACTTGACTTGGAGCTGATGGGTCCTGGAAAAACACACTTAAAATAAATAAATGCTTGAAAAAAAAAGCTCCTCGGGCAACAGCTATGCTAAGTTTGCGAACCCTTGCACCACATCATGCCACCTCTTCCATCAGACAAAACCACCACCAGAGCAGTGGGATTGGAGAGCTGCAGCCAAGTACCACCTCCCCAACTAAAATAACATGTGTCTCCAGCCAGACTGCTCTTTGTCAAATTCTCCCTAACGAGCCATTTCTTTGGATTAAAATACAAATAGTCCTAGAAACAGCTGAAACCTTCTCATGAATTAAATTATTCCCAGCTAAAAACAATTGCTTATAAGAAGTCACTCTGCAGAGTAAGTTAGTCAAGTCAAGACCTTGATTTGAAAGTGCAAATCCAGCTGGAGGCTGCAGGGGGTGAGGTCCTGGTCTGCAGGAAGAGGTTGAGCATTATGGAGTGGGGGTAGGTGGGGGGAGGACTCCCAGAAGAAGGAAAACATGCAGCTGGCGGAAGGTGGTAAAAACCTCACACACAAGGAGTCAGAAAGAACTGAAGAAAAGTGTCAACCTTACTACTTACTACCTGTGGGAACTTGCAAAAGTTCATCTCTCTGAACCTTAGTTTTGTCATCTGTGAAATGGAACTAATACAGAACCTACCTGCACTTAGGTTGTTATAAGAATCAAATGCATTTGTACATATAACAATTAACATTTATCGACCCTTTACTATATGCCCGCAGCTGTTCTAAGTACTTTATATATCTTAACTCATTTAATCTAATCATCACAACTACCCTATGATGTGGTTATTATTTTACCCACTTAATAAATGAAGAAACAGAGTCACAGAGAGGTGAAGTAAATTGCCCAGGGCTGCACAGTTCCTAAGTGTCACAGCCAACATTTGAACCTAGTTGGTCAGACTTCAGAGATAATGAGCTTAATGGCTCTACTTAGCTCTGGGTGCCTCATCTCATAGGGAGGGATGCAGCTGGAGGAGGGCTGCAGTGGAGCCTGTGGAAGGCTGGGGCCCATGGCAGAGGTTCCTGTTGCCCAGGTCCAAATGCAAACTGAACAGTAGCCATAATTATTAACATGACTACTGAGCTAAGGGGTGAAGGAGCACTCTGCCTGTTCTCCCCTCTAACCCCAAGACACTAACCCTACTCCACACCCACAGGAAGACACTGGGTGCTGTTTCCCAGAACCTAGAGACCCTGGGGTGGCCCCAGCCCCTTCTCCCAGTATACTCCCACAATGGGCACTGACACAAATGCCAGCTCTCTTGCTCTACTGCCCCACCAGGCAGTTGTCCTGGGATGAATGACTTGGTTGCTGTTTGTTTTATCTTGTTTGCTTTTTAAATGCATCTCCTTACACACACACACACACACACACACACACACACACACAAACACCTCAGTGTTGCAAGGAGAAAAGGGAACCAGCATTTACTGAACAGTCACTATGAGCAAGACTCTTTATCAAGCAAATCTATGTGTCTCATTGGGCCCTCACAGCCTTGTGAAATAGATATCACTGTCTCCATTTTACAGATGAGAAAACTGGTCCCAGAGAGGTCAAATGACTTGCAGCAAAGCAGCAGCACGGTGCCACTTCAAACCCTTGTCTGTTTGAATCTAAAGGCATTTATGAGGTGTGATGGCCAGCCAGCGCTTTCAGATTCAACCCCCAAAGATGAAGCTCCCTGATCCTCATTCATTCCTTCATGTGTTGAGTGCTTTTGAGAGGCTGCTCTATCCCAGGCACTTGAGTGACTGTGGCAAACTGTCAACCTGAGCTGCAGGGACACAGGTCCATGTTAATAATGTATTTGGAGAGATTTCCATCGTCCCCAGGCTCTCTGAGGGCCATCAGCCCGGGGCGGGGGGGATTCAGCCTCCTCCCGGGAGAATCCAAGCTCTGGGTGTTTCAGGAAATGTCTGACCTGCCAGGTTTCCGTGCGGCTGATCAGTTAGAGCTGAGGGAGGGGGGGCTGAGAGGGGAGGTTTCCCGTCAGCCCAGCTTTTGTCTCTCACATGAGCGCGAGACAGACAAACCACAACCACAGACTTGACCAGCTGTGGAAGCATCGAACAGGAAACCCAGAACATCTGGTGCTCCACTTCCTCTGACGGCTGTGCAAGTCTGGGTGTGTGTGTGTGTCCGCCTGTGTGCACGTCTGTTTTCTCTCCCGCTGTTGTTTAGTGGGACACGGATACAGACACGGTTGGAAACCACAGGCTTTGTGGTGACAGGGGAGCCAGACACCCACTCCCCAACCCTTCCAGTGCCTCGTCCCTCCTCAGTGACCCAGGATCTGACCGAATTTCATAGGCCACCCTCCAATACGCGGCATATGTTTGGCTTGAAGTCACCATGCATTTGAATAAAGGGATTTTTTTTCTCCTTTTGGATTGAGGTGGTTTTAGAGGGGCTTGTTTGGGGATGAGGTGGGAAGGCTCTGCTTAAATATAACTTGGCCTCAACCTACAGACACACGAAAAGCAGCGTCTGGATGAAAGCTGTTTTTAAAACAATTTAAGGAGAATCTGTGGATGACCTCTGAGGCTGTGTGCTGGTTGGGGGGCTGTTTTCCCAGTAGGGGTGTTTTCTGTGTAAGGCCTGAGAAAGACAGGGACTGAAAAGGGAAGACATGTATGGAAGAGGAAAGAAAAGGCTCCCCAAACCACTGCCTGAGGTTTAACTCTCACATCAGTCACCTTTAGGAAGTAGGCGTTAATATGCCCATTTTTACAAAGCATGAAATTGAGGTACAAAGAGGGTTGTAACTCACCCAAGATCACTCAGCAAGTAAAGGGCAGAGCCAAGGTTAAAAATCAAATCTGACTCCTAGTCGCATGCTATTAGGTTGGTGCAAAAGTCACTGCAGTTGCTGCCTTTATTTTTAACCTTTGAAACCATAATGACTTCTGCACCAACCTAATAGATCCTACATCACACTTCCTTCTTTCAATGAACAGTAATAATCTAAATCTGACTAGCACACCGTTGGTGTTCCACAAACGTTTCTTGAATTAATCAACGAAATGAGCTATCATCAATGGCAGGAACTGTCATGGTCACTATATCCCCAGGGCTCAGCATGAGTTTCAGAACAGTGACAATTCATTTACCAGGAAGGAGGTCATTTACTTAGCCAGGTCGGACTATTTGGATCCTGGCTAAAAATCTGAAAGCAGGTGCAAAGAACCACAAGCCGTCAACAGAAGTCACACATCCTTAAAAGTACTTAGCGAACTCAGGCCTTCATCAGAATCTGGTTATCTTTACAACGAGTGCTAAAACGTTTGCTTGCTGATCTTGCAAGCATCGGCTTAGAAAGGAGATGGACTGATAGAGGAAGCTTGCTGGCAACAGCAATTTGGGAAATCAACTGGCTATTTTCAGACTGATAGGTGGCATCATGGATGAAACATGGAAAGCGCCGGGAGAGGTAAGAGACAGACGAGACAAACTGAATGCACTGCCCGATTCTCAGACATCTGCCCTCAAGGAATCACAGAGAAAACCAGATGGAACTGTAGCATCTCAAATAATTTCTCTGGCTAAGATGAACGGCGCGACCACGAGGACAGAAGACCCCCATTGTCCTCGCGCACAACTTGGTATTGAAGAGCAACACACGCTCCAACCTGAGATGACACATGCGCAGTGTCCCAGGCCGTGCTCGTTTTCACACCCGCGGGTTTGCGGAGTCCTCTCTACACAGCTCTCTTCCGAGCCAAAGCTGACATCATGCAAGCGCCGCGGGATGCGTGACATCATCCTAGCGCGCCTCCCCTTGTGCGGAAGCCCGAAGCTCCGACAGCCAAAGGGGTTGCTGTGGAGACGGTGCGTCGAGCCCCGCCCCCGAGACGGGATTGGAGGAGACCTGATCAGCTGACGTCAGTGAAGTGTAGGAAGAGCGAGGGAAGCCGTGTGGGGCGCTCTCCGCACGGGTTCCCTTGGCAACCCGGACGCGCGTGTGGTGTCCTGACAGACATTTCCCAGGAACCCCCAAAGATAGAGTCAGAGCCCAGAATTCAATTTGAGGGGTTTCTTGACCCAAGATAGGAAATATCGGAAGTGCGTCTGGTCCAAGGAAAGTAAAAATTCAAACTGCTCTAGATCGGATTTTGCGTAGGGCAGGAGTCCCCCGCGAGGCTTAAATGTATTGCTCCTCTGTGCAAAACCTTCCAGACTCCTCTCACAGGATAAAAGTCAAAGTTTTATCATGGCCAGAAATGTCCTGCCCCACCAGCCTCCTGAACCTCGCTGAGGCCCTCCTAGTTTTGACTCCCTTACTTTATTCCAGCCACATAGGTCATTTGCCAGGCGTACTTCTGCCTCTGGGACACTGAACTTGCTTTTTACCTCTGCAAGGAACTTCTCCTCAAGTATCCCCAGGGCTCCCTCCCTCACCTCCTTCAAGGTTTGGCTCAAACATTCCTTACTCAAAAAGGCCTTCTCTAACCTCCGGACTTGAAATTACGAATCTGACCCCTCCCCCCACAATCCCATGTTCCTATTGGGCTCCATTACATTTGTCACCTGCCGATACACAACATAATTTATTTTCCTATCTTATTTGATGTCTCTCTCCATATGAAGGTGGAAATTTTGTCTCTGTTATCATTGCTGCATCCCCAATTCCTAGATAGAAGCTGGCATGTGATAGGAGCTCAGTATCTGTTGAGTCAATGGATATATTTCAAAATTGGAGGATTGAGTAGTGATTAAATGCCAGAGCTTGAGGGTCTTGGGTTCCAGTCCCCTTTTGTCACTTAGCTGTTTTGTGACCTTCAGTTTAACCTTTCTGAGCCTCAATTTCCTCATTTTTAATGTCAGGGAAATAATACCTCTGCCTTTCATTCAGCAATATGGAACACTTCCCTGTGTGACCAGCAAACCCTGTGCTAATTGCTGAAGACATAATGGAGAACTTAGAAGCACATGTTTCCTCACTTGCCTGGAGTCTATATCCTGAGGAAGGGTTACAGACAATAGCCATGTAGTCATCCAAATAAACTATTATTCACAAATTGTGATAAGTGCGATGGAGGAAAAGCAATTAGTGCTAAAGAGAGTAGGGGTGGGAAAGCACTCCCTGAGAGAATGACTTCTTAATTGTATTAGTCAGCTAGAGCTGCCATAACAAAATACCACGGGCTAGGTGGCTTCAACAACAGAAATTTATTTTCTCACAGTCCTGGAGGAAAGAAGTCCAAGATCAAGGTATCAGCAAGTTTAGTGTCTCCCGAGGCCTCTCTCTTTGGCTTGCAAATGGCCACCTTCTCACCACGCCCTCACATGGTCTTCCTTCCGTGCACTTGTACCCATAGGGTACCTGATGTCTCTCCAGGTACCCTAATCTCTTCTTATAAGGACATCAGTCAGGTTGGATTAGAGTCCATCCTAACGACCCCATTTTAACATAATTATCTTGTTAAAGGTCCTACCTCCAAATACAGTCACATTCTGAGGTACTGGGGGTTAGAATTTCAACATATGGATTGGAGAGGGGGAAGAGGGAAGCACACTTCAGCTCACAGCATTAAGATACAAAGGAAGGCGAGATGAGACAAAAGGAGCCTACCAGGGAGAGAGATGAATACGTGTAGAAATCTTATGACTGGAAGGCGTGTGACAAGTTGGAAGAAATGACAGGCCCATGTGGCCTGAGCTCAGAGTGAGGGGTCTTGGTAGGAGATATCCTGGGGGTTGGGGTAAGAAGCCCACGTAGTGCCTTGAGGTGACCTAGGTCTATTGTTGGTGACGTGATAAGACTTGTCTTAAGAAAAGATTATGCTGACTACAGATGGGTTGGAAGAAGGCTACTCCCAGCTCCAGAGCTATGTGATGGTGAAAACTACCTGAGAGAGTGCATGGTGAGTATCTTACAGTTAGGGTTCAGGAAAGGGTTAACTATGAGTATTTTTAATAACGCCCACCTGATATAGTTGATGGGAAGATTGAGTGAAAAAGAGGCCAGAAAGGGAATAAGGTGAAGTGATAAGCAAATAAGGATAAGCATTCAAAAGTACTGAATCTCTCTATTTGGGGGTGAGGGATATATATAGTTTAAACAGATGCGATTTATGATTAAAACTAAAAGTCTTAGATGAAATTAATGCAAAAGAGAAGAGGGATAGATAGAGCCGTTCAACACTTACCCCATGTGTCTGTCTGCTGGGGGCCAAAACACAGAGGAAATGGTTTGGTGAAAAGGAGCACTTGTCTGTATTTCTTTTCTTCGGGTTCAGCTAAAAGCTTCCCTTAGGTTTACCTTTGGGGAACTGATACACATCAGGTACTCCTAAAAGATTTGGGGTGAAGGTGGGTGGTCCCACAGGCTCTTAGTAAAATGGTGTTGGGCAGGACTGTTTCCTCATTTCATTCCCAGAATTCAATGTCAGGAAGTGGAACCTGGTGTGACCTCCTACCCACCTTCCACTTGAGTGGCGACTCCACCCTTTGATGATTTAATGCAACAAAGACTCATTGCCTTTTTGTTGGAAGGATGAACATTTCATCCCAGTGGCTAAAGAACAATGACTATCCCCTTTGACACCCTGGACAGAGGGCCATCTGTCAGTGACTGGGAATGTACAAAGCAGCCCATCCTAATCTTGGACAGAATTAATTGTTAGAAGCTGCTCTATAATATTAGGCCGTATCTATCTCTCGTAAGTCCTGGTCTTGCCTTCAGGAGCTACACAGACTCTGATCCCTTTTTATAGCATCAGGTCTTTGACGACAGCTGTATGGTACGCTTCTGAGGCCACGAGGCCTTCTATTCCCAAACTAAACACCCCATTCCAAAACTACTCTTTTCTTAACAGTGCTTCTGTGCATATCCTTGTACGTAAACCTTTGCATACTTGTCTTTGGATACACTTCTATAAATGGGACAAATGGTACATGTAATAGCTTTTGCTGTATATTTCCAGATTACCCTCCAGAAAGGGAGATTTTGTTTATATGCCCACAAGTGGTTTACAAGTCAGGCTATTTCCCCATACCCTAGCCACCAAACTTGGGAAATTTTCCTTCTTTTAATCATTGCCAATCTGATAAGGGAAGATGATCATATCAAGGTTGCTTTAATTTGCATTTCTTTGATTATGGGTAAGGTTGGACATGTTTCTCAACCACATCCTATACTTTTGCAATCAAGTTTTGGAGCTAAATGCAGGACCTTACATGTATTCCAGTTAAATTTTATCTTGTTGGAGTCTACCAGTCATTCTTTCCTGTTGAGATAATTTGGATCCTGATTCTGTAATTCCAGCATTTGGGCCTGCCCTCCCAGTCTTGTGTTATTTGCACAGTTGATAAGCAGTTATCTTTAGCTTCATCCAAGTTGTTGAGAGAACGTTAGAGAGCTTAGGGCCAAGGACAGAACTGTTTGGCCTGCCATTAGAGAATGCCTTGGGACGACACTGTCCAATCTGCTGTTAAGATTCCACCTCAATAGGTGATAGGTGGAGTCTTCACCTGGGACACAGGACCAGGTACAGATTCCAGCTTTGGCCTTGAGCAAGTGGTATCACCTTAAATAAACACGTGACACATGCTTATTTTTTTTTTAATTAATTTTATTGGGGTGACAAATTGTTAGTAAATTTACATAGATTTCAGGTGTACAATTCTGTATTACATCGTCTATAAATCCCATTGTGTGTTCACCACCCAGAGTCAGTTCTCCTTCCATCACCATATATTTGATCCCCTTTACCCTCATCACCCACCACCCACCCCCTTACCCTCTGGTAACCACTAAATTATTGTCTGTGTCTATGAGTTTTTGTTTCTCATTTGTTTGTCTTGTTCTTTTTGGTTTATATACCACATATCAGTGAAATCATAGGGTTCTCTGCTTTTTCTGTCTGACTTATTTCACTTAGCATTATTCTCTCGAGATCCATCCATGTTGTCACAAATGCTCCTATATCATCTTTCCTTAACGCCGAATAGTATTCCATTGTGTATATGTACCACAACTTCTTTATCCATTCATCTATCGAAGGACATTTTGGTTGTTTCCATGTCTTGGCCACTGTAAACAAAGCTGCAATGAACATTGGCGTACACGTGTCTCTATAGAGAAATGCTTTTATATTTTTGGGGTAGATACCCAGGAGAGCGATTGCTGGGTCATATGGTAATTCTATTCGTAATTTCTTGAGGAACCTCCACACTGCCTTCCATAGCGGCTGCACCAGTCTGCATTCCCACCAACAGTGTATGAGAGTTCCTTTTTCTCCACAGCCTCTCCAACACTTGTTACTATTTGTTTTGTTGATGAAAGCCATTCTGACTGGGGTGAGGACACATGCTTATTTAATGTCCCTTCGAGCTCTAAGCAGCCTTCTTGTCACTATTTTGTGCATATGGATTGCAAGAGAAACCATCAAACTCACGTCAAAAGTCATCACTCTATGGCGAAGGAAGTACTCACCTGGTTTACTAGTCTAATGAACGACATTCCTTGGATTTTCAATATTGGCTCTTAGAATCACCCTTTCTAAATGCTGGTCAACCATTCCTTTGATTAGCTGCTCTAGAATTTTGCCCATGATCAAAACTGAACTCGTTGGTGTTCAGTTTATCCAATTCATTTTTTTTTTTAATTTAGGACATTTGTCTCAATTCTCCACGATTCCTCAAAGTACCCTGAGACATCAGGAGTGCTCAGGGCTCCCCACCAAGATTTGTCAGTATGTCCCCCTGGTTCAGTTTTCTTTCCTATCACGAAGGAGCAACTCACTGATCTTACCTCCTCACCTCCCAGCATGAACAAAGGAGGGCTAATACATAGTGGGGACTGCACTGAAAGGAAACAGGGCCAATGGCTTACTTTAAAGGGAAAGGGGAAATGTGTGAAACTGACAAATGCCAACCGCTCTTGTCATTAGCTGAAGAAACAGCCCTGGGGGCCTGTGAGAAGAACCTCTGGTTATTCAGCTCCAGACAGAACAAAGAAAAGAAGCATCAACAGAATCGTCTTCAGATGAAATGATGACACCTTATGGCGCCTTTCTTTGAGTTATTTCACTACCGAAAATCAGACAAGACTATTCTAAGGAAAGAATAGTAAACACTAACCCCATGTAACAGATAAAGAAACTAAAAGAGATATTACGTAACCGATGTAGTTAAGTGACACAGTAAATCAGTCATAACTCCTGTCACCTGGCTTCCTATTCCCGTGCTTGGAAGGTAGGTGTTGACTTACACCTTGTACATGTATCACCAAGTGATGTACAGTTGTGACCATCCCATATTGTCTGTTCTTACTCATTCAAACTAATAAAGGTAGTAATAATGATCATAAAGTCTAATGCTTAGCTCTTCTACCTGCCAACCCCTCGCAGGGCCTCACATGAATTAACCTTGGACGGCTCATCACGAGTGCCCCTGTGGGCTAAGTGCTGTTTTCACTCCATTTCACACAGATGATGAGACAAAAACACAGAAGAGAGTTTATGTAACCTGCCCCACTTCACCCATCTTATACGGGGGAGAGCGGGGCTAGGAACTCAGGGATGCTGGCTCCACGCATCAGACTCTGCTGCCTTACAAGTCAATGAGGGTAAGAAAGGCACAGCTATCGGAAATTGCTTCTCCCAAAATTGTGCAACTGCATTGCAAACAGTGGTCTCAACGACTGTGGGGTAACAAACCAACCCTTTCATCTCCCAAACGAAAAGGAAGGAGGAGTGAGGGTATGGGAAGGGAAGGGAAAGGCACCAACAACCTGTAACAGGGGTGCACAGCCTCTGAGTGACCCGAGAGGACCGTGTGAACCCACAGTGAGTGAGTATACCCACGAGGTAGAACACAAACACCGGGACCCAAGATTACAACCAAGCCCGGATCATGGGACAGACGCTGCTCTCCAAACCCCTGTCTTCCAAAAACAGGATTCCAAGGCCAAGTGCGGTAACTGCTGGCACACGTGGACTGCTCCAGACTCGGCCAGGACTGCGCGCCAATCGACGGCTTCCCAATATTATCTTCCAGTTGCTAGACTACGCTGCTTTCCAGTACATTATTTGGAATATAAAAACTAAAATGTAAGTAAAGCATTTTAATACAAATAATTTCAACCGCAACAAGGCAATTGGCTTCTGATGAAGTTGGCAAGCAAAGGTAATGAACTCATTCCGATTGACATATTTAGAGTGTCTCTTGCCAAATCCAATTGGCAGCTTCATAATTATGGAAACGTCCATGTTATTTCCACTCCACCAGGGTTAGGCCTGCTGGTATCTGATTCAATGTTTACTTCATGAATGAGGTCAGTTCCCAGCACAGCTGGGGTTTTAGCAAAGGAATCAGAGCTGCTGGTCAGCAGACAGCGTTCCCACCAGAACCTAACCAGAGTCGTCAGGGTTTCAGGGCGACCTTCTCCCAGTCTGCCCAGGTTAGCCACTCTCTCTAGCATTGTCTGGGGCCTGGCCCTTCTCACGGCTCTACTAGTACTTTCCTGTAGAAGCAGACAGAGCCAGGCTTGCAGCCTGGGCATGACGAGATCATGTCCACGTTTCCCACAGTACAGCATTCCCTCTTCAGCTTGCCCCCTTGCTATTGCAACATCTCGCCCCGTAGGAGCAGCACAACTGCCAGGAAACAGGGTAGATTTTTTTTTTAATTAAAAAAAATAATAATTTATTCCAGGATGGGTCCATGTGCATGGTGAGAGAGTGACTCAAAATGCCTTGGAAGCCACCTCCGAAGGTAACTATGTCCCACAGGCCGGGATGTCCTCTGGGCCAACTCTCCACATTGGTAAAAACAAAAACAAAAGCTCACAGGATTCAAAACACTCGTTTTAAGAACACACTTATGAAGCGATTTTTCTCTAAGTTCACGGAGGTTACGGGGAAAACTGCGGAGGGCAGAAAAGCAAGTGACGCCTCTCAGAAGTGACAGCAACAATGGGCTTAGATGTCATTGACCTGTCACCTGCAGGACAGAAGCAGAGTGCGAGTGCAGTCCGAAGGGGAGCCAGCTCTCAATCAGCTCTGGTGGTGATTTCTCCATCTCAGTGCGATCAAGTCGCAGGCAGCTTAGAGACGGCAATGTGCTTTGGATCCCAAAATAATTGTCGGCATCATAGGCTCGAGCCGTTTCGCCTAACAAAATCGGGAGGAGGAGCAGGTTTAAGAACTGGATACAGAGGCAGATTCAACAATGAAGCTCTGTCTTTCTCAGTGTTGACAAGCATCTCGTTCTCATCTCCTAAGAGAACCATGAGACCAATGGCTGCTGACACAGATGCAAGAATAAACCAACGTGGAAGAGACACCGTCCCAGGTATAAAGAGGTGGGCTCTCTTCTTTTGAGCTGATCAGAGGTCGTTTTAGGGTAAAGGCTCCACTGTCTCTCATCTAAAGGGTGGCCCAGCTGCCACAGGAGATTTCAAAACATCTCTTCCTGATGTCATCAGGAAACATCACCTGAGGGTCGGCATTCCCGTGGGGTCCAAATAGCCTGCTCCAGTGCAATTCAGGTCACTTTCCTCACATGCTTTCCTCAAGGGCACAACCTGTCTCAGACCCACGTTGCTGAGTCGTCTCCCTGTTCCTGTTGCCCCAACACAGCTACTTGTTGTCAATTCTGCAGCCTATTCTACCCAACATTGTAGCCGTCCTATCATCTTATAACCTGAATGATCTTTTCCCTTGACCATGCTTCTGGAAATGTTTAAAGATGGAACCCAAACAAAGTTCGTTCCTTCACCCTCTCTGGGCTCATCACCTGTGCTGTCTGCCCACTCAGCGGCAGCCACGCTGGCCTCCTAAAATGCACCAGACAGACACTTACCCACCTCAGGGCCTTGGCGCATGCTTTTCCTTTCGCCTGCAACACTTTTTCCAAATCATCCACAGAGCTCCCTCTCTCCCTCCTTTGGGCCTTAACCCACATGCCCAATAATTAGTGAGACCTTCCCACTACCCTCGTGCCTAGACCCTTTCATGCACAGCCCCCTTCCTCATGTGATTTCTCCCGAGCTCATCTCCCCATCTAAGAGAGCACACATGACTTGTCTTCTTCCTTACCGGCCTCCCCCATTGTCACACCAGCTCCACGGGCAGGGCATTTTGACTGTCACAGGGCATTTCCACTGCCACAGCCCAGTACCTGGAACAATGCTCAGCATAGCCTCTCCACAGAATTTACTGAGTGGCCGCTGCACGCTGGTCACAAGTCTAGGAGCTGGATGTTTTTGCGAAAGTTTTTCCAGTGATTGAGGTATGCACCCTAAGGAACTCACTAAGTTCTTTAAGCTGAAGGAAACTGTGTGTCTATTGATTCCTCGGAGAGATTTGAAGAGTTGGCCAAATACTTTACCTCTGTCCCTGCACCTCGCTGCCCCTTTGATTCTGTATATTCTGCTTCGCCACGAGACGTTGGGAAGTGGGGTCATTCTAGAGAAAAGACAGAGCCCTCTGTGATTTCGGAATGCAGGTGTTCTCTCTACCAGCGCCAACCGGTCCTGGCGTTTTATGAGCTCCTAGGAGGACATGCATCTGAAATGGTGTCACTCTCCCCTGGTTGTGAACAGAGCTGTTTAACTGGTAGAGCTGTGGGCGAGGCAGCTGCAGGCAGGCAGGCAGCCATTACCCAGGCTTTCCGGAGGGAGCTGGAAAGCTGATGCCCAAGCCACGGGAAAGGGGACGGCCGCCTGCAGCCAACAGCCTGACTGGAAAGTCTGCGTAAGGGACACCTGGCGGAAGCAGGGCCTCCATCACCTTCTCCACCCAACTGTAACCCTGTATAGCTCAGCCTGCCGTGCGTGCTCCCCGACCTCCCACCCCAGAGATAGGCTGTCCCCGAGGCTCACCACATCTTTATAATTTGAAAGTTTACTGGTTTCTCCCAACAAATCAGAACTTCTTTTCTTTCATCTCGTTTGAAAAGCCTTTTGTGAGACTGGGAGTGACCCAAAAGTAACCTCTCTGTTCCCGTCTGAAGGGAAAATATTTCCAGATCAGAGCGCGGTGTGCAGCGCCAAGACTGGGCATATATGAATACTTGATTATGCCTCCGAAACCCAGTCTCGTAAGCATATGCCAGTCACAGTTTCAGAAATGAACCATAAGCAAAGAAATTGAGAATCAAGAGGTTTATTCTTTTCCCCCATTAAGTATTTTGAAACCGAAGTTTCCACATTTTTAAGGGTTTGATGTCATAAAATTCCCGTGTCTGAGTGCATTTTGAAAAACGGAGTCATTGTGTGTGCGTTGGAATGAGAGTAGCTTAGCATATAACCTAGTAAATAAACTCCTAAACTCAGAATTGGAGATGCATAGACTGAATGGGCCGCCGAGCTGCAGCATTTGCTACCGTGGGTTCCTGTGATGTTAAGACTGTCCCGGAATTGTCTGGAAGTTAAATGTGAGTGTTCTGAAAAGACCACTCCAAGTTGTTATTCCAAGTGCAGTGTAAGCAGGTTTCTATTTAAAACGTTCACACCTGGTACTGGAATATTTCTTGTTTTCCAAAGGGTACCTACCCTCTTTCCACGGTCCCTTTCCCGCGTTAGTGTAGTTCAACCCAATCTGCTGGCTGAAGAGAAAGATGTTTGTTTATAAAAGGAGCTGGGAAGTTGTGGACTTTTTACCTTTGCTGCTGAAACCCTGTTCAGATGGAGACAAGACAACCCTAGAAACAGTGCTGGGAAGTGGGAGGGGGTGAAGAGAAAAGAGGGCCCAGGAGATGGTGAAGAAAGAGTGGCTCCCCACCTTTATGTTAAAGAGAGAGAGAAGGCAGACACTCAATGTTTTATGCCTTCACAGCCTGTTCTGGTAAGGTCCTTGGATCTCCCTGGGGTTCCAGGGTGCCTAGTCTAATAAGCTCCAGATCTGTCAACATCACTTGCCTCTGTGAAGGGACAAGGGGGGAGTGGGAGACCTCAAGAGAGGAACAAAGAGAATTTAGAAAGATGAGAGAGGCTGGAAATGGAGAGGTGGAGGGATATGCGGCAAAAGCAACCTAAGGAAGAGATGGAAAATGGGACTGTCAGGAACCCGGCCTATGGTTTTTATTATCAGCAAGACTCAAAATCTCCCTTGCCTTAATTATGGAGTGAGAAGCGGGCAGGCTCAGAGAGGCAAGAACTGGGGGGCTTAAGACTGCAGATTTTGCTCCTATGTTTCCCCAGTTGTGTAAAACTTTTCACTTCTGATCTTCCAAGTGTCCTTCCCCTTCTCCCTCCTCTCCCTTCTCTTCCTCCTCTCCTTCCTCCCAGGCACAGCCAGCTTCAGAGGGACAGGAGCAGCTCGGAATGCCAGGGACAGGGACAGAGGAGTACAGGAGCAGGGTCTGCCGACAGCCAGCCCGGAACAAGGCAGCGCTTGTGCGTAGAAGCTTTTCAAGGCAGTTTTACAGTTACAGGGACACTGGACGGAGAGGAACAGAGAAATTCCAGAGATGTTTCACGTGCAAGCGGATATTTCCTTTGAGAGTTTCTAGACTAAATAATACTCCTTGTGTCTCAGGGACGGTGTATACTGCTGACCTGGCAATGTTCTCTACGTGCAGGGTGAGCGCAGGGAACCCCGCGGTGGCCTGGAGGGAGACGGTAGCAGAGGGAGGTGAAGCTGCCTGAATAAATGTCTTTACTGGAAGAATATTGGTGCTGTTCTCCCTTCGCCTGACACAACATCCATTTCAAATACAGAGGGAGAATTTGGAGGCAGACCTTGGAAATGAAATGGGCTGGATTTCTGAGAATAAATGTACCTGGGCCTGTCTAGTCACCATTTATATATATATATGTATGTATTGGTAGACTTGTTTTTCAGAGCAGTTTTAGGTTCATAGAAAAATTGAGTGGAAAGTACAGAGATTTCCCATGTACCCCACATGCACAGCCTCCCCCACTAGGAACATCCCTCACCAGATGGTGCATTTGTCACAGTTGATGAACCTGCATTGACACGTCACATTAGGGTCCACTCATGGTGATGAATGTTCTGTGGATTTGGACAAATATATGACATGTATCTCCCATCGCAGTATCATACAAAGTAGTTTCACTCCTTAAAAATCATCCCTTCCCCACTCTCCATGTCCCTGGTAACCACAGATCTTTTTACTGTCTCCACAGTTTTGCCTCTTCTGGAGTGTCACACAGTTGAAATTATACAGTATGTCGCCTTTTCAGATGCGCTTCTTTCATTTAGTCACATGCACTTAAGTTTCCTCCTTGGCTTTGCATGGCTTGACAGCTCGTTTCACTTGAGTGCTAAATAATATTCCTTCGTCTGGATGTAGCCGTTTTTCTATATATTTAAGAAGCCAGAGTTTTTAATGGAATGATATAATTTATTAATAATTAATATTATAACAAAATCTATGATAAGATAAAAAGCAATGCTTGGCTTAAGTAAAACAAACTCTCTGACAACTATTAATATGAAGGTTATTATTATCCTTCTGGTTGTAATATGTAAACTGAGGCACAAAGGGAATCTGACAAAAAGTCAGTGGGAGGAGATCCTTTTAAAGAACAGAAGAGTCTAGAATCTCAGCCATTTGCTCTAACACAGATAAGAGCATACATAATATACTGGCGTACGTTGGTAATATTTTAAATGTATAAATGTGGGGAGGAGACGGACTCTCATTCCCAGCCCCTCAGGTTGCCATGCAAAGGGAATTCCTTAGAGTAATACTCCTTGCCTCTCCCCCTCCCCCTTATCACTTCCTCTTCTCACCCATTCCTCTCCCAAGGGAGGAGGAGCCACTTTCCCAAGGGGGAGGTGGAGAGGAACTGGGCATGCTCAGAGCATCCCCCATCCCCCTCCCTTCTGGAATGGCTTGGCTGCAGAGAACACGCAGGTCAGCTGGCCAACTCTCAACCAGACAGCGTAAATCAGCACGTTCGATTCAGCGTAAGCAAGCCCACTTGCCCACAGACCTCAGCCATGTCCTACAAACAGCTGTATAAAAATTATGACACTGACATCCCAGTCTCCATTTTATCAGACTCCTGCCTCTGCTTGGTTGTTCTGTTTTAAGTGGGAGGATACCCCCTCCCAAACCTAATACTGTCATCATCGATAGCTTTTAAAAGGGTCTCGTCACATTACCAACCAGATTCTTCTTGGTGCTGAAGTGTCTCTACCATCACTGAGTCTGGTTACTTTGAAGGACAAGATTTAGGGAGCTGAAGCAGCAACTTACATTAAAAGCACTGGACTAACCTGCAAGTTTATCCAGCCTACTTTCAGGAAATCATTTGATCCCTTTGAGAAATCTGACTGAAAAACTAATTTTAGACCAGAAATTCAACTACCTACAGCCTATATAATGATTCTATCTAGAAAGGTCTACATAGAACCAATTACCAACTAAACTCTCCAGGAAAGAAAAACAGATATTAAGGCTATTCCAGGTTTTGTCAGGTGTTGCAAGAACCTTCTTCTTCGGGCCCCATGGTCTGATACACATTTTCATGCCTTCAAGCTCATCCCAGTACATCCGGATCACTGTGTAACATCTGAATTTTCTTGAGCCTAGGTTGAAATACCACCACAACTTACTAACATCGACGTGATAGTAAAAAGTGTAATGTTGATGTATTTGGCTGTGTGGGGACTACACAAAAATCAGGGTGAGCCCCCTGAGACCAGAAGCCACTTTGCCTATAGGTAGTGTCTTCTCTACACATCATCATTCATGAGAACCCATTACTATTTGATAATTAGGAGGAGGAGGAGGGTGATGATGACGGGAAAGGTCTTCCTGAGCACAGTGACCATCTTGGTTGAGGTGGGCTGCTCAGTGAGATGACACTAAATGTCTGGTGCCGTGACTAACACGTTGACATTCCCAACTGCTCCTCCCTTGCCCATCTCCACTCACGCTGCAAAGGCCACCTGTGTCTGGCCCAGTTCTACCAAAAGACACATGCATGGATCTCCTCTGGAGCTCCCTCTGGAAGAGGTTTTGCTTTTCTTCGATGAGAGACAGACAGGACTGCCAATGCCCTATCCCCTCCATCCTGCCTTGACGGTGGGCATGATTCCCAAAGCTGCTACAGCCATCGATGACCATGAGGTGACCAGCCAATGTTCTACAGCTGCTAGTAGCCCAGTGCACAATGGCTCCTCCAAATGCCAATCTTCTCTCCCTGGGTGTAACCGTGGCACTAGTGGGATATTGGATCATCATGAAACAAGCTGGGCTTTTAAAACTAACCACTACCTCCTACCCTCAGCTAATACAAATGGAATAAGAAATGATTCTGTTTCAGTTCTGGCGAAGGTCCTGAGGCAGAGAACAAACCAGGAAATGCCAACTACTCCCATGTCCCGAAGTGAGGCATTAGATCAGCTCTTCAAAGAGCTGTCTGAGAATCTGTGACCACCCACAGGTCAGAGCAGGGCAAAACCAAGAGGGAGAGATTGTTGGATGCTGCAGCACTTTTTCTCCCATCGCCCCCTGCCCCCCACCATGAATGAGAGGAGGAAGCCTAGTAAGAAGGATCTAAAGGAGGCCATTCGGACTGCTACCCAGGAACTTGGGGACCAGACCATGGCCACCTGTCACATGCCTGAAAAATCTTCATAGTAAGAAGTCCTAAAGTCAGAACAAGGAGAGGTGGCTGCGCAGTTGAGTACAGAGTCTCACCTTCCTGGTATTTTCTCGTGGACCAGATAGGGACCATGAGAAAGAGCTGGCCCAAAAGGGCTGCCAGGAGAGAGGCGCTGAACAAAGGTGCTAAGGCACCAGCTGAAGGTGTCCTCATCCCAACAAGGGAACCACAGGGGAGCAATCCCTCAGCTCCTGGGGCTGTCTCCAAAGAATCCCAAAATCCCTCCCAGGAGAAAAAGTTAGCTTTAAATGTTTTCCAAGGCCAAAGGAAGCATTGGCCTATTACATGGGTACAACTCAACTCTCAAGGGGCCGAGGCAGCCCAGTGAGTGGGAGAGAGGATGGTAGACAGAAAATGTAGGGGAAATCGAGAGTGAGCGTTAATTTTTTGTGTCAACTTGATTGGGTCACGGGGTGCCTAGATATTGGGCCAAACATTATTCTAGGTATGTCTGGGGGGGATGGGTTCTAGAAGAGATTAGCATGTGAGTCGGTAGACTGAGTAAAGCTGATGGCTCTCCTCCATGGGAGTGGGCCTCATCCAACCCACCGAGGGCCTGAAGAAAATAGGAGGCTGAGTAAAAAAGAATTCTCTCTCTGCCTGACTGTCTTCAGGCTGAGACATTAGTCTTCTCTTGCCTTTGAACTTGGACTCAGAATGAAACCTACACCATTAGATCTGCTTGCTGACTGCAAATCTTGCACTTCTCCACCTCCATAGTCCTGGGCTATTGGCTAAAGGCCAATTCTTTGCGGTCAGTATTGACTAAAGACCAATTCTTTAAAGTATCTTACCAGTTCTGTTTGTCTGGAGGACACAGACTCATAGAGGATGCTTTGAGAAGGACTCTTCCCCCATCTCCCACTATAAGCTTCTAGCTGGGAGCAGCCCACTGGGTAGGAAGAAATTTAATTTCAGTGAACCCCTGTTGCACAGAGACCCTGTAGACTAGAAGTGACCAGAGGACTTGTTATCCAATTGCACTGGAAGGTCACATAGCTGCCAGGCATTTCATGGGGCGCTAAGGAGAAACAAGCCCCCCTCCCACCGACCCCCCCAGGTATTATTGAACAGGCCCTGGAGAGTAAAGAAGAGGGTTTCACTTATGTGCACCCACAAACCCTGTCTGTGCCACACCCCGGTTTCACAAACATGGCGTGTGATGCCTGTGGTTGGCGTTTTCCGATGGAACCTGAACATTTCCCAGGTCCCTTCTCCCAAACACTAAACTCCCTTTTCTCTCCTTGGAAATCTGTGCAGGTTCTAGAGCCCAAGACTAAGTGGAATGTAGGTCTTCAGTTTATTAAGTATAAAAAGTAGCTTCCAGGAGCATAGAATTACATGATTCCTTTTGAAATGTGCATGAAAAGCAACTCCTTTCAAAGCCATGTCACTTCCCGTCGTGCAAGAATCCTGCTGGAATTGGGAGGGTTGCATCAAATTGAGTTCCAAGCTACGTCTCAGTCTCAGCGGGTGAGAGTCTTTGCACCAGACAGTGTGCTGAAAACCACCAGACCAGGAGTAGCTGACGTTTATCTGTATCTGCCGAATTCCCAGGAATACTGTGGGGGTTTCCAGCCCATGTGGGAAGCACTGCCTGTGCCTGGAGGTGCAAGAAGGGGGAGATTGGGCAACTTCTGCTTCTCCACTCCCACTGCCCTCATCTCGCTTGTTGTTCACTCTTTCCAAGTTCTCCTGGTCCCCTGTGCCAAGGCAGGCTGGATCCAGCCAGGATATTTATAGTGCTGGTACAGGACTGGGCAGCTAGTGGGAGCAGATGTTTTCTGATATGGGGAAAGGAAGCTATTTATACTGGGAGTTGGATGAAAATTAGTCAGAGGGGAGGCTGCACTCATAGTTGATGTTTCTGTCCTCCCAACTCTGGGGAAAATTCTCCAGGTCCACAGGTGAAAATATCCTCCCCTTACCGCCTAGACGGTTCAATTCAACAGCCGCTGAGTGAGTGCCAGTCCTGAGTGGGCACTGAGATGAATAAGACAAGGTCCCTCTCCTTGGTACAGCCCAAGAGGGGAGACCTCATGGAAGCAAATCATGATGATTTGGTCCATTCCTGCCAGCTGAGGAGCAACGTGATGGACATGCTGGAGACGCAGGAGGCTGCTGGGCCTGGGGCAGCGGCGTGGGGCAGGGGCGAGGGGTACGGAGAGCAGTGGTCACAGAGGGCCCCAAGGCCAGTGAGCACTAACCTGGCTTCGAAAGATGCAGGAAAAGTCCAAGTGAGAAGGCATCAAGGCAGTGGGAATGGAACGCAGGGTATGCAGGTTTTGCAGCCTGCCCGAGGCATTCTGGGAACATCCAGGAACCAGACGTGGTCTGTGGCCAGAAGGGCTTCCTGAGAATTTCTGAGAAGGAGGCAGAACAGGTAAGCTGGGCTGTGAAAGGCCATCATCCATGATCGGGAGTGTGTACTTATGCGGACTTGGCCTTCAGGCAGGAGGAGCAGGCAAAGCTTTCTAAGAAGGGAAGCAATTGTTATTCCAGGGAGCGACGGAAACGGTGGATGGGTGAGCAAGTTTCTCCCGCGGCTCCAGTGTCCTGTGGCACCAAGCCTGGCACACAGTCGGTGCTCCATAAATGCTTGCTGAAAGAACAGATTCACGGAGCTGCATCCCTGTCTGGAGGCGGCATGCAGACCATCTACAAGATGAGTCCAGGCAGACTTGCTGGGTGCCAGATGGCAGCCACGGGCACCGTCCCCTCCACGGGCAGGTCCACACCCCCCCCCAAGGTTTCTCCCACTGAGCGTTTCCTGGCCACTGCTTGGCCTGCAGTCCCCTCCCTGCCTTGTCCCCTGCTCTGGTTCAGCCTGTTGCTTTTTCTCCACCTTAGCATTCTCTGATTTGAAAACCAAGTAAAAATAATTAATAATAATAACAACAACAACAACAAAAGATGCTTCTGTGTATCTTGGCTGAAGCTTTGGGGAGATGGAGTACATTTACAAATGCAAACAACTTAAAACTGAGTATTAGCCTTTTCCTTGTTTTTAAATATCCTTAAGCCATTTCTGCCAACTCAGTTCTGGCCTTTACCCCACTTCTGGCCTCTTTCTCTGCCTCCAGGCTCTTCCCTTCTCTCTTCCCAAATGCTTATTTTGCTATTAGGCAGAACAGTTTAAGTCATTTGGGGACTTGGTTTTGTTTTCTGGTCTCCTTTTCTCCTAACTCTGAGGGCCTCACCTCTCACCCCTTACCTAGGTGTTTTCCTAAATAAAGACCTTTTGTTCCCTAAGAAGTACATGGGTTCCTCTCGGTAAGAAAGTCATTTTTCCCACAACAAAGCATATGGAGCAGCTGTGTGATACAGTTTATACCTGTCACTGCAGGGGACGAGAAAAATAAGTCTTATCCTTGGGACAAACGATGGAGGAGGACAAAGAGTGTCTGCTTGACAAACTCTTTCGGGCTCCTGAAACTTCTCCTAAGTTCTGCTGTTCCCTTTCTTCTGAAATCCTGTTCTAGCAAGAACCCTGCTAAGTCAGTTCAGCAAGAACCCCCACCTTCAATATCTGAATGGGTTCCTCATCCCCCACCATCTCCCAGGTGGTGTCTGACCCCCCTTGCCTGCCTTCAGCAAGAATCCCATTAGGTTGGTTGAGCCAGAACCCTCTCTAACCCCTGGCGTTTCCTCTTAGCAATTTTCCAACCACTGACCCCCTACACCTTAGCTATAAATTCCCACTTGCCCACACTGTATGGAGAGTTGAACCCCATCTTTCTCCTGCACTGCAAGACCTCATTGCAATGTCCCTATAGCTTTGCTACACCCCCCTTGAATAAAGTCTGCCTTACCATCTTCAACAGGTGACACTGAACAATTTTTTCTTTTACAGGAAAAAAGACGTAACCCAGAGCACTGCAACTTGGCATTTATCCTCTTGCTCAATGGGGAGCTCCATTTTATGTGTAGAAATACAGAGACGAATCATGCCTGCATGGGCTGGGAGCAGATAGGACAGGGGGAAAGCTCTTCTAGATGACCTTATAAAGGAAGAATTAATACTCCTGGGCAACTAACTGGGTTTCAGAGATGGAGCTGATGGAGGTAAGAGAGGAAGGGCTCACGGTAAGGGTGAAGAGGGGAGGGGAAGGACAAGGATAAAATGAGGAAGATGGAAAGAGAAGCTGTTGGGGAGAAGGAGAAAATACAAGTTTTAAATGTTTTGAGGAGGAGATGGACGCTGAGAGGAACCCAACCCCCCCAACCCTCTCTCTACTCCCGGAGGCTGAGTTGTTTTCTGGGAGAACAAGGAGAGCCCAGCAGCACCAAGGCCTGGGCATTAGAGAGAAATAAGCACCAGCAGGAGTGGGCTGTGCTCAGCAGAGAGCCTTCCCATGGCAGCCACCTCTGTCCTCAGCCCTAAGTGAGTGTCACATTCTTGGCGGACCTTGTCTTCCTGCAAGGATTGGAAACTTGGTGAAAAGTCCCGGTGTGTTCCTGACCCTTAGGCATTTGATTCAAATTCTTGGTTTCTTCTTGGAATGCTTCAAAGGTTTTCAACGTAAATCCAGATTTCCCCCTCCCCCCACCACGTGTATATTTCTGTCCCACTCCTATTTGGCTTGGTCAGGGGTTAGTGGCGAAAGCTGGGAAACGAGAGAGCTGGGTGCCACTGGGCTCATCCTCTCTGAGCAGCCCTTCTCACAGAGCAGTGAGGCCAGTTCGGTGTGTCATAGGGAGATGTACTAGGACAAGCATTCAGGGAGGTGTGAAAGGTTACGGAAAGCAATGTCAAGTCCCACCAGAGGCCCAGGTGGAGGAAGGAAGGTGAGTGACAGAGACGCCCGGGGTCTGCAAAAACACAGTCACAGACGGCAGTGAAACTAGAAACAAACAAGGACAAAGGTGGCGAGTTTTTATAAAGCTAAATATATTCCATTTAAAGGCCATCCGTTGGTCATTTGCTGTGAGATTAAGTAATTCCATGGGAAGAGCTTTCTTTTTGAAAAATGATTAGAATAGTACGTGGCTGTTGTCCTTAAAGTTCTTTCTGGCAGAATGAAAAGTCAGCAACATTAAGTAAGTCCCTCCACTTAAAGGAGGGGGGGAAAATGGCTGGCTCTAGGGAGCCCTGACTTTGAGGGTCATTCAGGGCTGGCTCTGCATCTCTTCGTCACTGTGCAGGGAGGGCTCCAGAAGGAAGGCCTAGGACGAAGGATAAGGAGTTTTGAGAATAAGCCTGAGCATCATTCTCTCTCTTTGCCTTGCCACCTCTCCCCCCATCCCCACATGAAACCTGTGTTGTGAAAATGTCAGAGGCAAAAACTTGCTTAAACCAGGCTGAAGGACCTGGTGTGCACAGAAGACAGTCCCATCCGAGGCAGTGGTGGCCAGAACACAGGTCCCCAGGGAACAACAGGCCAAGCTGACCCTTAGAGGTCCCCAACAAAACTAGAGGTCCAGGGGTCCCAGCCCTTATAGGAGTGGCCTGGGACTAAGCAATTAAAGTATCTAGATTGTGAGGCTTCCCTCCGTGTGTCAGGTTCCCTGGAGCATGGGGGTTGAGGCGTGGGGTGGGTGGGTGGGTGGGTGGGGAGCAGGTGACAAAGCTGCCTGCACTATCTGCAATGTGGAGCCCAGTGAGGCCAGGAGTATGTCACTGGTGGAAACATCCACGGGTGGAAGAGGTGCAGCAACACTGGCCACAGGAAACTTGAAAAGAACACCGACCACGGGCCAGCACTGTAGACTGCTCCAGGGCATGGCTCCTGCAGCGTGAATGTAAACCCTGCACCTACTGGAAGAACTGGGGGAAAGGGATCACCCCAGTTTGCGTCCTGTGACTTGTACACACGCATGCGCTTACACAGGTGCACACATACACCATTTGGTGGCACGTCCCCTCCACCCCTTGCTCACCGGGTGGGAGAGTTGGGATCCCTCTCCACGGGGTCCCAGAGATGTGAGAGCTGTGACAATGGAAAGTCTGTCCCTGGACAACCCTCTCCGGTACACAGGGCACAGGAACGTGTGGCTGAGGGCTCCCTGCAGTGGTCTCCTTACAACGACCAACAGCCACCAAGAAAGAAAAATGTCTAGGTGCAGCTTTCTGGCATTAGCAGCTGCACCCAAGGTGAATAGGGTCTGTTTCAACAGACTATCTTTAGAGAAAGGCTCCTTTTTGTCTATTTTCTCAGACCTCTTTACTTTCAAAGGCCTCAAATGGGGTTGACGCTGTCACTTGGAAAAGGGGGACATTATTTCTGAGTCATAAAACGGAATGGAAACCAAGAAGGAAACTCAGTTTGTAGTCTACTGTTGTTGTTCAGTAGAAAATTTAGTTATTTTATCAGAGCGTTGTCAGGTCAGCTGCGTTTTATCATAAAACCATCGGGCTACCCAAGAGGAAACCGCAGTCCCTATACGTGGTTTACAAACCCGCACGATTGGGAGAACCTGGAAATCTCCCCACCCCCTTTCCTGAGGCTTGGAGCTGAGGAAGCGAGACCAGGAGAGCGATAAACGAGGAGTGTGGCGCCCCCTGGCGAGAGCGGATCGAGCACCCTGCGTGGGCGTCCACCTGCGCTGGGCTGGGGCCTTCATCTCCAGTTGCCTAACGTCTTCCCACTTTTGTGCAAAACCTAAGCTTCATAGCTTTGCACGAGGCCCTGCAGAGTCTGCACCTTCGGACAACATGGAGCTGATGTGGTTCGATCTTGGAAGACCTAATGTAGATTTTGGCCAAGTGGGGAGAGAGGTGTTTGTCCCAGCGGGTGATGCACAGATCAGGGAAGGACTAGGACCACTGAAAGGCAGAAGGCTGAAGGGGCTCAGGCCTTGTGGTCCCAGCATGCTGCCCAGGGGTCTCAGAGAAGGAAGCCATAACACTCTCCTAGCCAGCCATCGCTGCTGCAGCCTGGGCTTTTCCTCCAGGGTAACGACTGGGCAGACATCAGGAAAACTCCAAGTTGAACCAAGCATCTCTTGTCTATCTAGGATAAAAGGACTTGTGCAATATGATTATAGAAAGTCCTGGGGGAAATTAAAAACAGATGCCACATGCTTGTAAAGAGGCATGGTCTCAGAACAACCCAATACCAGGACTCGCCTTCTGGGTCAAGTGGAAAAGTTTGTGAAAGGCCAAAGAAGATGGATTCTGTTTTCTCAGGTCCTGACTTGAAGCCTAGAGGAAGTTATAGGGGGTGAGTTCTGGATACAACCCCGATACTGCCAGAATCTCTCCAGGCTCAGATTTGCATGCCTGACGTTTCCAGTCCCCAAGCTGAGATTCCATCCGGGGATGGATGACTTGATTCTCATAAATAACATCTGTCTCTACGTCGCATTGATAAGGGTCACTCTGGGCGTGAACCTGAGTCACTAGGGATCCAAGTGGAATTTCTCTCTGCACCATAGATGTAATTCAGGTGGTGGGTTCCTTCTAATTATTCTGAAATTCCTTGGAGAGATCATCCACAGACTGCTGGAATTAGGCAAGACGGACTTTGATGCACCCTGGAGGGGGTACACTCCCATCTCCTGCAGAGGGCTTGAAGGTCCTTGAGGCTGGGCTCTCAGAAGATCCGGCAGGGACCCTGAGAAAGAAATTCAAAAGATTCCTTCATGACATCATTGACCCCAGAAAAGAAGATCTGAAAGCTGCATATACTCTCTGGCCTTAACACGCCGAAGTTTAGATAGATATTTTCTCCCTGGAATTAAAAAAACGCCAATGATCAAACTTGAAAACATCCTTATATTTTCAGCGGAGCAGCAAAGTAAGAGCTTTCTCAGATTCAGAGTCTTGGAGGTGGTGTTGGGAGAGAGTCTGTCCCCCAAGTAGTGACATGGGCATTAGGAGAACAGACTGAGCTAAGGGTTTCGTTGCCAGGTGTTCATCTTGGCAATGCCTACCGCTCTCACCTCTATTCACTTTTTTCTTATTCTTACTTTTGTGGCATATATTTTTTACTGAGATGTGATTCAATTTACCCTTCTAAAGTATACAATGCAGTGGGGTTTCGTATATTCACAGAGTTGCCCATCCATCACCATAATCCATTTTAGAACATTTTTATATTCTAAAACAATCCCAAAAAGAAACCCTGCTCCCTTCAGTCATCATCTCCAATCCTCCCATCTTCTCTAGCCCTGGACAATTACTAAATTACTAATCTACTGTCTCTATGAATTTGCCTATTCTGGACATTTTGTATCAACAGAATCATACAATATGCTGTCTTTTGTGTCTGGCTTCCTTCACTTTCTATAATGGTATCAAGTTTCATCCATGTTGTAAGGTCATCCATCTATCAGTACTTTATTTTTTATGTCTGAATAATTTCCCATTCTGTGGATAGACCCCATTTTATTTCTCCGTTCACCAATTGATGGCCATTTGGGTGGTTTCTACATTTGGGCCATTACGAATAACACTGTTATGAACATTTGTGAACACGATTTTGTTTACACGTACATTTTCATTTCTCTCTCATATCAAAGAGTGGAATAGCTGGATTATATGGAAACTCCATGTTTAACCTTTCCAGGAACTGAAGACTCATTTCCACCCCTGGTCACTTTTCAGGAGTCCTACGAATTGGTCAGACATTCATGACACAATACTAGTATCACCCATCTTTCCAAAAAGATTCTAAACAAGTACGAGGGTGAAACCTCAGTTTTAGCTGAGAAAGTTGGCTAACCTGCTGCTTTGGTTAGATGAAATTAATAATAATAATAATTTTTAAAATCCCATTTTGTTCTAACTTTTGTTAAGAAGGCTTCTAATTCAAATTAGCACGTTATAGCTGCATCCCTTAGAAAGAAGGGAGCAGGGAAGACCATTTGACTTTCCTTGGCCATCAGCATACAGGGCGTTCAGGGCTCAGCCATCCATTCACTAACAGTTATTAAGAAACAGTTGCATGGAAGGCTTGGGCCTAGATAGTCCAGATCCACAAGCAAATAAGGTGGACACTGCTTCTGTCTTCTTGCACCAAGTTCTAGTATGGGAGAGAATCAGACACAACTGACAAAAATTTGCTTTATAGGTAACAGAGGGACTGGGACAGAATAACAAAGGTTTTGGGGGTAGGGGGCTGCCTCAGACAGGATGATCAGGGAATCCCTCTCTGAGGAGGTGTATTAGTTCTGTTGCCATAACAAGTTAGCACAGACTCAGCAGTTTAAAACAACACCCATTTATTAGCTCTACGGTTCTGTAGGTCAGAAGTCTGGGTGGCTTAATGGGGTTCTATGCTAAGGGTCTCACATGGCCAAAATCAAGGTGTTGGCCAGGCTGGGATCTTATCTGAAAGCTCTCCGAAAAAATTCACTTCCAAGTTCATTCCAATTGCTCACAGAATCCAATTTCTTGCAGCTGTAGGACTGTCAGTCTGCTCATGCTGCTATAACAGAATCCCATAGGCTGGATGGTTTAAACAACAAACATTTATTTCCCACAGTTCTGGAGTCTTGAGAACTCCAGAATCAAGGCACCAGTGTCTGGTGAGAACCAGCTTCCTGGTTCACAGGCGGCCATCTTCTCTCCGTGTTGTCACTTGGTGGAAGAGGCAAAGGAACTCCTTTTATAAGGGCACTAATCCCCTTCATGAGGGCTCTACCTCATGACCTAATCACCTCCCCAAGGCCCCACCCCAAACACCATCACACTGGGGGTGAGGGGGGCTTCGTTTTCAACATATGAACTTGGGGGACCCAAACATTCAGTCTGTAACAAGGACCGAAGTCCTGTCTTCTTACTGCCTGTCGGCCAGGGGTTCGCCCTCAGCAACTTGGTGGTACCCACATTCCTTCTCACCTGGCCCCACTACCTTCAAGGGTACGTCCAATCCAGTCCTTCTCATGCTCTGCATCTCTCAACGTCTCCTTCTGCCACCAGCCAGAGAAAGCGCTCTGCTTTGAAGGATTCGTGTTTTCCTATCTTAAGGTCAACGGTCTCGTACAACATGACACAACCACGGGAGTGCTATCTCATCATAGTCACAGGTTCACGGAGCTATAGAGATGCAAGTGAAGGATGGCCTGAGAGGAGGTGAGCGAGCGGGAAAGAACCTCTCGACCATCCATCCGGGTCCTTGTAGATATCTGTGGACAGGATGGAGTTGAAAGCGTACCAAGCCCAGGACTCTTGGAGGGGAGTGTTTCTAGAATGAAACCCCTGAAATTATTTTTTTAAATAGTTTGATTAAGATATAATATATAATCGCCATGCAATAAACAGCACATATTTAAAGTGTACAATTTGATACCTTTTGATATATGTATACAACCATGAAAACATCGCCACAATCAAGATAATGAACACATTCATCACTCCCCAAGTTTCCTAGAGCCCCTGTGTCACTTCTTCTTCCCACCCCTTCTGCTCCCCCATCCCCAGGCAGCCACTGAGCTGATTCCCGTCACTATAGATTAGCTTGCATTTTCTAATTTTCTGGGGTCTTACATAAATGCAATCATACAGTATTGTTACGGGATGAATACTGTCCCTCCCAAAATTCATATTTTGAAGTCCTAACCCCCGGTACTTCAGAATATGACTATATTTGGAGATAGGGTCTTTCCAGATGTAATTAAGTTGAAATGAGGTCATTAGGGTGGGACCTAATCCAAGATGTCCTTATAAGAAGAGATTAGGACATAGACACATGCAGAGGGATGACCATGTGAGGACAGCAAATGAAGATTCATTTACAAGCTGAGGAGAGAAACTTCAAGAGAAAACAGACCTGCGAATACCTTGATCTCGGACTTCCAGACTCCAGAACTGTGAGAAAATACAATTCTGTTGTTTAAGCCACCTGCTCCTTGGGGCTTTGTTATGGCAGCCTTAGCAAACGATTACAGGTATGTCCTTTTTATTTTGTCTGACTTCTTTCATTCAGCATAATTATTTTGAGATTCACGTGTGTTTACATGTATCAGTAGTCCATTTCTTTTTCTTGTTGAGTGATATTCCATTGTATTTATCCGTTCACCTGTTGATGGCCATTCAGGCTGTTTCCAGTTTTTGTTTATTATAAATAAAGCTCCTATGCATACTCGTATACAAGTCTTACAGGTAAGAACACATATTTCCTTTTCTTTTGGTAAACATTTAAGAGTAGAGTGACTGGGTCACATGGCAGTTGTATCTTTTACTTTTCTAAAAGCTGCCAAACTCTTTTCCAAAGTGGTTGTACTATTTTACGTTTCCACCAGCAATATATGAGCATGCCAGTTTAATCATTCTAATAGGTGTGTAGCAATATCTCATTGTGGTTTCAATTTGCATTTCCCTAATGACTCATATGCTTATTGGCCATTCAAAAAGGAATCCATACGCTTATTAAACAAAATAAGCATTTGTTTGTTCAAATATTTGGCCCATTTTTAAATGGGTTCTTTTTAGACTCCTTTATATTTTTTGACTACAACTCCTTTATCAGATACATGATTTGTAACTATTTTATGGCATTCTGTGGCTTGTCTTCAGTCTCTTAATGACTTTAAAAAAAAAACACACAGAAGTTTTTCATTTGGATTAAGTCCAATTTATATCAATTTGTTCTTTTATGGGTTTTGCTTTTGGTGCCCTATCTAAGAAATCTTTGCCTAACCCCAGGTTACAAGATTTTCTCCTGTGTTTTCTTCTAAAAGTTGTGTATTTTTAAGTTTTATATGATGCAAGTTATGGATGAAGGTTTTGGGGGAGGTTTTTTGCATGTGGATATTCAGTTGTTCCAGAACATTTGTTGAAATTACTATCCTTTTTCCACTGATTTGCCTTTGAACCTTTGTTGCAAATCTGTTGTCCATATTTGCGTAGGTCTATTTCTGGGCTCTCTAGACTGTTCCATTGATCTATTTGACTGTCTTTACACCAATACTACAATGTCTTGCTTATTGTAGCTTTATTAAGTCTTGAAATCAGGAGCGTGAGACCCCCCCCGCCCTTTGCTCTTCATTTTCAAAGGTGTTTTGGCTCTTCTACGTTCTTTGTATTTCCATTTAATTTTAGAATCAGTTTGTCAATTTCTATCCAAAAAAAAAAAAAAAAAGCCTGCTGAAATGTGACTTGGATTGCATTAAAACTATAGATTAATTTGGGAGAGAATTGACATCTTAACCGTAAATTTTTAAATTGAGATATAATTCCCATACCATAAAATTTACCATTTTAAAGTGTACTATTCGGTGGCTTCTGGGACGGTCACAAGGTTGTAAGGCCGTCACCACCATCAAATTCCAGAACATTTTCATCACCCCAAAAAGAAACTCTGGACCCATTAGCAGTAACTCCCCCAGTTCCTGGCAACCACTAATCTACTTTCTGTCTCTGTGAATTTGCCTATTCTGGACATTTCACATCAATGGAATCATACAACATGAGACCATTTGTGTCTGGCTTCTTTCACTTAGAATACTGTCTTTAAGGTTCACTCAGGTTGCAGCAGACATCTTAAAAGTATTGAGTCTACAGCACCTAAATAAATGGATAAAGATACAGACCTGGGACAATCTGCAGAAATCACTTTTTAGAAATAAGCCCCTGAAATCAGCTTTTGAAACATACACGTATTGGCTTATTCTTCCTCAAAGGAAACCATGTGATTCATTTCCAGTTAACTGAGGGGATGGCTGGCTGGAGTTTGTAAAATCATGGAACTTTAGAATTGATAAGAAACTTAGAATTCATGTAGTCAAGAGCTTGCAAATCGGTTGCCCAGAGGCCAACTTGGCAATCAGATGTGTTTGTGTGGCCTATACAGGACGTCCTTATTACGTGAGCCAGCATCTCAGAATTAGGGAGTTTTCACAAAGATTTCTTTTAAAACATCCCACGTCTGGCAGCCCAGGGCTCCCACCCTGCCTGGTGGTGGTGGGCTGGATGAGGAAAGGAGCCTTTTGTCCAGGTGTCCTTAGGCGCCACCACCCCACAGGGCACCTGTGCCCTCACACCAAGCCCATTCATTGTCAGAAAACCTACCTAACCTGTAGGCTGTTGAATGGGCATGAATAGTTTGAATGGTCAAACTATTCCTTTTATGGATAAGCCCCAGGAAGATTACCTGATTTGCCTGGGGCCAAACAGTGAGTTAGGAGCAAATCGGGAAAGCTGACATTGAATCCTGTGCTTTTCCCTGCTCTATTGGCATGCCTTCCCCACGGCGGCGTGTGACAAACTCATGGTGGTTGGCTTGGGACTTTTCCAGTCTTAGAACATAAAGTCCTGTAGCCTGGGAAACGGGGATGGTTGGTCATTCTACCTCTTATTTCCCACCCTTCTCTGTCACCAAAAAAAAAAAAAAAAAAAAAACCCACACAAAATAAAATAATTAAGTTTTTTTTTTAAAAAGTGCGGTTTTGCTGCCCTAGGATTTTTATCTTTTCTCTGGCCTGCTTGCTGAGTCAGACACGGCAGTTGTCACCACCACTGTCCCTAGTTTCTTTCTCCAAGAGGTATGCTGTGCCCTCCTTAGGGCAGTCACTCTGGGTAGAACACGATATTGTTGGTTTCCTGGGGCTCAGGGTCTGACACTGGGCCTGGTGAGGGAGAACGCCTGGCACATGAAAGGACCTGAGTCCCAGTGGAAAGCAGCTTGCTGACGCCTTGCTGCCAGAAGGCACAGAGCACCTCTGCTTATGATTAGGTGGCTGACTGCACTCGGAACCCAGCAGGCCAATGATGAAAGCTGTGAAAAGAACATTGTTATATGACTTTTCATAGTTTCCCAAGTAAATATTACACTCACTGCTGCTTGAATTACTAATGCCTTGGAAGTAGAGGCCGAAATCTGTTCCCAAACAGACTCCTCCTTTTTTCTCGGTCACCTAGGCACTGAGCATTGTTGTCGAATTGTTTTCCTGGGCTCACCCGCTCTCATAGCTCAGTACATTCCCTCGGAGTGATCTTGGCCTCCTGTAAGCCCCTATTTGCAGTCACCTCATTACCCAGCTCCTCCACACTAGCTCCTTATCCGGCAGGCAGCTTGAAGCAGGCAGGTGACCACAGAAAAGGGAGCCATGGAAAGGCAGCCACAGCTCCACCGTGCCCCTCCAAGGAAACGCTGCTTTGAACAGGCAACTTCCGGCAGAAATGGACCCTGCCAGACGCGTTACCTCCAGGCCTCGTTCTAAGGCCCTTAACTTCTTCCTCAGGGCCTCCTGGAGACGCCAGAGAAAGTGCCTGGACCCAACGGGCTCTGGGTCTTCACTGTCTTTATTACTGCTTATAAAAGCTAGTAAACAGATGGTTTGGTTTAGAGAAAATATGCAGCCAGGGTTATTAAAAAGAAAAAAAAAAGAAAGAAAGCAGAAGAATGAGGAGAGGAAAAGGAAAAGCAAGGCTTGTCCACAGCAGGAACGGTGACAGCTCGTAAATCCCAGCGCCGCCGGTTCTGCGTGTGTCTCTGGTTGGGGTTGTGCTGTCCCACCAAGCCCATCAGTCCTGAGAGAAGCCCAGACAAAACCAATCTCATGTAGAAAATGCACTCCGCCCCCCTCACCAGCCCCCTTCCGCACATACTGTGACATCCTAGTCAGATGAGTCTGGTTGCACTTGGGGCCAGCGGAGGCATGTGTCACTGTCCTTTGAGGAAGCTGCCCATACAGTAGCTGGCCACGGAGGAGCTGACCAGGCTGTAAGGGGGCGGGAGGATGAGCAACCGTGGAGATCTTTCTGGAGTAAGAGGAGCCAAGAGCATGGATTTCCGGCAGGAAAGAGAGGACATTAGGGGAGGTGGCTTGGTTACGTACCTGGTCATGACCTTGGCCAGAATAAAGGTACTGACCCACTTGAATCCACAGAGCCTTGCCCTGAGGAAAAGTCCAGCATGTGTGAACTCAGGATTGAAGAACAGGATGGGGACTCAAGCAAGGAGAGGACAAAGGTGCCTGCTACACGCTCTAGGGACCCCCTTCCCACACCCTCAGCATCTCCGAGGGTGACACCCTCAAAGTGTAAGGATTCAGTGGGTGGGGGCAAAGGGAGCAGAGAAGATTGGCATGTGGCACCGTCTTCTTGTCAGTGACTTAATATTCCAATCCAACTCCAGAGGGAACTTGTCCCACATCTGAGAGAAAAGCCACAAGAGGCCAAAAGAAGCAAAATGTTAACTCCTGGACCTATAAGAAACTGGAAGGAACAAGGCTTACAGGCTTGGAGTCTCATCCAAGGGTCCTAAAATGGGCAGGCAGTGGCTTCTGTCTCTCTTACTTAAACTAAAGCAACATATACAGAAACAGGAAGCCGATGGAGCAAGAAGCTGAGGAAGTGGGGCACAGGGACATGCCAACTGTAGAGACCCATCAAGTTCAGCTCAGTCGGTGGGCCAAGGTGGTGCTGCTCCAAGGGTGACACACAGGCTGTGCTTGGTCCACTTGTCATGAGCCCAACAACATAAGTACAGAAATCAAGAGTAAGCCCTGAGAGATTTTTATATGCCTTTCCCCTTGTTAGGTTTGTCCTATTATATTGTAAAGTGCAACTTTGTGGCCGTTGAACCTATTAAGAAAAAAGAAATGGGGGTTTATACAGTCAGCCCTCTCTCCATAAACCTGGTCCGTGGATCAAAAATATTCAGAAAAACAAAAAAGTTACATTGTTGCTGTCATGCACTGTAGAGTTAAGCAGCGGGCAATGGTTGCGTCTATACTAAACATGTATAGACTTTGTTTTCTTGTTATTATTCCCTAAAGTGACGATTTACACAGCATTTACATTGTATTAGGTATTATAAGTAATCTAGCAATGATTTAAAGTATATAGGAAGACGCAGGTTATCTGCAAATACTGTGCCACTTTATATAAGGGGCTTGAGCATCTGTGGATTTTGGTACCCATGGGGGGTCCTGGAACCAGTCCCCAGCAGATGCAGAGTGTCAAGTGCATTTTGTAATGCTTTTGTTTCTTCTATTTCATTTTCCCTGGGTATGTCATGGTTACTGCATTTCACAAAGGCAGCAGTCTGCAGTGGATTGGAAATGCCGTGTTTCCCTGAAAATAAGACCTAGCTGGACCATGAGCTCTAATGTGTCTTTTGGAGCAAAAATTAATATAAGACCCAGTCTTATATAAGACCCAGTCTTACATTATATTATATTATATAAACCCAGTATTACATTATATTATATTATATTATATTATATTATATTATATTATAGACCCAGTCTTATATTAAAATAAGACCAGGTCTTATATTAATATTTGCTCCAAAAGACGCATTAGAGCTAATTGTCCAGCTAGGTCTTATTTTCAGGGAAACACGGTGTTAAAAGCTGGTCCTTCTCTGCAGATAATTTAAGACTCACTGGCCCCAGGGGATGTAAATCATCAAGAACTGCTTCCCCACTCCCCATTTCTCCACCCCCAACCTCCTACACACACACACACACACACACACACAGTCCTGGGACAGAAAGAGTGACTCCCCTGCAGCAGCCCTGGGTGCTGACCATGCAGCCAGGAGCCTAGACCCGCTCCCACCACGGGGACACACAGGTGTAGCTGTTAGAACCCTGGCCCACACCAATCAGGCATCAAAATGGGCAACTAGAGCCAGCCCGGCAGTGTGGAGGTTCACTGGCCAGTAAAGAGGATGTGGGGTGGCCCTGGCATCCTGCTAGGAGAGGTGAGGGCTTCCGGAGACCTCCCTGGTCGGACTCATTATGACTCTGTGGTCACCTTTCTTTCTCCTTCCTCGCACATCAGGTAGAGATAAGCCTGGGAAGTCCAAGTTACAGGGCGTAAGGAAAAAGGATGCTGTGTCTTCTTCTTCTTTTCAATCAAGGTCACCCACATACACTGTACGCATGCTTCACACTCCCTGTCTGGACACCCCCACGGCCTGTGGGACAGGGAGGGTGGCTTCTAGTCCTGTCTGTTCTCTCCTCCCTGGGGGCAGTGGTGAGAAGGGCCACTCAAGTCTCTCAGAACTGAAAACTGCTGTTGGCTTCCACCCAAGAGAGAATGTGGTATATTATTCATTTATATAAAGTACAAAAACAGGCCAAACTAAACTACACTGTGAACTGCTAGGATGATGGTTACTCTGGGGGTTTAATGATGGGGAGTGGGGACCTTTGGGTGGCCTCTTCATGTGCTGTTTCTTGAGCTGGGTGCTAGTGAAAGGGTGCATTCAGTTTGCAGGGTGGGGGGGGAACTGTACACTTACGGCTTGCACACATTCTTCATATATATTAAGCATCAATAAAAAGTTTGAAAAACTGATTGACTCCAACCATAACGGCAAAAACAAAATAAAATATTGGGACAGAGGTCTTGCTCGGCTGTTCTGCTTGTGTGAAAAGCGCTGAGTCGTAGGACTGCAAAAAAAGAACAATTACCCCAGAAGAGAGGCTGGGATCTGCTTTTTGGGTCACTATTTTCCCAGGTGGTTGGGGGTAGGGGATGGTTGACTCATTTTTCTTGTTTCCCCTCCTGCCCTCATCCCCACCGTGTGGGGCTGGATGGGGGCCAAGGGCTGGGAGATTTGGGCTGTTGCCTTGGTAATGCTCAAATATTGGCTCCAAGTTATGATGGTAAAATAAATAAGCAGGAGCCTTGAGAAGCCCAAAGTGGCCCCACCCGTTGTTCCAGGTCCCCCGTCAAAGCCTGTGCACCGAGTTGGCTCATGTGCAGGGAAGCCTGGAGCACTCTCCAGGGAGAAGGGAGGACAACTCAGTGGCTGCATGTACCGCTGAGGCTCAGGGACCCATTTTCCATGCTGGAGGTCTTGTCTCAGTAGATGCTCCTAAAATTCTTGCTCACAGTCGTCTGGCAATACAGTGGCCTAGAGCCCAAATCCAGAGCCTGGGGGAGACTTCCTCCATTTCTGAAGGTGGGGTGCACACGGACGGTGAAGATAGAGCTGACTGTTACTAGTAGTGACTGTCACTAGCCACGCTTGCTTTCCGAAGGTGAACGCAAAGAAAATAGAGTCGTTTCTAGAAGCCAGGAGCCACGAGGCCCTGACTCAGGGGCACATCCAGGAACCGGGAGCAGGGGAGCAGAGATTCACAGCAGCAGAGAAAGGGACCCTGGTCTGGGAGGTGGAACAGACCTTTGCCCAGGATGAATTCTCAGTTCCAGTCCCGGCTCTGTCACCAAGCAGCTCTGTGACTAGGAAGTACACAGCAAGTCGTTGTCTCTTCTGGGCCTCAGTTTCCCCATCTGTAAGCCATTATTTTTACAGGCTCCAGCCCTGGGAACCAATCCCTTCGCAGTTGCTCCCAGCAGGCGCTCCCCACGCAGCTGTGGCAGATGTGCAGCACGTGGTCCAGGGGGAAGTGGAAACTGTTCGCCTCGCCCATTCCAAAAGCATCCAAATAATAAACCTCCATTAAAGTCTTGGCTCTGAGGTCTGCGTGTCCTGCTGTGTGCGCAGGGGAGGGGAGAGCATACACACTTGAGCAGGGGTGGGGTGGGGACAGCTCCCTCTGGGCACCGTTGAAGCATGGGGCGGTGATGGGAGGGGCCCTGAGTATGTGACAACCAGTGTTAGGTCACTGCTGTCCTCCCCTGGGGTGTGATGTGTCAGCAGGCAGCGATTGGCCTGTGCGCCATGATTCATGGCGGTGAGCATTCCTCCTGCAGGCCCCAGCCCTCAGCCCGCCGCCTGCTGCCTAGCTGACTCCTTGTTCTCGCTCCCTCCCAGTTCTGTCCTCCCAGGGCTCCAGCCTCAGGCAGCCAGGAGTGTGTGTGTCTGTGTGTGTGTGTGTGTGTGTGTGTGTCCGTGTGTGTGGAGGGGCAGACCGTGCACCAGCAGGGGCGGGGTGCCGCCTGGGAACCCTTCTGACAGGGGTCCTCTCCAAGGTCACAGGCAGCAGCGTGTTCATTAAGCACCTGCTATGTGCTACCTGTGTGTCAAATGCTTTAGGGGATGACAGTCCTTTGAGGGATGTTTTCACTTCCTATGGCTGCGCATAGCAAATTTCCACAAACTGGGCTGCTTAAAATAACATAAATTAGTTCTCTCACAGTTTAGAAGCTGGAAGTTGAGCATCAAGGTATCAGCAGGCCCACTCCCTGGAAGATGCTAGGGGACAGTTCTCCTTGGACCCCCAGCTTCCGGCGTCCCTTGGCCTCTGGCCACATCCCTCCCCTCTCTGCCTCCATCTTCACATGGCCTTTTTCACTCTGTGTGTCCTCTCCTTTTCTTATAAAGACCCTGTCGTCGGATTTAGGGTCCACCCTAATCCAGGATGATCTCATCTGGAGATCCTTAAACTAATTACATCCGCAAAGACCCTGTTTCCAAACAAGGTCACATTCTGAGGGGCTGGGTGGGGATGAATCTAGGGTGCCCCTTTTCATAATGAAGAAACAGGACCAGTCAAGTGAAGTGGTTAGTCTAGAGTTCCCTCAGCTGGTAAGGAATGGAGTAAGGATTCAAACCCAGGTCCCATGGGCCCAGTCCCCCCCATACTGTCTCTGCCAGAATCCAACATCTGGAAGAACTGCTACCCTACACATCCAGGTGGGAGGGGAAACTGGTGGGAAGTCCTCAGCCTTCAGGAGCAAACCATGGTCCCACACTCCAGTTATTCTCTAACTGCAGAATCCCTGGAAAAAGATGGTTAAATCTCTCCCAGAGGTTCTGACCCAGGTGGCTGGTGGGGGAGGAGAGAACTAGGATCTGCCGTATAAGCAAAGCCCTCAACCCCCGGTTGATTCGATGCAGAGGGTGTCCAGGACCACGTCCTGAGAATCGCTGAAGCATCCATTGAGACCAGACCCAGGGCTGGAGGTCAGCCAGTCTCCAGCTCAAGGTAGGAGAAGAGACCTGAGCCAGAGGGATGGGTCCCTGTGTCCATGCCAGACGAGCCCAGTGCCAGGCCTGCAGGGACCAGAAGTCCCCCTCAGCCAGCTGGTGCCGAGCAACCCAAGGAGGAGGGTTTGGATTCCAACTCCGGTTCCTGAAGGAGCCAATGCAGGCTCATTCTGGGAGAGCCCCCAGGCAGCTCTGGGCTCTGCCCAAACCCCAGCATGGAAGAGTTGGAAAGGCCCAGGGAGTGAGCCAAAACCCTCTTTCCCCTTTATAATTCCAGTGCGAATAGCTTTCCCCAAGACCAGCCGTTTCTCAGTGGGGTCCCCTGCTCATCCTCGGTGCCAAGTGGTGATGGGAACGGGCACTCCAAGTCCCCCTGGCCCGTTGGAACTGCAGGTTTGCACCCGGTGGCGTAGCACAGCCCCCTCCTACCGCCCAAAGCCGGGAGGAAAGCAGGTACAGCTGGTGAACAAGACGTCCTTGGCATCTCCCTGGAGCTCACTCTACCAGGTCTCATGAAAACACATGAGCTCAGCTTCTGGACTAAACACCCAGGTTCCCACGGCCCCTCCAGTGGGAAGTGGCCCTGCCAGTGACCACGCCCAGAATGACCTCTGCTTTATAATCCACTGCAGGTTTAAGAAGGCAGAAAGCAGGAAGAAAGGGAAGGAAAGAAGGATTCGCACCGCCCAGGGGGCCTTGTGATATAAGGGGTCATCCCAAGATGTCTGGGAAGTGGACATCGGCTGTTTTTATTTTTTATTGCGGTGAGATTCACATAACATAAAACATTGTAAAGTGAACAATTCAGTGGCGTTTAGTACGTCCACAGTGTTGTGCTAACACCACCTCTACTTAGTTCCAAAATATTTTTATGGCCCCAAATGGAAAGCCCCTACTTATTTAATTCCCTATTCCCCTTTTTCCCAGCCCCTGGCAACTACCCATGGATTTTCTATCCCTATGATTTACCTATCTGGACATTACAATCTGTGACTGGACATCGGTTGTTTTTACTTGCCCAGCACCCCATTTCCCCTTCTCCTGATTGCAGCACCCCCCTTTCACTTTGGGGAAGTCATCCCACCCCACCCCTCAAACCATGTGGCTGCCCCACCCCTGCTTGTAGGGGTGGACATATGACCCAGGCCTTGCAAATCAGTCACTGTGATTGGTTCAGGAATGGTCTTGTGGCTCAGTCTCAGCCAATGAGAGCAGCCACAGGACTTTTCCTGGAGCATGATGGTCTCTGCTTGGCTCACTAAACCAGCAGAATGGGAGATGAGTACCTGGCCGCTACGTTTACCATCATGCAAGGAGTGCTAACCTGAGAATAAAACCCACACAGAGGAAAGCAGAGACAATGAGGAAGGCTGGTTCTTGTCAACATTACCTGAGCACCTGGATTCAGCTGTGCCTGAAGGTGAAGCTGTCCTCAGACATTTCACTTTTGAAAGCTAGTAACAACCTTGTGTGCTCAAACTAGTAAGAACTGGATTTCTATAATATGCAACTAAAAGGAACCCAAACAATGCATGTGGCAAAGGTAGCTCCATTTCCTGCCTTCGCATCTCCCCATCGCTTATGATATAAAATACAGCTCCTTTAGCAAGGAACACGTGGCCTTCCTGGCCTTTGGCTTCCTCCCCTTTCATCCATTGTACCCTCCACCTCTCATTTCATATGCCAGCCACAGAATTCACACACACACATACACACCCACACGCAAACACACACACACAGTTTTTTCCCACTTTTGGGTCTCTGTTCTTGCTGCCTTCTCTGCCCAGAATGCTCTCATCACCCCACCCTGACCCCCAAATGCTTACTCATCCTTTATCACTCGAGATTCAGGCATGACCTCCTCCAAAAAACCTTCCCTGACTCAGCGGCCCACCTCACCTCCAGCTGGTCACCCGGCTCCACACAGACTTGTGTGTGATTCAGTCACAGCACTTGCCTACACATTGTTTTTAATTATCTGTCCATGTCCCCTTTCTGCCCCCCCCCACACCCATCCGGGGTGCTTCAGGGCCAAGTCTGTGCCTGGCTCCCTGCTGACCAGCACAATCCTTGGGCCATAGGAAGGCCTCAATACATGTCTGTGAATGAATGAATGAATGAACAAAACGCCTTGGAACAGCGCTTTACAAGGGAGCGATTTTCCAAGTGTTTCCCAAAGACACAGGGTTTAAATTTGTGCCAACAGCATTTATCCAGGCAAGTGTCCTCTACTTAAGGATGCAGTTTCTAATATTTCAGTGACTGGTCTTTGCTTTTGCTCAGGTCGGACTCTGGGGCCCTCCCACCCTTGGGACCCCCCTCACCCATGTGGACGGTGGGGAGAGATGGCGTTTGCTTGCAGAAGCAGCTCACAGTGATACCCACTGTTGACTCCCATTGGGTTTTCTCCCCCCAGCCCAGAATGATCCTGATCAGGCCCTCAGACACCACTCAGAGCCTGTCTAATGCTTCTGGTAGTGGTCACATTTGTGTTTTTAAATATGACAGGCTGCGGCTGTCAGAGGGAGTCACCCATCGTCCCCGTTCCTCACCGGGTGATTCTGATTTGTGGACCAGCCAAGGCAGTGACGTCAGGCCTTTGCCTGCCTCCTGCCAGCGGGCTCCAAGGCCTCTGCTTCAGTGTCCGGGCCTCCATAGCAAAGGGGAGATTTGGAGGTGGTGTTGGCAGGGGTGGGGCAAAGAGGCCCCCATGCACATTCTTCTTTGTTCCTGGGGCTCCCAGAGGGGACCACCCCTCTGGATGCCAGCTGGGCTGGGAACAGGTGAAGAGGGACCAAGCTGGGTGACCCAGGACTGCTTGGGACCCAACTACCAAGACAGGGTCTGAGTCAAAGGATGGAGATTCATAGAGATCTTGACCCAAATTACAGTTGAGATTAGTTATGGTTCCTGGGTGGTCTCTCCTTCCCCTGCCAGATCCTCGATTTAGTTGTCAAGGAGCAGAAGTTATCTCTCTGGATACTTCACGCCTCCTGGAGCTGCTGGTTGAACTTCTCTGGATCAACGGCTCACTCAACCCCTAGAATTCTAATAACCCAGTCCATCCTTAATCAAGGACTTAATCAAGAAGAATGGGTCCCCCTGTTCCAGGCTGTTCCATTGGGGGAACCCACTGTTGCCTGAGTACCAACCGGTCCTGGCTTCTCTCCCGGGGTCAGCAGGGCAAGCCTGGTGGGCTGGAAGCCTTGTCCTGTGGGAAGCTGCCCACCTTCTACCTGTACTCCCCATTCTCCCACACACTCCCACCAAGTCACTTAGCAGCCCCACAAGTTCCCAACCAGACCCAGCCGCCCTGGCCAAGAGCACTGGCCCCAGCTTCGAAAGCCTTTTGAGAATTACCATCAATGGTTGCTTCTCAGGGATTTATTTTTCCAGGAGTAGTCTATCAATTTGGGGAGACGGATGGGTGTGCCATTCATTTATTCACTTATCAAACATTCACCCATAGCCCACAATGAGCTAGGCGCCGTGCTAGGTACAGTATGGAGCACAGACATGTAAGGCAGTGTCCACCCTGGACCCAGTAACAGGAGTGCATGTTCAAAACAGTTAAGTGCTGGGAGAGCACATTGATAAAGTGAGAATGAGAGGGAGGGGGTCCCTCTGAGTGCCACCCTTCTTTGTTTAGTTTTTATGACAAGAACATTCTATGCCAGACATTGCTCTAAGAACAAATGCTAAACCACTTCTCACAACAGCTTTATGAGATAGGTATTATTATTACCAGATTCTATACAAGCCGGGGAATCGGGCTCAGAGAAGTTGAGTAAGTTGCCCAAGGTCGGTCACACAGCTAGTAAGTGGCAGAGTGGCATTTGCACCGCAGCAGTCTGGCTCAGGTCCTAGGCTCTTAGAGACTGTCAAGGCTGCCTCAGTTGAGGACGGGTCTCTCTGGCCAAGCTCACACCGGCTGCCCAGCCACTTAGGAAGCAAGCAAGCGCCCTTCCTGCTCAGGCGGCCAGGCACAGACACGATTTGCATCTAAGGGCACACTGGGAGCCGCTGGCCCACCCTGCTCATCCAACCAACTGTGAGGTCAGAGGTCAGCCAAGCCAGGGGTGCTTTCAGGCTGCATAGCTCCATCTCTGTTGACAAGCCTTCAGGGTAAATCCCAGGAGCCACGTGGGTTCCTGCAATGGAGCAACAGGAAGTGGCCTCCCAGTCCAGAAAGCAAGGTTTTACACCTGCCCTTGAAGGAACAGCTTGTTCCTGAAAGAAAAACAAAACAATGAAACGTGATTCTAGGTAAAGGACCTCTCATTCCACCAGGGAGAGGGAATGCACTCGAAGGGCACACGCCTGCAGAAACTCTGCAGCTCCTTCCCGGCCTGGAGCATGGATGACACCACAAGCATCGTGCCAGAGAGAACATTCCAGGCGGCACATACGACCCGCATCACCTCTTCCAGAGGATTTGTGAGGGAGCCTCACAGAGCAGGGCCTGGCCTTGGAGATCACGGGCTTCCCCGTGACAGATGACTCTGCTCCTGGTGAAGGAACAGGTAAAATTCTAAAAGCGGGAGTGGAGCACGCTCCGTACGGTCTCTGCCCTCAGAAAGAGGCAGCTTCTGGAGCAGGGCAGCCTCACCTGAATGGAAACTCCACAAGGGTCCTGATTTCCATCTTGTTCATTGCTGTGTCTGTGTGGAAACACCGTACCGCGAAGCTCCCACATTGTTCCATAAAGGACCAGGGACTCAGCAGTCTAAGTTTGCAGGCCACACGGCCTGTTTCATGACAACATGGCTCTGCCATGGCAAAGCAAACCATTCCTTAGACAACCCTGAGGGATGGGCGTGGCTGTGTCCCAGGAACTATTTATGGACACTAAAATTTGAATTTCATGTCATTTTCAGATGTCATGACTTACTATTCTTGAAAACTAATGTTATTATTGAACAATGTAAAAACCATTCTTAGCTTGCAGGTTGTTCAAAAACAGGCCACCCAATAAATTTAATAATAGTAATAATAATAATAATACGTAATAAAACAGGCCGTGGCAGGATTTGGCCTGTGGGCTGTGGCTGGGGGGAGGTGGTCACTCTCAACAGAACAGACACGAGAACTTTGATCTTGTATAATGTTAACTATGGAAATTGTTAGAGAACAAAATTCGACCGAGTAAATTTGAAGATCGAATTGACATTAAGCCGTTCATGAATGGGGCAGCATCCCATCTAAGAACAAGAAGGGAACCCCAAATGGTTGTACAAAATAGAAGGTTGTTGTGGGCAGAAAGTGAGTGGGACTAAGAAGTTAAGAGTGGATTATTTCAGACAAGGACACTTTTCCTTAAGGGATGGCAGGGGTCTTATCAGGCAGGTTACCTCACTAGTGTGGATCAGGAAATTCCAGAAGGATTGGTTTAAAATCCCACTCCTGGGAGAGGCTGAAACTGCAATGAGGTTAGTTATTAAGTTTGGGTTTGGTGACATGGCTCAGCAAAAGTGACTCTATTTTGGCCTGTTGTTTCTATTTTTAATAGAATGAATGAATGAATGAATGCTAAGTATCAATCCTCCTGCCAAAAGCAGTCCTAGCTACACACAAGAATCCCCTGGGATCCGGGTTTCACCCCAATCAATGGAAGCAGAATCTCTAGGGAGTGAAGCCTGAGCACTCTTGTGTTTTAAAAGCCCTCTCCTCCCCCCACAGACACCTGAGGAATTCTGATGTACAAAAAGGGCCCAGATCACTGGCTGAAGACTGAACACTCCTGGGTCCCCCAATCCAGAGATGAAAGGTGTGTACTCTATTTTCATCCTCTAGCCTCACTGGTGCCTGGCCACACCAGGTAGCAACTGTGAAAGGGGCCCGTGGCAGAGGGGGCTTTGGCGTGATTTGCCTTTGAAACTGATACCATGGTAAGGTCCGGCTGCCTGCTGCTTGAAAATGTTAAAAATCGAGAGACATGGTTGGTGGAAAGAAAAGCAGGTTTATTCCAAATGCTGGCATTCTGGGAGGATGGCGACTTCTGTCCAAAGGCCATCTCCCCATTCCTAGTCCTGTTGGAAGGTTTGTAGGTGCACAAAAAGAACAAAGGAAAGGGAGAGTCCGTCAGGCGGGTCTGAGGGCTGACATCGCTTCCTGGGGTCTGGTCTATTTTAAGATAATGTTATCTCTGGACTCTGGACTCTGGACTCGGACTGGACCACTGCGTCCTAGGGTTTTATGTGTATTCCGGTGTCTGGGTGCCTGAGGATTAAGAAATCACTCTTTTTGGGTTAGGATTCTGTTGATTAAATGGATTAATGAGGTATGGGTAGCCTTGAGAAGGGGAACAAGACAGAGTTCTTAAGTCAATCAGTGAGAGGAGAAGCAAAGAGAAAATAGCTGAATATCAGGGTAGATCAAACTGCAAAGTAAGTCTAACTACAAGTGGCTAGATAGCGAGCTATGTGGTCCGTGAGTCAACCGCAAACCAGCAAAGTCTACTTACGTTATTGATTTACCGAATTTCACCCTTACGAAACTGTTGTCAGTTCTCTCTTCTCGGGACTGGAAAGACCAGAGCCCACCCCCTTGCCACTCACTGTGGGACACAAACCAGCTGCATAAACGTCACCGAGAAGTCTATTGGAACCACAGTATCTCAGGCACTGCTCCACTAAAACCTGCATTTTACCCGTTCCCCCAGTGATTCCTGGTACCTTTGAGCTCCCGAAGTGCTGCCTTAGCATGGAGTTCCACATACAAGGTCAGAGTGTACTGGCTGACTTTGGTTAAGTTTTTACCCTTTCAGGGCCTCAGTTTCCTCGCCAACCAATAAGGGGCCCAGAGAAGATGATCCAAATGTTTCTGCCCACTCTTAAGGTCAGTTTCAACTAGTAACAATGAGTAGATAAGGGAGACAATGGGCATGAAACTGCCTTGTCAGCCGCAAATGTTGAGGCGTCATAACCCAATGAGCAGAGGAACCACAGATGACACAGAAACTGTCCCAGAAGGAACTAACAAACTGCTTGCTCAGCTCAGACCAGAGGCCAGAAGACTACTAGTTGTGTACCCCAGTATTGAGGGAACATCCCCCTTCCTTGGTCCCTAAGCCAGCCCTCGCTCCCTGGGGATAAGATGCTCTCTGGCTATCGCATCCATCTGCTCCTCTTTGCAAAGCTCTTCTCCCAGCCAGAGCCCCGTCCAAAACCCCCTAGACCTAGACTGCAAACCTACAACAGCGTTTCCAAACAAACGTGTGAAAGAGGCAAGGAGCCTGGCGATGAACCGTCTGCATTAGGGAGGCAGTGGCCACTCCCAGCAGAACAGTTCCTAAGACTGATCTTGTGAACTATTAACTGTATGAAGCCAAGGAGCACGTCTGAGGCCCTTGGGACGCTATTATTCTCCTCCACGGGCTTTTTGCCCAGAAATCGTCTTGATCCTCAGCCTATCACTTCCTTCTCATAATATCACATCATTACTCCTCCTCATGTCCTCCCTGACTCTCCCAACTTCTCCTTGCATCTGGGACCCTGAACAGCTGCCAGATGGAGGCCTTGTCTCCCCTAAATGCGTACTACGGCCAAGCTGCTGTTTCATTTCTCCTCATAATCAGGCCCTCCAGTCTCTTCATCACTTTTATTGCCTTTCCTCCTCGAACTTCCCTCCAAAATCATCAGTGAATGCTTTTTGGGAAGACCCAAACGAAAATTCCCCAGCTAAGACACATCCTCTTGTTTCCAAGGGTGCTATTTTCGTGTGGGTACTTCTCATTGGCCTGATGGCACACATGATATTGGCCGGATGCAGCATTTGTGATACTCACGAGTTTCTGCTCTGAGCCTGGGTTTTCTCTCCTCTCCTGGCCCGCTTTCCCACCCTTCCTGGATGCTCTTCATCAAGCTATAAGAGGAAACTGCTTTGTGTTGTGATCTCTCTGTTTCTGCCCAAAGCCCATCCAACCTGAGCAAAGCCGTGGGGCTCGACGGGTAATCTGGAGCCCCAGGCCCATCCCAACCACTCTGCTGGTCATTCCAGCATCCCAGGGTCCCTGCAAGTATCAGAGAGGCATCTTTCACATGCCAGGTACTGCCAGCGGGCCTCACCACATTATCTCACTTCATTTGAAACAACCATCCTAGAAAGTTTTATAACTTCCATTATAAGGAGTGGACACCAGGTTTGGGCTGACGAAGTGACTGAAAGAGTCATACGGTCAGAAAGTAACAGGACTAGGATTTGAATCCAAGACCTTACCTTTCCTGTGGAACCTGCAATCCTTTCGTGTTCATGCCTGAGCAGCTTGAACACAACGGGCTTAGTACTTCTGGTACTGAGGACATTATACTCCGATCACAGCTATGTCCACCACCTCTGATCCAAGCGGAGCAAATCACACTTCAATGTATACACGTGTTCCATTTTTTTCCTCCAGAAGCTGCAATGTACCACTTAGTCTTACTGAAATGAGCATGATGGAAACCTCAAGATTTTGATCCCAGAGTTTTCCTACCCTGTCTGTACTTGGGCAATTTATGTTTTACTCTTCCAGAGAGGACTTTTACATTTATCCCTTTAAAATTAATCTTGTCAAACAAAAACTTGTACAAGAATGTTCACTGCAGCATTATTCACAAAAGGTGGACACAACCCAAGTGTCTATAGATAGATGAGTGGATAAACAGCAGGTGGTCTACCCAACCAGTGGAATATTACTCGGCCATAAAAAGGAATAAAGTTCTGGTCCATACTATAACGTGGATAAACCATAGTGTGTGGAAGAAGCCAATCACAAAAGGCCACATGTGGTATGATTCCATTTATAGGAAATGTCCAGAATAGGCAAATCCAGAGATGGAAAGCAGACTGGTGATTTCCAGGAGTGGGAGAGAAGAAGGAACAAGGAGTGACTGCTTGATGAGCCTGGGGTTTCCTTTTGGAGTGATGAAAAAGCTCTGGAAGTAAATAGAGGTGGTGGTCGCACAACATAATGCCACTGAATTGTGTACTTTAAAATTATTAAAATGCTAACTCTTAAGTTATGTGTATCTTACTACGAGTACAATTAAAAACAAATTAGATGGGGGGCAGCTGGATGGCCCAGTTGGTTAGAGCACGAGCTCTTAACAACAAGGTTGCTGGTTCAATTCCCACATGGAATGGTGGGCTGCGCCCCCTGCAACTAAAGATCGAAAATGGCAACTGGATTTGGAGCTGAGCTGCGCCCTCCACAACTAGACTGAAGGACAACGACTTGGAGCTGATCGGCCCTGGAGAAACACACTGTTCCCCAATGTTCCCCGATTAAAAAGAAAATTAGACAGGGCTCCAGGCTGGCATTGCCGACCCCCTTTAGGCTGACACAACTTTTCAACCTCCCTCTCTTGGGTAACATGGCTGGAAGGAAACCTGATGTGGACTCATCCAGACCACTTGTTCACCTGGGCATTTTCCTTACTGCAATGAAATGGTGCTAGACTTGGTCTTGTCATTTGTAGACAGTATGAGGACCAAGATTTGCTTCAAAATAACACAGGATGGGGTGGGGCTGGGGGGAAACAAGACTGGCAGTGGGTTGAACATGGTGGTAGATGACTGATCGTTACATGAGAGGTAGTATATAATATTCTGTCCACTTTTGTATATGCTTACAATTTTTCATAGTAAGCAATAAAAATGATGTTTTTTAAAAAGTTTTTGTAGATAGTTTTAAAAACATAAAAAAGTTTGAGAGATGTAGCAATCATCTACGACACCGCCAGCTGGAGACACCCCCTGGTGGTGTTTTTTGCTCCAGCCTCTCCCTGTCTTTTTCATGTGTGTGTAAATCAAGCTTTAAATCCTGTGTTTTCTAACTTTTGAGACTCACCATCAGTAATGCCCGACTTTGGCCATCAGAATCCACTTATTCTCCCCCTCCAAAAACATGGCAATGGAGTAACTGACATGGTGTGTTGAAAGTGATGCGTGGAAGTGCTCTGGCAGAAAGAAACAGCAGAGCCAGGAGAGGGATTCAGAAGTGTTGGGGGTCACAGGAGGGGGAGTGGGGCGGGCTGCATTTTAAATAGAGGAGTCAAGATGGGTTTCATTGGGAAGGTGGTTCTTGACAGGGGCGAGAGAGATGGCTGTGTGCTTATGTCGGGGAGGTGTTCCCAGCCCAGAGGGCACCAGAAGAGCAGCGTGGGAGTGAGTGAGGAGCAGGGTTTAGGCCATGGGGTCAAAGAAGTAAGGAGGGTGTATTCATTTCCTGGTGCTGCTGTAGCAAATTACCACAAATTTAGTGGCTTAAAATGACATACCTTTTTTCTCTTGCAGTTTTCCGGAGGTCAGAAGTCCCAAATGAGCCTTGCAAGGTCTCAGGAGGGCTGCCTCCCACTGGAGGCTCCAGGGAGTCTGGTCCTTCCGTCTTCTAGCTTCTAGAGGCGGCTCGTGGCCACACGTGGCTTCGATTGGGCCTCCGGGGTCACGTCATTTTCTCCTCTCCTAGAGCCAAATCTCCCTGTGCCTCCCCCTTACAGGGACACCTGTGATCACATTTAGGGGCCACCCGGATTATCCATGATAATCCCCCCCACCTCAAGACCCCTCACTTAATCATATCTGCAAAACATCCTTTGACCAAATAAGGTGACACAGTCACCGGTTCCAGGGATTAGGACGTGGGCATCTTTTGGAAGGCTGTTACTCAGCTCACACAAGAGGTCCAATCCTGAAGGGTCCTGTGAGCCTTGCACCAACTTCAGCTTTTGCTCTGAGTGAAATGGGGCGGGGCGGGGGAGGGGACGTGGGCAGAGGAGGTTTTGAGCAGAAGAGTGACGTGCTCTGATTTATGTTTAAAAGGATCAATCTGGATGGTGTGTCGAGAAGATTCTAGAAGGGCAAAGGGGAAACTCCCAAAGGACGCTATCAGAGTCATCCATATAAGAGATGAAGCAGGGGAGGTGGGGACAGAGAAGCAGTCGAAGTTGCAATACCTTCTCACGCTTTGTAGAACAGACGTCGAATGTGAGAGGAGGAGCCAAGCAGGATCCCGACATCACTGGCCCAAGTGACTGGGAGGGTGGCAGGATGGAGCTGCCATTCCCGGGAATCAGGGAGTCTGTGGGAGGAGCAGGGCTGGGTGAGGAGGGCGGACGTGGTTTCACAGAAGTTAGGTTGGAGTTTCCCGTTGGGCATCCTGGCAAGGTTGAAAGGCAGTTGGTCATGGGAGTCTGGAGTCCAGGGACACTTTGGGCTGGACTGATGGCTGGGTGGCACTTGGGAGTGACCTAAAGAGAAGAGGTCCAAGAACTGGGCCCTGGGGCACATCAGCATTGATAAGCGGGGAGGTGAGGATGAAGCCGCAGAGGAGACGCAGGAGGAGCCCGCAGAGATGGAGGAGGAGACCCAGCAGAACACACCGTCTTGGGAACACGTTCGGCAAAGACGAGGATTGAGCCCACCTCATTGGTGACCTGGACAGGAGGGTTTCAGTGGAGTGGGGAGGTTTCGGATGTCACTCTTCCCGCTGTTCTAGAATGAATCCTCAGATGTGCTGCCCATGTACCCATCTGGAAGAGAGTCACTCAGTTTCAGTCTTTTTAATCTTCTCACCATTTTAACCATTCTGAAGTATGTAATTCACTGGGTTTTAGTATATTCACCACGTTGTACAACCATCACCATATCTAACTCCAGAACATTTTCATCAGAAAGAAACCCCATACCCATCGGGGTCACTCCCGATTCCCACTTCCCCGACCCTTGGCTACCACTAATCTATCTTCTGTCTCTGTGGACTTGCCGATTCTGGACATTTTATATGAACAGTCTCATACAATACGAGGTATGACAATTAAGTTCGCAAACTTATTGCAACGATGTCGCTAACCTTTTTTGATATCAGAGGGATAATTCATTATGAATTTGTACCAACTGGAAAAATAGTTAACCAAGTGTACTGTTTGGAAGTGCTGAAAAGGCTGCATGGAAAAGACAAAACCGACCTGAACTTTTCGCCAACAATTCACGGCTCTTGCATCACGACAATGCACCAGCTCACATAGCACTGTCTGGGAGGGAGTTTTTAGCCAGTAAACAAAGACCTGTGTTGGAACACCCTCCCGACTCACCTGATCTGGCCCCCAGTGGCTTCTTTCTTCACCCAAAGATAAAGGAAATATTGAAAGGAAGACATTTTTATGACATTCAGGACATCAAGGGTAATACAACGACAGCTCTGATGGCCATTCCAGAAAAAGAGTTCCAAAATTGCTTTGAAGGGTGGACTAGGCGCTGGTGTCGGTGCATAGCTTCCCAAGGGAAGTACTTAGAAGGTGACCGTAGTGATATTCAGCAGTGAGGTGTGTAGCACTTTTTCTAGGATGTGTTCGTGAACTTAATTGTCAGACATCGTATGAGGCCTTTTTCGTCTGGCTTCTTTCAGTTGCAGTATTTTCAAGGTTCATCCATGTAGCAGTACTTCATTCCTTTTTAAGGGCTATTCAATAGCATTCCGTTGTGGGGGCATATCACATTTTGCTTATCTTCTCTTTTGTTAAAGGACATTTGGGTCATTTCCACTTTTTGGCTATTATGAATAACGCTGCTATGAACATTTGTATACAAGCGTTTATGCAGACATATGGTTTCAATTCTCCTGGGTATATACCTAGGAGTGGACTAGCTGGGTCATATCGTGACTCTATGATTAACTTTTTGAGGAACTGCCAGGCTGTTTTCCATGGTGGCTTCACCATTTGACAATCCCCAGATCATGTCTGAGGGTGGCTGGGGCCTTTCTGAACTGTAATTGCGCCTCACCCTGGTCTAACTCCTTGTGTGTGTACGTACGTGTAGTGGGGGGTGTAATCCCCTGCAGGGAACCCTAACGCTTTAGACTTTAATTTTGGAGAAGCCAGTTTCATCAAGCAGTCTAGCGATTACAGTGGCCACCTGCAACTTCCACATTCTGGAGCAAGCTGACTGAAGGAAGGGGCAGGAGGCACGGGGGCTCCCGTGCTGCTCTCACTTCCAGGGTGGGAAAGAAAGAAGCCTGCTCGCTCATCAAAACCACAGGGAATGTTCAGAATAGAGGAATCTAGAGACAGAAAGTAGATGGGTGGTTACTTAGGGCTGGAGGCAGGGGATGGGAAGATAGATGAGTGAGAGTTAAAGGGTACATGGTTTCTGTCTGAAGTGATAAAAAATTCTAACAACTATGGAGGTGACAGTTTCACATATTTGTACTAAAAAATGACTGAACTGTACACTTTAAATGGGAAAATTGTATGGTATGTGAATTATCCCAAAAAATTGTTTAAAACACACACACACACACACACACACACACACACACACACACACACTCACTCACACGGGAGACTGGAGAAACCCTGGGACAGAAACCAAATAAAGTTCTCTGAAGCGACCCCAGGATAAGAAAACAGTAGGAAAATCCAATTTTCATTTACAAATCTTCAGTGACATTCCTGCAACCTTAACTCTTGCCTTGACCTCACACATATCCCCCTAGGTTTGTGCCCAGACTCTACCCTGTGGAGGAGATGGAAATCTCAGCAGATCTCAGAGGGGGACGAGAAAGGATGGTGGAGGACCTGGCCGAGCCCTGTCCAAGCCCGCAGGCCCGGAGTCAATTAACATGGTCTCGGACGCCCCCTGGCGGGCACTGGGGATCGAGCCACAGAAGGGGTATCTGGAAGGAGCTGGGGGAATGACCAGTCTGTCTGAGTAGCCTGGTGCTCTATGCCAGCCCACAGGAGTACCTCCCGGTGACTGACTCCCTTTACATTCAAAGAAGGTCAGTCCTAACCCCTGTGTGACTCCCTTTTTGATTTCTAAAATCTTTTTATTGTGGGCATTTATTATGGAGAATTTCAACCAAAAAAATATAGAGAAATCATCTAATGAACCCCCCACGTGCCCACCATCCTGCTTCAACAGTTACCAACATGTGACCAATCTCATTTTTATTTCATCTTGACCTCCAGCCACTCACTCCAACTGTGTTATTTTTAAAGCAAATCCCAGATAGCATATTTAGTCCATCTGTTAATATTTACCAATGCATAAAAGATAAGGACTCTTTTTAACATCACCACAATACTATTATCACACCTAAAAAAAATAATTCTTCAACATCGTTAAATTATGTGTCGTATTATCAACAGTCTTATCACTGCCAAAAATGTTCCTTTTTTTAAAACAGTCTTTTTGAATCAGGAGCCATTGAAGTTGGTTGATATGCCATTTAAATTTCTTTTTATCTCTAGGTTCCCTGTTCATCTTGCAATTTATTTGTTGAAGCAACCTGCTTTCCTATTTTTTCCAGCTTTATTGAGGTATAATTGATAAATAAAACTTGTACATATTAAGGTGGACAAGTGAAGATTTCATATATAAGTATACATTGTGAAATCATCACCACAATCAATCTAATTAACACATCTTCGCTTCACGTAGTTACGTGTGTGTGTGTGTGTGGTGAGAACACTTACATGTAAGATCTACTGTCTTAGTGTTTTTCTATCTTAACACATAGTTTAAATTTGCCAGTGGTCTGGGATTGCAGCCATGTTAATGAACAGAGGGAATCAAGCCACAGGCCAACAGTGTTTTGTGGTTGGAGCTACAAAGGTTTTTTTGTTGTACAGTCCCAGTTTCCCCAGTTCTCTGAGGTTCTATTATTTTGATCAGAGAAAAACAATTTTTTAAACAGAAAATACACCTGAGATACTGTCAGAAACAAATGAAAAAATACTGCCCAATTGACCTCTTTCAAACGACCAGAACCTACCATTTGTCCAAGTCCTGAAATTTCCGAGCAGGGAAGAAAGATTCTGTCTGTGAATAAGGTGATGTGAAATCCAAGGAACTATAAGAACCTGAGTCCAAGTCTGACCGCGTGAGGACCCCACTCAGCCTCTCCCCTCACCGTCTACCCTGGCAGCCTTTGTCCCCTCTCTCTTAGGGACCCCTATTCCCTGAGCTCGGATGCCCGACTCTGCTGCATCCGGAACAGTCTATCCCATCACAGCCTGGCTGACAGCACTTCAACTTCCAAGGCAACATCAGTGATATTAAATATTGTGACCGACTCAGATGTCACTTTGGGACAACTTGGCCCTTTGAAATTTAGACAAACATGGCTCACATGCCCTGATTTCACAACCCGCTTAAGTCCAGACTAAACCCACAAACAGACACACACTGCCTTCTCGATCTCCACTCACTTCCACATGGCTCCCACTCTGCTCTCTCAGGTGGGGGTACTGTCTCCATTCAGCTTCAGGTCCACACACCTGGGCCTTTTGCCAGTTCCTCCAGAATCCAATTACACTCAGGATGTCTCCAGATTAGTACCTTTACTAAGATCGAAGTCTGCGTGAGTGGGTGCAGTTTCCAGGGCCCCCTCAATGAGGGCTGGGGTAGCTATTAGGCTGGTCTGGCGCTGGAGGCACATTCATGTGACAGATGGCATCAGCCATCCAAGGACAGCACCGGAAAATAATCCAGAAAGATGTTATTGATAAATACCTTGTCCTCATAAATGGGTTACGTAATAGGGTTACCTAATCTAGAATTTTCCTCGTATGGCCTATCAGTTATTTCACCAGGTAGTACCATCAACTTGAGAATTTGAAACATGTACTTTGCCAATTTTTTTATCTTTATTTGAGGTTAATGGATGGGGGAGGGGTTGCTACTTACTCTCCTTGGCACCACCCCTGCTCGTCTGGGTGCTCAGCCTCCCTCAAAAACCAGATGGCAGGGCCCTTCCCTGGACCTTCTGCCCCTTGAGAGAGGATCCCAAGAGAGGACCCCTCTGTATACCCAATCCTAGCAGTCAGGCTTAGTGGGGTGGGCTGCCCTGAGCTGGTGTGGGCTTTGGGGGTGGGGGTGTTGGCTCCCTCCACCTCTGGGGATACGTCCTAGGAGAGCCTGAGGGGCATAGAGTGGGAGCTGAGTGGAGACAGGGTACAAAAGGGAGGTAGGAGTCGCCAGCCAGAGTAAATTTGGTTATGGTAAAGGGAGGTGAAGCACGATCCTGCATACTGACCCCCAAGCGTTCAGCAATCCTGTTGTGGGGATCGCAGCCCAGGACCCTCGAAAGAGGAGGCTGGGAGAAAACTCAGTATGGCCACCTTCGAGGACGCTTGATTACTAAATGGTAGTGGCCACCCCAGGCAACGCCGCTGCGGAGGTATTTGCAGGGGCCGGTGCAGCCAGTCCCAAGCAGCCACTCCCCGTGATGCCAGCAGGGGGCGCAGCGGCGGCGGCAGTAGCCGCGGGGAACCGACAATTCCCTCCTGACTGCCAGCATCCTGCCATCCACGCTGAGCCTTCCTTCCACCTGTGTCATCTCGGTAATCTTCACCCGCGCCCGCGGGAGGTGCAGTTATTACCCCTATTTTACAGACGGGCCCCGGCTTTGCCAAGTTTCCCAGCTGGAAAGTGGTCCCAGAGCCCAGACGCAGCCTACCCAGAGGAGACAGACCACCCAGCCCTTGCTTTTCGGTCACCATGGGGCCCCGCATTGTCTCCTCCCAGGCTGATGAGGCCTGGGGACACATGGATGACCCGACAGGCCTGGCTGTGGGACAACTGCCGTCCTTTTCCTCCTTTGGCAGCCTCTCCCGAAGGCCCTTCTCCTGCCAGCCCCTCCTTCCCTTCCACTCCAGCTCAAGGGCTGATCCGGGTGGGGGGTGGGCGCGGACTCACTGCAGAATTTTTAATAGACTTTATTTTTCAGAGCAGTTTTAGCTACACAACAAAATTGAGCAGAAAGTAGAGATTTCCCATACGTACTGTGCTCCCCCACGTATACAGCCTTCCCCACTTTCGACAGCCTTGAAAGCAGCAAGTGGCTCTGGGACACGTTGGAAGCCAGGACAGGGCCACCCTATGTAGTTGGGCACATGGCACATTGAAGAGAGCGTCATTCTCAGCATGGACGTGCTGGACATCACAGATGTATGTGTTTACTACAACAGTTCCCAGACAGTTAAGGGTCTTGAGGAAGGGATACCTTTTACGAATTCTCACAGGGCAATTGGCTCTGGGGCTGGGGTAGCCGAGGCTGCAGGGAGCCAGCTGCCTCATGTACTGGACAACACTGAAAACACTGAGCCCAGAGAAAACGAGGGAGGGAGCGGGGAGGGGGGTGCAGAGTGTGGCTCGGGGCGCAGCCGCGGCCCTGCGGTTCTGTCTGTACTGTACCTTCTGCTCCTGGTACTGTCCAGTGTGCCATGTGCAAGTGGTTACTGATTAATGGAAGCCGCCGGGCAGTTGTGTGCAGCTTTTAAAATGAACTGTGGGCATGTAAACTTTTCAAAGTCAAATGTGGGTGAAGAGGCAGCTAGCACAGAGGTTAAGAACAAGGCTGTGGGGTATGACGAGCTGTGGGTTGAGCCCCAGCTGTGTGTGACCTTGGACAAATAATCTAATTTCTCAGCATCTACATCTGTGGGTTGAGGTGTCACAAGGCTCCCTACCTGGGGTGTCACAAGGCTCCCCACCTGTCACAGAGAAAAAATACGACACTGCCTATAAATCGCTTAGCACAGTATAAACCTGGATATGGGCAATCATTAAAGAATGAAACAGCAGGGGAAGGAGGCCCACCAGCACTGATCCTTTCAGGCCCCAGGGTCCTGATACTTTTAGGAGCCCCCAAAACTGTTTTAACTGCTTTATAACATCAGAAGAAAACATAAATACATTAATAATAAAGACTCCGGCCTGAATTACATTTGTCTTTATACCAACGCGGTTATAAAATACAATTTTTAGTATTTTTTATGGAGGGAGGGAGCCACGGAAGCAGAGTGCCCAGGGCCCGTGGAAGTCAAAGCACAGCGCTGAGCCTGCAGCAGACAAGCCGAAGGCCTTTCCTCCAGAAACTTGGGTTTACTTTGAAAATAACCACAAAGCTCTGATGTGTCCCTCTCTGAGAAGGACACGATTGAGGACAAATTCTAGGCAGCTGCTCTTGGGAGCACACACCCCACACCCCCGCAACCCCACTGTTTCCTTCCCACCATAAAAGGATTTGTCCGGAAGCGGGGTGGAGACAAATCCAACATCTGAACCTTCAAGGCTGGAGGGTGGGTGCTGAGCCAGTATTGCTCCAGTGGTTTGGTTCTGGGTTTACCTGTTCAGATTCAGATTCTCATTGTGAAGAGAAAAAAAGTCTTGGCAGAGGAGATTCAAACAAACCAGTCTGATCCGGGAGTGCGGGCAGCTGTCAGGGGTTATAAATAACCACCCTGCGCCTGGCCTGGCCCGAGGAGCCAGCAGTACAGTCCGTCCTGCCTGGCGCTGGGCTTTCCCTCAACGGCATCTGGGAGCTGTTATTTGCTGCAAGGGGAGGAGGGAGCCAAGCAAGGCAGCTCAGATGACTTTTGCCGGTTCACTTGCTCTGGCCTGACAGATGGGCCAGCTCCCAGCTGGGAAAAGGTCACAGGCCTAAGGTTACTTGCTTCAACAGGTGTCCCTCAGAGCCCTGCTCCTCAGGATCCGCACCTGTTTATTATTAAATGTTTTGTAACAACAAATGCTTCTTTTTTCTGGGGCCCAAGAGGTAAGGGGTGCACCTGGACAGATGGGGGAAGAAGAGCCATCCATCCTTAGACGCTATGGCTGTGTGCAGGGACGAGGTGTCCCCACTCCCGGGGGGGATCTCAGTGAGCCCATTCGCCCTTGTGCACTGTTGGTGACCACTATCCTTTCTCAGGGAGCCCTTCAACATCCTGCCATCACTCCCGCTTACACGCACCAAAATGAAGCAGTGGGCCAACATGCATCGCACCATCTGACTCAGACGCAGTGTCTCGCCTATTCCAGGAGATGACCTCTGGGGGGCTGTCGGCTCTCACTTCTTATTCCCCATTTGACTGAGCCTCACCGTCCTAAACAAGGTACATGAGTGGCAGCCAGATGGCTTAGTTGGTTAGAGCACGAGCTCTGAACCACAGGGTTGCCAGTTCGATTCCCACATGGGCCAGTGAGCTGCGCCCTCCACAACTAGACTGAAGACAAGGAGCTGCTGCTGAGCTTCCGGAGGGGAAGCTGGATGGCTCAGTTGGTTAGAGTGCGAGCTCTCAACAACAAGGTTGCCGGTTCAATTCCCACACGCGATGGTGGGCTGTGCCCCCTGCAACAGATTGAAGGCAGTGACTGGACTTGGAGCTGAGCTGCGCCCTCCACGGCTGGATTGAGGGACGGCGACTTGGAGCTGATGGGCCCTAGAGAAGCACACTGTTCCCCAATATTCCCCAATAAAAATAAATAAACAAATAAGGTACATGGGGTGGCAAGGGTGGGAAGCTGGGAAGCTGGTGGGAAGCTGCTGAAGGAGAGGTCCTTCTGGGCACGGCCAGAAGAAGTCCCCAGGATCATTTCCAGGCCTGGTTACTTAAGGGTCAACTATAACCTTAAGGCCCCTGCCTAAAACCCCTGCCGAGCTTGCTGGTGCACAGAAGCAAAGCAGGATCAAAGCAGGCAGAGGCTGGGCATGTTTAATTAGGTGCTGGAGTATTAGGTAGCCAAGGGCAAGAGGCCGGTGGGAGTGGAGCTCATCACACAGCAAACCCTGACCCGCCACAGCCAGGACACTCAACCCGCTGTACGTCCCTCCCACCTGGGCAAATCCAAGGATTAGATGGTATAAGTAGGTTAATGCTTCATCTACATAGTCCCTGGCATGCGGCACAATGCTGCTTTCTTTTAAAATACGTCAGAGATGAGCTACGGAGACTCAGAAGGACGGTAGCCACTTCCTGGAGCGGCCATAACAAATCACCACCAACTGGGTGGCTTAAAGCAACAGAACAGTCTTTGCTCACAGTTCCAGAGGCCAGAAGTCTGAAATCGAGGTGTTGGCAGGATATCAATTGTCCAGAGGCTCTAGTGTAGGGTCCTTCTTCGCTTCCTCCAGCTTCTGGTCGCTCCAGACGTCCATGGGCTTGTGGCTGCATGACCCCTGCCTCCATCTTCTCACGGCCTTCTCTTCTGTGTGTGTGTCTCCTCTTCTGTCTCTTACGAGGACACCAGCCATGGATTGAGGAACCCATCTGGGCATTCCAGGATGATCTCATGTCGAGATCCTTACCTTATTTACAACTACAAAGACACTTTTTCCAGAGGAGGTCACATTCACAGGTTCTGGGTGGACATATTTTTGGGCGTGGGGACAGGGGACCCTTTCAACCCAACACAGGGCCTAATTCCCTGTGAGTCAATGGTGAAAATGGTAAAAGGCGGACAGGGAGAGCAGGGCACCAGGAAATACGCTGAGTGTCCGGATTCACCACGAAATGTGCTGAGAAATTGCAAATGAGGCCCAAAGGTCTGCAAGCACAGCTGGAATCTGAGCAAGAGGCAATTTTTCATAACTGCTCAGAAAACCCACCTGGCCTCCATCTGTGTCCCGCTGTGATGGGTCACCCTCGATGAAAATGGATGTGCATGACACCACACGTGGCATTCCCTCTCATATTAGCTTCTAGAATCGATGTCTTTGGCTGCTTTGCTACTATTTCCTAACTCTGTCGCTCTAATCATGTCTACGTTTGATCTGGCATCAGAAACTGGCCTCCCTCTTCGGCAGGGCAACAGTCCTGCAGATAGGGCTGAAATTCCCTCACTTGGAAAATTGCCCCAGGTTCCAATCCCACGTTTGGAGAGAAATGACCACTGGAAGCTGAAACAAGTGTGACTATTGTTTCTTTGTGTACGGCCTGCTTCTTGTCTTATTCCCGCTCAATTTCCAGGACCCCACAGCCTCAGAGAACTCCTAGTTCCCTGCATGGTGCAGGTTTAGACACCTTTGAATAAAGCTGATCCTGAGTCATCCTCAAACTGGGATAGTCCCAAAAGTAAACCTGTAACTCTGAATCAGCCTGAGAATTCACGCAGAGACATTTCCTGTTGTCAGTATTACTGATCTAAATGAATTACTGCCTTAAAGCAATCAGTAAGTGTTTGTTTTGTTTGTTGGTGACAGTTTTATTGAGCTGTAATTCACACACCACATAAGTCACGAACACTTTGCTTTTTAGTATACCAAGTCTGACAATTAAATCCGTGAACTTGTTGCAACAATATAGTTAACATTTTTTTTATATCAGAGGGATTATTAATTATGAATTTGTACCAACTGGAGAAACAGTTATCCAGGTTTACTATTTGGAAGTGCTGAAAAGGCTGCGTGAGAAGGTTAGACAACCTGAACTTTTCACCAACAATTCACGGCTCTTGCATCACGACAATGCACCAGCTCACACGGCACTGTCTGTGAGGGAGTTTTTAGCCAGTAAACAAATAACTGTATTGGAACACCCTCCCTACTCACCTGATCTGTCCCCCAATGACTGCTTTCTTTACCTGAAGATAAAGGAAATGTTGAAAGGAAGACATTTTGATGACATTCAGTACATCAAGGGTAATACAACGACAGCTTTGATGGCCATTCCAGAAAAGGAGTTCCAAAATTGCTTTGAAGGGTGGACTAGGTGCTGGTGTCAGTGCACAGCTTCCCAAGGGGAGTACTTCGAAGGTGACCGTAGTGATATTCAGCAATCAGGTATGTAGCACTTTTTTTAGGATGAGTTTGCGAACTTAATTGTCTGACCTCATATTCACAGCTAGGTTCAACCATTACCGTGATCGGTTTTAGAACATTTCTACCCCAAAAAGAAATCCTGTACCCCTTAGCCGTCACCCCCTAATTCTCAGTCCCCCCAGCCCCCGACAACTAGTAATCTACTTTCTGTCTCTATAGATTATCCTATTCTGGACATTTCTTATGAGTGGAATCACATAGTGTGTGGCCTTTTGCACCTGGCTTCTTTCACATAGTAGTATGTAGTCATTTTCGAGGTTCACCCGTGCTCTGGCATGTGTTAGTATCTCAAGCCTTTTCATACTGAGTAACATCTCATCAAGCTATCCATGTTTTATTTAGCTATTCATCAGTTAATGGGCATTCAGGTTTTTCTACTGTTTAGCTATCATGAATAATGCTTTTAGGAATATTTGTGTAAGCAAGTTTTTAAAATATCGCTTTTCTCTTGGAATCACCAACCAGAAAATGTAAAAGTGTCCTTGAGAGAACCGTATGCACCATCTTGCCTGCAAAACTAAGAGAGCTTGGGTCAAGAACTCCAGGGCGGTGGGCAGAGCTTAAGCATCAGGGACTCTAGCAATGGGCCTCATGTGGTCAAGTATTTTTGCAAAATTTGCAAAAGTGAGATATTTAACTGCAATCCATCAAATATTGCTTCTTTCTATTCCGACTTCCCCTCCTATTGGCCCTCCTGTCATAGGACATCACAGGGGCTGCAGGCCATGTTCTGCCATCTGGTGAGGGGGAGGTGACTTGGGTTTCATAGAGTAGATTTACGAGGTCTGACAATTAAGTTCCCAAACTCATCCTAGAAAAAGTGCTACATCCCTCACTGCTGAATATCACTATGGTCACCTTTGAAGTACTCCCCTTGGGAAGCTATGCACCGAAGCCAGCGCCTAGTCCACCCTTCAAAACAATTTTAGAACTCTTTTTCTGGAATGGCCATCAGAGCTGTCGTCGTATTACCCTTGATGTCCTGAATGTCATCAAAATGTCTTCCTTCCAATATTTCCTTTATCTTCAGGTAAAGAAAGAAGCCATTGGGGGCTAGCTCAGGTGAGTAGGGAGGGTGTTCCAGTACAGTGATTTGTTTACTGGCTAAAAACTCCTTCACAGACAGTGCCGTGTGAGCTGGTACATTGTCATGATGCAAGAGCCATGAATTGTTGGCAAAAAGTCATCTAACTTTTCCATGCAGCCTTTTCAGCACTTCCAAATAGTAAGCTTGGTTAAGTGCTTGTCCATTTGCTACAAATTCATAATGAATAATCCCTCTGATATCAAAAAAAGGTGAGTAATGTTGTTGCAACAAGTTTGCGAAGTTAATTGTCAGACCTCTTATATGGTTCGCAGTCCAGTCTCTGTATGTGAAGTTATTGTAGAAAAGGCTTGCACCGCTCACTGCAGCTCACCCCATAGGGTGACAGGGTGGTGCAGGGCCAGAAAGTGTGGGGCCAAATTGTAGGACAAAGAATGCTAGGACCACTAATTGAATTTTTAAAATTGTTTTATCTCTGGATTTAAAAAAAAAGGTTTTAATTTTTTTATTCCCCACTCTGTGGTGACTTCTTGTGTGGTGGGCAGCAAGAGAAGGAGGTGGGCATGGGTCCTGTTGTGTTGGGGGAATACCTGGGGGAATACCCTAGCGGGAGGTCCTGTGGAGATCAGAAGGACCTAATGTTCAAAACAAGTCTGGCTGGGAGGTGACCCCTGAAAGCTTCCGGCACACAGGTGCTAATAACAGCAGCAGAGAGGGCATGAGCCACCAGGGAGAGACATAGCAGTGTGACAAGAGTGACCACAGAGGGGATATCTGCGTTTAGCAACAGGGAAACCATTGGTGAGTTTGGCAGGAGCAGTTTCGGTGGCAAGGAGAGAAGTCAGGCTGAGGACAAATACTGAATTTGGCTCCGAAAGGGACGAGATATGTGACACCATAGTGGGTAGTACCCAACTTGCTCCAAGAGAAGGTTTTTAAAAGAGGCCAAATGCTGGTGGGCAGGAGCCTGCGGAGAAAGTGGAGTTCAGGTAAAATGCAGAAGAGGGAGATGGAAAACAGATCAGTGGTTGCCAAGGGTTGGATGGAAGGCTGACGGGGTAATGCACAGGGCATTTGTGGGGGTGGGCAGTGAAATGTTCTGGGTGGTACTATGTTAGTGGGTGCGTGACACCGTGCATTGTCAAAACCCTAGAGCTTCCTAACCCACAGAGTGAGCCTTAATGGACGTAAATTTTTAAAAAAATCAATTAGAGGTTGGAGGATAGAATGCAGACTGTGAAAAGAATCTAAATGCATTACAAACATACGACAACCTCACTGAAGGAGGTGGGGAGGAAAGGTGCCGTCTAAAGTTGCCTAGGTAACTGTGGAAATGAGTGGGGGCTGCAAGACCTTTTACAAAAGGAACTGTACATCGGCTCTATACTCTAGTTGGTAAGGTCGTTTCTCATGGTGTACGGGCTAACAGTTTGGAACTACTGCATGTGTGTCCTGGGATTAAATAAACAAGTAAGCGAATGATCGCTGAGGGAGCTGGGTTTCCCACTGTCAAAGAGGGGAGGCAACAATGAACATTATGCTACTGTTGTAGAGTTGGAGACATCAGTATGAGCTCATCAGTGTTCAGTGATCAGTATGAGTATCAGTGGTTAGCTTAATATAAACATAGATGGATAAAAACAGAAATCATAGACAAGTGCATATACACGGGCTATTTGTATGGACACATACATTTCCAGTTTTGTCCCTTGACAGGGCTAGAAGCAATGATTCCCAAGTAACAGTGAGCACACATTGCACCCAGTCCTGGGTTTCTACTCTCTTTGCCCTCAATACCGGGAACCAGGGTTCCTCAGAGAAGTGGCTAATTCTAGGATGCAGGAAGGACTATATGAGAGGAGCTTGAAGCATCTTGTAAAGCCAGAAAATGAGGAAGTGCTCCAAAAACAAAACAGCAGGACTATCTCAAAGGGTCACAAAGCCAGCTGGAAGATCTCCCAGTGGCTAATGTCAGAACAACGGAAGTCACCCTTGGTTTGATGGCACTGTCCCTCTGTGATCTTACTCCCCAAAAGCACATAAGCCCAGTCCCATCATGAGATGAGAAAAACATCAGACAAACCCCAATGGCTCTGACAAAATACCTGATCACTACTCGAAACTGTCAAGGTCATCAAAAACAGGAAAAGTCTGAGGACCTGTCACAGCCAATTGGCGCCTAAGGAGCCATGACAACTAAATGTAATGTGGTGTCCTGGGTGGGCTCCTGGAAGAGAGAAAGGGCATTAAATAAAAACTAAGGACGTTTGAACAAAGTGTGGACTTTGGTGAATAACAATGTATTAATATTGGGCTCTTTAGTTGTCACAAAACATAAGACATTAACAGGGTGGAGGAGTTCTGTACAGGAACTTTCTGCACTATTTTTGAAACTTTTCTGTAAATCTAAAGGATTCTAAAATTAAAAGGTTTATTTATTTATTTTTTTAATGTAGAAGAGGGCACCATAGATGGAGCTGGAGAGGACGGGGAGGCCCCTTGGCCTGGGGGCAGGATCCCCTACACTGTGGGGGGCAGGAAGGAAGGGAGAAGGGACAGGCCACCCACACATCCCCAGGGGAGTTCGAAGCCAGCAGCCATCATCTATTTTCCCTTTGAAGACAAGCTGGTGTCAGAGAGGTTGGCAGGGTCTAAGCTGGTGGAGGCCATTACTGGGTGGAGAGCTTCAATGTGTCGGCATCACCTACTGAGCTATAGAATAATGAGCATTTTGTTTCCCTCCTCCAGGAAAAAAGAACACAGGTATTTTTCACTGCCTGCCTTTCCCCACCTTAACACATACCCACTAGGCTTTGAGGCTGGACACCTAGGAATTCTGGCTCTGGGACAAAGTTGAGAGGTTTTTAGTCTCCAAAACCCGTTGAATTGTCTGAGAGAAGGACAGGCAGGGCTGGCCTGCGTCCTTGGGGGCCCCAGGTGGAACAGCCAGTGCAGGATATGGGGTCCAGATGCTACGCTGGGGTGGGGTGGGGTTCCCAGCGTCATCTAGAAGAGGGCAGCTAGTACAGAGGGCAGAGCAGCAACAACCAGTGTGGACAGTAGTTCCAAGAGTCCTGTTCCCAAGTCAGGACCTATGCAGGTGGCAAGGCAGGAGGAGGGAGCTGCAGTAATGCCTGATAACAGATTTCCCTTCCCTGCCATACTATAGGGCCACAGAGCAGATGCACTCTGATTTCAGGAAAATCAAGAAAATGAAGTGTTGTAAACTGAATTGTGTTGCTCCAAAATTCTTACGCTGAAGTTCTAATTCCTGGGCCCTCAGAATGTGACATAGTTTGGAGATAGGGCTTCAAAACATGTCATCAAGCCACCGGCCCAGTGGCTCAGGCAGTTGGAGCTCCGTGCTCCTAACTCCGAAGGCTGCCAGTTCAATTCCCACATGGGCCAGTGGGCTCTCAACCACAAGGTTGCCAGTTCAATTCCTCAAGTCCCGCAAGGGATGGTGGGCAGCGCCACCTTCAACTAAGATTGAACAAGGGATGGTGGGCAGCGCAGCCTGCAACTAAGATTGAACACGGCACCTTGAGCTGAGCTGCCTCCCGAATGGCTCAGTTGGTTGGAGCGCATCCTCTCAACCTCAAGATTGCGGTTCGACTCCCACAGGGGATGGTGGGCTGTGCTCCCTGCAACTAGCAACAGCAACTTGACCTGGAGCTGAGCTGCGCCCTCCACAACTAAGATTGAAGGGACAACAACTCGACTTGGAAAAAAGTCCTGGAAGTACACACTGTTCCCCAATAAAGTCCTGTTCCCCTTCCCCAATAAAATCTTTAAAAAAAAAAAGAAAGATGTCATCAAGGTTAAAGGAAGTCATTAAAGTCCTGTTCCCCTTCCCCAATAAAATCTTTAAAAAAAAAAAGATGTCATCAAGGTTAAAAAAAGTCATTTGGGTGGGCTCTAATCCAACAGGACTGGCGTCCTCAAAAGAGAGACACCAGGGATGACCACACAGAGGGGAGTCCATGTGAGGACACAGAGAGAAGGCAACCAACTACAAACTAAGGAAAAGCTAAACTTGCCAGCACCTTGAGCTCAGATTCCCAGCCTCCACAACCATGTAAGAAAATAAATTTTTGTGGTTTAAGCCACCCAGTCTGTGGTACTTTGTTAGGGCAACCCCAGCAGACTGAGACATTAGGTCATCTGACATGCCCAGCTCTGAGAATAGGGAGTGCCATTGACGTCTGGGACAGGTGTGTTCCTGAGAAGAGCTAGCTTGGTGGCTGTCCATGGGGCTGTGTCCTGTAGCCCTGAGACTCATCACGTTGGCACAACCCTTGCTGTCCAGAAGTGTGTGGGTTTGCAGGGGGCCACGACTCCCAAGTCCTCTCTCAGGCCTCGGACCTGGAAACAGAAGCATTTGAATCTCCGTGTGAGACCAAGTGACCTTGTTTGTTCACTCCATTCATTCATTCATTCACCAGATATGCATGGAATGCTCAGTGGTGCCCGGCATCATGCCAGGCACCACAGAAGCATCATTCACTGCTTTCTTACCAACGTTCTAACCCGAGGATCGGGGTACTTTCTGTGAAGCACCAAACACTAGCAGTTTTCAGCTCTGCGGTCATCCAGCCTCTGTCTCGACTACAGACTACCAGCTCTGCCTTTGGCGGGAAAGCAGCCGCATACCATATGTAAATGAATGGGCCTGGCTCTGTTCCAATAAAACTTTATCTAAGGCCATGGAAATCTGAATGTCTATACTTTTCACATGTCACAGAATGTTCTTCTTCATGTACTTTTTCCCCAATCATGTAAAAATGTAAAAATCATTCTTGGCTCCCAGGCCATATAAAAACAGGATTACTGATCCTTATTCTAAAAAACAAAACAAAACAAACAAACAAAAACCACCATCAAGCCAGATGTGTAATAAAATGACCCTGAGTCTACCTGATTGGTCAATGCTTCTTTGCTTCAATCCTTGTTGATGGATATGATTTCTGATGTCAAATTTGAGCTATGAAAAATAAAGTTAAGCTGGGGCTGCCTCTGTGGGATTGGTAGCCCCCCACCCCCAACCCTTCCTGGGAGGTGGATCCTGCAATAAAACACCCACTCAAAGTCACTTTCTCAGTTTACTCCTCACTCCAGACTTGTGACTTGTGACCGAATCTGCCATTCAGGAACAACATGCTTCTCAAGTTCTGGGGATGGAAATGTGATCTGAGACTGTCAGGGTGGCTTGTGAGGACACATGGGGGCCAAGTCCCGCAGGGTGTTCTTAACTACCAGGCTCTCAGCGTGGTTGAAAGACTAGCTTGTCCCTTGGGGTTGCCTAAGGAGTTCTGGCAACCCCAGATTTGTCCTGCAGCATTTGCTGAGCTCTGCTGTCTTCCCCCAGGAGAAAGCCCTTGGAGTGAGTGAGGAGAGCGGGAGGAAGGAAACCCCTAAATGCTCCAACAGCATAGCAAGTTCCCACTCGCTGGTCCTCCACCCCCAACCCCCGTGCCCTGAACTGAGAGGTGAATTTAAAACCACACCGAAGGGAGGTGAATCTCACCTCAGTCAACAAAAGCAAAAACACCGATAGCTGTACTTTAAAGGGAGACCCGGTCTAAAATTCACAGGCTGTTTTAAAGAATTAAATGTTCGTATTTTCAAGGCCACAAGGACCAACGTTTCCGCTGCAAGGCTCTCCCTTGAAGAAGGGATGAGAGGGAGGTGCGGGCAGGCCGTCCATTCCATGGCTCTGTTATCTGTTCGTTTTACAAGCATTTCCTGGGCTGAGTACAAGCTGTGCAGTGAAAACTAAAGGAGGAAACACATATGTAAACAAATGTCTCCCTGGACATCAGGCTGACATGTTCAAGGGATACAGAGGGAGGAGTGCTCAGCTAGGGTTAGAGAAGGACAGCAGTGAGGGCTCCACAGGGAGGTGACATCTGAGGGAAACCTACCAGCAGGGAAAGAAGAGAGAGTCCCAGGTAGAGGGCACAGCATGTACGAAGGCATGGGCATGTGAAGGCGAAGGAGTGTCCTGTGGCAGAAGAGTCTGAAAATATTGCCAGGAGCAGAATGTGCTTTAGAAATGGTGGACTTCAGTTCATCCTCACCTGGGCACCGCGGGATGGGAACCCTGTAAAGCCATTGTTGAAGGTGTGGGTCTTCTGTTTGACTCCCCAGCACCGCCCCGACTATTAAACTTAATGCATGAAACATTGTCAGGGACCCACCTGTATCCCCTCGGCCAGCCCTGAAAGTCACAAGGACACATCCCTGGCAGGCTCCCGTGGCTTCCTGAACCCTCCATGAGGACGTTCCCTGGCTGTGGGGACAAATGCCCTCTGAGGGAGCCAGGTAACAGTTAGCCCCTACCCCACCCCCAATAAGTCTGAACTGCTGGGGACAGACACCCAGTCTCCATACACCTGGGGGAGGGGACAATCTGACCTGCAACCCACAGCCTCCCTGGGGTCCCAGCAATATTTGGTCCCATGTACCCACAGTAAAAGCTTATCATCACCCACTTTACACCTTCCCTCAGCTCCCTGTGGCCACCCCCTAAACAAACTACCCTCACCCAAGCCTTGCTGTAGACCATGTTTGGAGGGAAAGCAAAGGCAGACATGACTTCATTTGATTCTTTCTAGATCACAAAGGTGGTATAAATTCAAACCCTCAAACTCATATGGGGCAAGCCTGCAGGCACAGATTTTCAGAGCAGCTTTTTTCCCTTCCTCGTTGAGTTCAGATGGACCGATAACCTTCCTCACCTATCTTTGCTGGCAGATATGTTAAATTCCACCCTTCCCAGAGGCCACAGAGGCCCCAGAGGTCCCCCCTGCACTCTTAATCCTTTAACCATCTCACTCCCAATACCTGGATTACAGAGTTCAGCCAACAGCTGGAGAGCAGACCTCACCCCCTCTCTGTTGACCCCTGGAGATATCTCATGGTTTTATGGAAAATGGTATGGCAGTCCCTCAAAGAATTAGAAATAGAATAAACATGATCCAGCAATTCTACTTTTGTGCATAAACCCAAATAAGAACTGAAAGCGGCATCTTGAACAGGTAGGTGTACATCCTTATTCATAGCAGTCTTATCATAAGAACTAGAAGGTGAAAGCAACCCAAGGGACCATCAATAAATGAATGGATAAGCAAATATGGTAGATCCATGCAATGGAATATCATTTAGCCCTAGAAAGGAAGGACGTTCCAACACATGCTACAACGTGAATGAAGCTTGAGGATCTCATGCTAGCTGCAAGAAGCCAGTCACAAAACGACAAATACTGTATGATTCTATGAATGTGAAGTTCTTGGAGGAGTCAAATTCACAGGAACAGAAAGTGGAAGGGTGGCTACCAGGGACTCGAAGAGGGAGGGTTAGTGTTTTACCGGGGACTGAGTTTCTGCTTGGGAAGATGAAAGAGTTCTGGAGATGGATGGTGGTGATGATCTACAACAATGTAAAAGTATTTAATGCCACTGAACTGTATTGTTAAAGTGGTAAATGGTGTTACATCTACATTATTATGATTGCAAATAAATAAATGAATCAGAGAACTCAGTTTCCTGTTTAGAAAGTGATTTGTTACATCTCCTCTGCAGTTTGTAAGAGTTTTGTAGCAAAGGAGGCTATTTGGGATCTCAAACCAGCCATATTTCCAGAAGCAGAGGCTCTGGGACCAAATTGCGAACGGCCTCACAGGCCCCTCCAGCTTCATCCATCACCATCTCCTCTGCCATCTCGTCAACACCGTTGGTGTCTGTTGCAAATCGGTTTCTCCCCTACTGTGAGATTCACCTGTGTCTGCACTGTTACAAATTCACGAGGCTTGATTTAGTGAAGTTTCAGCATATGAACTAGAATGTGTTCAGAAGATAGCCAGCTGCGAGACAATCCCCAGACAAGGAGGTCAAACTAACTCCCGAAAGTAGAAGTCCACATTGTTAAATCAAAACCTTCGAGACCAAAAGCTTTTCTGAAAGGGTTTACTGAGCCATAATGCTAACCAGAAAGGACCAGGTCCTGAGGCATGCAATCTAAACCACCAGCAACAGGGCTAGATGAAGAAGGCAGACATGTCCGCGGTCCTGGGACTGACGGGGCCCTTCTATATATTATGTTTTGGGGAAGAAAGAAGTAAGTTGTTTTTAAAGAATTTACAATGAATATAGATAAAGGGCATGGGGAAAGTGAAGCAAGGCTCTTTGTGGGAAAGGCGCGCAGTTCCTAAGGAAGAAGTGTTTGCTGTTTCCGAGTTGGTTTTGAGCAACAGTCTGGACAGTTCCTGCAGAAGCAAGATGCAATGGTGAGTGGGAGTCAGCTGTTCTATCTAGATAGCAGGCTGGAAGTTGATCCAAAGTTTGCACATACATTCGGGAACGCGGGCAACGTATTGCTGGTTTGCGTGGGAGTCTGTTAAGTTATTGACCTTTCTTGTCTCATTCTCCTACCCTTTGGTCTGCTGTAATTTAACTTAGGACATCTCAGAATTCTTCCTTGTCAGTGTCTGTACACACACAGCCTGCCTGGCCTGGTGCTAACCTGCTTCTCCATCCCTGGCATCTCTCCTCTCCTTGCTCACCAGACCCCAACCCCACTGGCCTCCTTCTTCCAGTTTCTCACATACTCCAAGCTTACTCCTGCCTCAGGGCCTTTGCACCTGCTGTACCCACTGGTCGGCACACTCACCCCAGGGCTCCTTTACATCCTTCACATCCAGCCTAATCCTACTTCTGCACAGGGGCCTTCCCTGACCACCCTCTCCAAAGGGAATGTTAGATACTTAAAGCAATTCACCATCACAGCACCCTGCTTACTTCCTTCATGGCATTGGACACCAGGTAATGAGTTCATGTGCATTTGTCTCTTTTTTATTGATGGTCTCCCCCTCCTGAAATTTGAGCTCCGTGAGAAGTTGGGACTTCTTTTTGTCCTTACCTGAGTTCCTAGTGTCCAGACCAGGAGGAATTCAGGTAGAAGTTGTGCAAAAAAAAAAAAAAAATCAGATTTTTCATGGTTTAATGACACCATCAAGCCCTGAGCTGATTCCAGGCCTAGAAAGTAACCTGTAGGTGGCAATATCCTTTAATGGTGCCTATCCAGGGGGGAAGACGAGGCAGGCTGGGGGACAGCAGATATGGGGAGCATGGGATGAGGAATCAATAGATGTGCTTTGTCATTGTTAAATTCCACCTGCCCATTCAATACCCATCTGGAACTGTCAAATAGGTGAGTGTTCCTGAACATATCTCAGGGAAAGGCTAGAGCTGCAGATAGAAACTGGGGGTCACACAGAGACCATATAGATGGTTTTTAAAGTCTGGGGACTAGATGAAGTCATCCAGAGAGAGAGCACAGCCCCAATCAGTGTTGGGAAGCTTGGCAGTCTTTGAGCTGTAGAGACCACATTTCATGCCACTTTTCAACCACCCAGCCCATGTCCATCAGTGGTGGGCATCAGGATACCACAGAAGGGGCATGGAGTCGGGAAGGCTAAGGCTTAGGTCTCCTCTTATCTGTCCCTCACTCGCCCTATAGCTCAGCAAGACACAACTTCTCTGAGTCTCAGTTTCCCCATCAGTAAAATTACCATGGGTCACATGACCTACCTTATTTATCAACAGTCAAACAACAGTTCCCCAGGCTCTAAAGCACTGGTGTTGGGAACCACGTGCCCTTGTCCTGGGAAAGCCCGCAGTTTAGTGGGAGAGGCCTGGAGGCAGAGCAGTGAAAGCTATAAGGAAGGAGCTGGCCGAGTCCCACGGAAGCAGAAAGAGCCATTCTCCCTGAGAGAATGTGGGTTCTCTGTGGGTTGCAGAGATTCTGAACCACTTGGTGAAGTAAGCATTTTAAGCACCTTTTTATAAAAGAGGAAAGTCAGGTTCAGAGACAGCAGGTAACTTATTCAAAGCACATAGCCTGTAAGTTGCAGCGCACACAGTGACGTGCTCAGCTGTTACTAGCTTTGATTGATGGCCATGGCCATGGCAGGGAAAATCTTCTGGTAATGAGAACCCAGCTTGCTTTCCTTTCTCCCCTCCTCACTGGTAAAAGATTTACAAATCAGCACAGAGGGGTGGGCAGTGGGAAGGTGGCGTCCAGGGCAGCTTAACTTGAAAGTTGGAGGGAGAAAGTCTGAGGATGCCTTCTGCTTAGAGCCTCTAATCCAGTCCTGGGAGAGGGGTGGAGCCAAACCACAGGAGCTCAAAGCCTCTGTGCCTCAATCTTCTCCTCTTTAAAATGGGGACTGGGGCCGGCCCGGTGGCTCAGGCAGTTAGAGCTCCATGCTCCTAACTCCAAAGGCTGCCGGTTCAATTCCCACATGGGCCAGTGGGCTCTCAACCACAAGGTTGCCAGTTCAATTCCTCGAGTCCCGCAAGTGATGGTGGGCAGCGCCCTCTGCAATTAAGATTGAACACGGCACCTTGAGCTGAGCTGCCTCCCGGAAGCCTCAGTTGGTTGGAGCCCATCCTCTCAACCACAAAGTTGCCGGTTCGACTCCCACAAAGGATGGTGGGCTGCGCCCCCTGCAACTAGCAACAGCAACTGGACCTGGAGCTGAGCTGCGCCCTCCACAACTAAGACTGAAAGGACAACAACTTGACTTGGAAAAAAAAAAGTCCTGGAAGTACACACTGTTCCCCAATAAAGTCCTGTTCCCCTTCCCCAATAAAAAAAAAATCTAAAAAATGGGGACAATGATAATAGTCTCTACCTCAGGGGATTTGGGGGAGATTGAGTGATTTAATACAAGCACAGGAACTCTATGAACATTAGTTAGGATTCTGGGTCCCTTTGCAGACCTGCCTCCTCCCCTTGACCCTGGGCTCAGAGTGGCACCATCAGCTCTGCCCTACTTAGACAGTGGCAATGCCAGGCCTGCAACCCGAGCCAGCTCCTCTGGGAGGGCAATGAATCTGGGATAATTTCCAGGAGCCAATGAATTCTTTAAAGCCCTCTGAAGGGGACCCTGGTTCTGCCTCCCTGGGCAAGAGGGTCCAGAAAAGAGCCCATTGAAGAGTGACCCCTCTGAGCCTGAAGCCACTCGGCTTCACAGACAGCCCTTGGACTACTTACCTACATGTTGTCTTACAGGAAGCCAGAGAGCTGTTATTTGTCAAAATTCTGTCAGGTACAACAGTGGGGTGGAGATGCCCAAGAAAAAGGCTCTTCCCCACTTGGCTTGGCCATGGTGATGTCCTCAGGGCACTTCTTTCTCCTGTTTTGCTTTTCTTCTCCACAAGACTGAGCTGCAGGTATGCAGGACCCTATACAGGTCACTCGCTATGGATGCCACATGCCATCCTCTGGTTTGCGACAGAGCAGGGGCAAATCCATATTTGTTGCAGGCAGGGAGGGAGGGAGGAAAGGAAAGAGGGAGGGAAAGAGGAATGGTATCTGCCCTGTTCCTCTCTCCTCCCCTGCTCTGCCCCACCCCCTCAGTGGTTGGGAGCTGCTATTGAGAGACACCATGGCCTCTCCCTGTGGGATGGGCACATCCATATTGGCATTCTGGCGCAGCCTCCCTCAGAGTTCAGAGAGCTCAACATTGTTGACCAGGAGAACAAGGGGCGTCTCCCTAGTTCAGAGCCACGCTCTGTGACAAGGACCCAGACCCCACTTCTCAAAGTCTCTTGCCCAACAGCCTTGCCAACTGCCAGCCACCTCCCACTGATCAATGTGGCTTAAACATTTCTCGAGGGGCTGGAAGGCCAAAAGCATGACAGTAATAAGACTCGTGTTTACTGACAGTGTCTCAGGCCGAGGCACGATTAGTTTATGTCATCTTCACCACCACCCTGAGGGGCAGGTACCATTATCCATCCCCATTTCACAGTTGGGGAAACAGAAGCTCAGAGAAGGTAAGTGACCTGCCCAAGTATTGAATTTGAACCCACGTGGCCTGACTCTAGGGTGGGTATGATTAACTTCTGCCCGGCTGGGTCGTGAAGCCCTCCCATTCTACAGGCAAGGATAGCTTGCTTCACCTCTCCTAAGCTCAGTTTGCTCATCTGCAAAATGGGAGAAGAGCACATGGCTTATGGGGAGCATTCAATGACATAGCACTGGATCTGTCTATAGGGCATGTGCCATGGTGGCTATCATGGCTCTGTGACCTCATGCAAAGTACGCAGCCTGGCTACCCATGTTACAGAATACCCACCTCGCAGGGTTGAGGGGAGGAATAAATGAAACACCAGTCCACAGCCCCTCATCTGCCATTCCAAAATCCCAAAGCCCTGGAAATTGACAGCAGAACCTGACCAGGCTTCGCCTCATCTGGTGGCAAACCTTGACCTTGCCTGACCAGGAGGCTATTTACAGGGTGTTTTTAAATCCCACGCAGTGTGACTATTCAGAAATGTTATGTGCTTGATGAGGGAGTGCCTCCCTGAGCCAGGAGTGTCACCTCGTAGGCGGTGGCACATGCACCACGTGACTTCTCTAACATCACGAGAACAGCTCTGACTTGTGAAACACGGGGGGGGGGGGGGGGGAAGGGAGTGGGATAAGGGATTGTGTTTGTAGCACCTGCCGCCTAAAACTGGCATGCAGTAGGTAGGTACTCTGTTCAAATCCCAGGTCTACCACTTACTAGCAAGGCCTGCTGTTTGACTTCTCAGTGGCATATTAAATGAGGATACAATCACAGTTCCAACTTGGAGTCTTAAAAGGACTTAGAACAGTGCCCAACACATATTAAATGTTAGCAGATTTATTATTATTAATCTTCGCTCTGAAGTACGTACCATAACTAGACTGGTTGTGCAGGTGGGGAAACTGAGGCACAGAGAGACTAAATAGCTTGGCAGTATGGCAACACAACCCTATATGCTCTACTGCTTCTCAGAAGTTGGGACAAAGGGAAGAATGAGAGAGAGGGAGGAGAGAAGAAAAAGGGCATTGTCTACCCGGGTAGCGCCTGCCCAGCCAGTCCGGTAGTCCAGTTACAAGTGTCATCAGGTAACATTAAATGTCCCTCAAGTTCCAAGCATTATTCAAAACACATTGGAAACACAAATCTGGGCCTCTAAGAATGGACATTTTACTGAAGGTGCTTTCCTTCTAAGAAATAGTCAGGGAAATGTGGGGGCAGGGACACTGGGCTCACAAAGGCTTTGGAAAAACAGGTTCCAGCCTGGCAGACGTGGCTGGCAGTGGCTTATCCTTGTGGAATAGGACAACACAGGCCTTTCATTTATAAGAAGGCTCAGCCTGCAGAGCGTTGTTAGGGCTGTAGCTGGAAACTTGGCTCAGAATGGGTCTGTACAGGAGAAAGCAAAGGAAAGAGAGCAGTGGCCTGCGGGCATTTGTCCTCTGCATCCAGCCCCGGGCAGATGTGGATCTTGTGTGTCTTCTCATTCTGGAGGCTTCTCAGGAAAGCAACCTGCCCTGCTCCAGCCTTAGGATCTCTGAAAAACTGAACTGCCCTTTACAATCCCCCCGCAAAGATATGAGATGGCAGCCCCTGGGGGTGAGAGTGGGATGCTTTTCCAACAGCCAGCAGCTTTTGCAGAAAAACAGCCTTCAGAAAGCAATTAGATGTCAAAATAAATAAAGTGCAAAAAAAAAAAGTTTAAAATATGAATAAGAAAAAAGGAAAGGAATTTGAGGTTTGACGGCCAATAGTCAGAGGTAGAAAGCTGGAAGGGACCTGCAACAGGTCCGCAGAAAACTTGGGGCGCTTTAAAATTTGAACCATTACCAAAAAAAACAAAGAAGCCTCTCCTCCCCCATCCCGCCCAGCCTGGTCTGTAACTTAGCAACACCTAAGGGGAGCTCTGCGTATAACTGTCTGCACCCTTTCTCATTTCTAAACAAGATATATTGTATGTATATTTATATATGTGGCCTGCCTTGCTTTTTTTCTTTCTAATCAACTTTATTGAGACATAATTCACATACAATAAAATGCACCCATTTTAAATGTGACATTTAATGAGTTTTGACAAATATATATAGATATCTCCTGATCAGGATAACAGAACATTTCCATCACCCTAAGAAATTCCTTCAACCTCTTTGTAGTCAATCCATTCCCAATCCCAGTTTTAGCCCTCGGCCTCTACTAATCTGTTCTCTGTCACTATAGATTAGTTTGGTCTTTCCTAGAATTTCATATCAAAGGAATCATGCACTCTGATGTCTGGCTTCTTTGTTGTTGTTGCTGGGGTTGTTTTTTTCATGCTATTGTATTTAGAATTCTATTCTATTGTAAATAGAATTCTTTAAAATTTCATATTCAAATTGTTTGCAGATAGCAAAAAGTTATTTCTTTTTTGTATATTGATCTTGTATCCTATGATGTTGCTACATTCACTAACTGATTCCAGCAGTTGTTATATCGCTTCCTTAGAATTTCCTAGTTAACAATGATGTCATCTGTGACTGAAAACAATTTTACTTCTTCCTTTCTGAGCTTTATGGCTTTTCTTTCTTTTTCTTGCCTTATTGCACTGACTAAGATCTCTACCACCACATGGAATAAGTGGTAAGTGCAGATGTCTTTTCCTGTTGCCTGTCTTAGGGGGGCAGGCAGGCAATCTTTTATAATGAAGTTAGTTTACTGGAAATACTTTTCATCAGGTAGAAGAATTCCTTCTTGTTCCCAGTATGCTGGGAACTTTTTGCAGGGAGGGGTATTCAGTTTTGTCAAATGTTTTTTTCTGTATCTATTGAAATGATCATCTGATTTTTCTCCTTTATTCTGTGAATATGCTGCTGTGTTTTTGTTTTTGTTTTGGGAGACAGCAAAAGTATGCTTTAGAAACTGAGTTTTGTCTTTGCCAGCAATTTACTTAGCACAGGTTTGCTGTGATAATTATAATAATCCCACAAGCCAATAGCATACAGAACAATTATCTTTTTTATTTTAATTTATTAGTTTCAGGTGTACAAGACAAGGTATTACTTAGACATTCATCATTTATATCCCTCACACTGTGAACCCCCCTCCCCCATCCACTATCCCTCCGACCTCGCACCGAGCCATCACTTTATATATATAAAATTATAGTTGGCATTCATTAATGTTTAGCTTCTGGTGTACAATGCCATGATCAGGCATCTACAGTATCCCTGAGGTGGTCTCCCAAATGGGACACGTGTCCATCGGATACCCAACAAAATCTTTACAACATTATTGATTACGTTCCCCAAATTAATTTTCAAAAACCCTGAGGCCATCTGGTGGTTACCAACTGTTTCCTAATCCCTTCACCTTTCCCCTTATCCCCCCCATCCCCCCGCCCATCTAACAACTCTCGGTTTTTCCTTTTTGTCCCCCAAACTGTTTCTGATTAGTTGACAATTATCTTTTAATAAGCCAAATAAAGTAATAGCATACTCCACATGAAAAATTAATCACACTATGGTTCTAAGCGGGGGGGGGGGGGGGGTGAATTTAAAAAGTCTTAATTTTAGCAGAGGTGTATCTTTTTCTACAAGGAAGCACTGGGGAGCCTCGGCAGCCAACCAAAGAGCTGATTTCCAGCTGCCAAGGTAAAAATACAAATCCTTGGTTGCTAGGGCACGTCGCTAGGGAATGAAAATGGCAGTGTTGGTGGGCAGGCTGATTTCTTTCAAAGGGTGCCGAGAAGTTTATTACCACTGTCTTTGAGGAGTACCTCACCAAGACATGTGCAAATACTCCAAGGGTCTTCGAAGAGTTTTTATATTGGTGAAGAGTCCCTCAGAGTCCGTTGCCCAAACTGAAACTCTCAAGTAATCCTCACAAACTGTCAGTATTTACCGTCTAAATATCCACTTGCCCTAGTTGCTTTTCCACATGTTCTTATGGATAAGCCCCCAGGAGGGTCCCTCAGCTACTGGGCTGCTGACTGCTTATCACACAACTGATGTAGAACGACATCTTGGCACGACTTACTTTATTCTTATATCAAAGTAACTTTTTTCCTTTGTCATAAACCAGTGGATTAAAACAACTTCACTTAAGTCGTAAACAAGTGGATTTGAAATCATATTAAACCAACACACAACAAATGCTGAATTATATTGATTGATTTTCAAATGTTAAACCAACCCCTTTTTCTTGGGACATCTCATTTGATAATGATGTATTTTCCTTTTTATATACTGCTGGATTTGATTGCCACTGTTTCGCTAAGGATTTTTATCCATTTTAATCCCTGCGATACCCACCAGAGCCTAGAACACTGATTAGAATGGAGTAAAAGCTCAATAAACATGTTGAATAAATGAAAGAATGAATGAGAGGGATAGCTTCCTTTGTCTGGCCGGCAGAGAAAGGGGGCTTCCTAAGCAACAGCATGTTCCAAGGCACGGAGCATGAACTATCATTGTATCAGCCACTAACTAGCTGTGTGGCCTTGGGTAAATCTATCATACTTGTCCATAAAAAGGGAACGAAAACAACAGGGCTGCCAAACACTGAGTATCCAGCAAGATAATATACGTGAGAGACCTTGGAAAAACTCCAATCTGAAAGCAGTGTTACTATTAACAAGGGGGTGGGGAAGCCAGTTTTTGTGTCTAGCACAACCCTAGACAGACAGTCCTTGGGGAAAGAAGGCAGGAGGTTGGGTGCTGCCTTAGCATGAGAAGCCGGGGTTCCAGCCTCAGACACCTCTTTGAGAGAGCAGCCACGATGGAGGGCATCATCTCCTAGGGTTTAGAATTTTGCCCAGATGGAAGCAGCTCCCTTCTGGCTAACAGGGTTGCATTACTCTCTCCTCTTTTCTACCCTTGCCTCATAAATCTTCAGCTAAGGCCACTGACTTCCTAAGCAACTAAAGTAAGAGATTTGGGACATTTAGGAAGCATAAGAAACATTTTCTTTTTCTTCTTGCCTGCCTTCTTTCCTTCCTTCCTTCTTTTTTCCCATATATGGATCACTAGTATGGCTTTCCCCATTTTCTAGGCCTGGAACTAATGGCTTAAAGAGTACTCACTGTGTTTGTATTTTGGATGACTGCTCCTGGGAGTTGTTTTTAAAGAGTCCCAGCAATCAAATACCTCACTCCTGTGTATGCACACAATTCCCCTTCTACTTAAGCTCTCTCTGTGTTTACATACAGGATATCTAGCAGCTTAGTCTGGTCAAGGTACTGCTTTTAGTAGCTGTGGGTGATTGAAAACAAAGGGTTGGTATATTCTGCACCTGTTGCCTCTGGAGGGATATGCAAGTGGGGGTGACAAACTAAAGGGGTGAAGGGATGGCCTTTGAGAGCAGGTAGAAGATTTTTGCTACAAAGTAAATGAAAGAAATGAAGATTTGAAACCGCAGCAGCAGTAGAAGGAACACAGAGAAGGGGATGACTTTGGGAGAATTTCAGGAGATCCAACTGCCAGGTGAGTATAGGCTGCTGAGAGAGAGAGACAGAGAGAGAGAGCGAGGGAGCGAGAGAGCGAGAGCGAGAGCGAGAGCGAGAGCGAGAGAGAGAGAGAGAGAGAGAGAGAGAGAGAGAGAGAGGAAGTCCAAGGTAACAGGAAAGTTGCTTAGCGTTGGTGGCTGTGCAGATGGTGGTGTCATCATATACCAGGACAGGAAATAAAAAAGGCAGACAGATTTAGGGGAGGGGAAGAATGGAATGATGAGTTCAGTTAGGGACATTTATTCATTAATTCCTTGGGCATTACTAGCATCATAGGCATATACCTTGTCAGGAACAACCGTGAACAAAAGAAACAAGGTCCCTGGCCTCCTGAAACTTAACATTCCAGGGATGGAAGGACAACTTAAATCAGTCAACAAAGTAACTGCAGAAGCCTTTATGAGGAAATTAAATGGAATCATGTGTTAGAAATGCTGCAACGGTGGCCAGGGAAGGACTGCACGTTGAGACCTGGAGGTAAGAAGATGCCAGGCTGAGTTTGACAGTGACCCAAGGACACACACAAGTAGAAAAGCAGCTTGAATAGAGAAGCCTGGAGCTCAGAAGTCTGGGCTGGAGATGATCAGAAAAGATAGACAGAAAACGTATTGCAATGTATAATGCCATTTCTAGAAAAATCGAGACTACACAAAATGACACTAGGGGTACTCTGGAGGTTTAGGCTCTTTTGATCTTTTTTCCCTAAGTTGGGTGGCGAGTACACAGTTGTGAGATGTCCTGTAATTTATATACCTTTTTGCACGACCTAAGCATCACAAAATAAACTAACACTAGACCCAAAAAGGCGGGAAAGCCGGACCCCGGGTCTCCCCAGACGTCGCCAAGCCCAGTGTCTCTCCCTGTGAGCAGAGACCCGGCAGCTCCGGCCGGTTCGCATTCCCGTCGCGCGGGCCCAGGCCGCCCTCGCCTACCGCAGCCTCCGGACGGAACCCCGCCCCCGCCGCCCGCCGGCCAATTGGCGCGCGGATCCGGGCCCACACCCCCGCCGTGCACCGCCCCGGGCCCGCGCCGCCGCGTGACGTCACGGCCCGGCCCCCGCCACGTGACGGCCGCGCGGTGGTGTCCCGCGGGCCCAGCGCTCGCGCCGCAGAGGCCGGGGAGGCTCCGGCGGCCACGCCGCGGAGGGCGCGGGTCGAGGGGTCGGGTCGTGGGGGCGCGCGCTCATGGAGGCCGCGCGGGCGGACGCCTGAGGGCGGCGGGGCGAACCGAGCGGGTCACCTCACGCATCTTTCGAGCGGCCTCGCGCCGGCGGCACCCGGCACCCGGCACCCGGCGGCGGGCCGCGGAACCGGCGCGGCCATGGCGACGGGCACCCAGCAGAAGGAGAACACGCTGCTTCACCTCTTCGCCGGCGGGTGAGCGTCCCGGCCCGACCCCGCGGCCCTCTCGGCCCCCCGGCGGGGAACCGGCGCCCCGCAGGCCGAAGGGCCGGCTCCCGGAGGAGGAAGTCCCGGCGTCGGGGGTGAGGAGGCCCGGAGGCGCCGGCCTCTCCCGCTCCCGGGTCCGCACCCCCGGAGGGGCTTCCCCGGCGCCCGCTGCGCTGCGACGCCCAGCCCCCTCCCCGCGGCGTCTCCGCTTCTCCGCCCGTTAGACAGTTCGAGAGGCCGGTGTGACGAGTGTCAGTCCGCGGCCCTGCCGCCCTGGCCGCGCTGCCCTCGCTCCCCCGGGCCTGGGGAGCCTGGTGGGTGCTCGGCGTGGCCCGGGAGCGCCTCCGGGGAGGGGGCGCCGGGGCGAGTTCGGACGGTCGGGGGGGCCGCAGGTGTTGGACGACGGCGGAGGCCGGCCAGCGGCCGGTGGGAGAGCTGCGGGGGGCCCTCGGGAGAAAGTGAGGTCGGGAAGGCGCGTGGACATGCTGGTGTCCTCCGGGCGACGCGTCCAAGGTAAAAGGTTTTCTGTTCTGAGAGCGGCGTTCATTTGGTCATCCATCAGGCTGCTGATAGTTTTCCGTGGAGGCAACGCGTCGTTAGGGAGGTTGGGTGGTAGGGGGTCAGGCAGGGAGCTGACTTGTTTGTTTCTGTCTTCAGAAAATAGACGTTAAATGTTTTTGCGTATTAGTAAGTCCCCCCCCCCTTTTAATACAGCCGGTGACTTTGGGTCCTTTTGGAGGCTTGTAGAGATGTTTGGAGCCTTATCTGAGGACCTCCCAGGTCTGGCACAGGAGTTTTTAAGTGCGGGACATTATGCATCAGATAGAATTTATTCTGGATTGTCATCCTGACGAGTATTTTAGTTGCAGCTTGGACTGCTGCCTCCATACGTATGTTCCTTATTGCAAACCAATAATGGTTGAGAACTCATCTGTGGAAATAAGCATGGTGAAAATGTTCCTGAGCTCTTTGTACTTCTTATTTATAGATGCTCACCCAATTACTTTGGTTTTTCCAACCAAAAAAAAATCTTGATTTTTTTTGTAGATAAGAATATGTCATTCACCTCTTTCCTACCATTCCCTCTCATCGTGACACGTCATCTCCCCATTGAAATTTCAACTTTGAGAGTGGGGGGGGGGGGAGCAATTCCTAAATTATGACCAAATATTAATTTGTCATTCTGGGGAATTTTAAACAAGTTAGCCATATTTATTAAAGTCATTTCTCGAGCCAAGAAGGATCATTTTTTTTTTCTAATGATTTTATTCTTGGTGATTTTAATTTGTTTTTAGTGAGGTGGTCTTTTAAAAAATTGTTTGTATTCCAACCTGGGAGAGTTCCCGGTTCTGCAGCAGCCTCTGTGAGGCTTGCTGCATAATGGATTGCCTCGTCGTGATGAATCTCCCTACATGCCCTTCACTGTGCCCTCTGGCTGCTGATTCTCCACTGAAGCACCAGTCTCTTACCTTGTGATGGAGGAAAAGGCAGTAGCCCGTCCAGCTCCCCTGAACTGATTAAAATGTAGAGAGTTTATTAGAGCAGTGCCTGAAGCCCTTGTGTTTAGCAGAATTCAGTTCCTTCGTTAGCAGCACTACAGGATTACTTGCAGGTATTCCAGAAAGAAAATAAATCTTACAAAAGGATGCTTTCAGTAACTAACTGGATTTCGATTCCTTCCTACTAGCCTAAAATAGATCACTTCCGTGTCTTTTAGGAAGGAACATTAAAGGAGCTAAGTGTTGAATGGGTACATCACATAGTTAAAAGCAGCCGACCCAGTGGATGCAGTGGTCCCGCCTGGTCCAGCGGCTTACACACTGCTTTGCTCTGAGTAGCTAGTTTCCATGTTGTGAAGCTGGCCTCTTTCCAAAGGAGGAAGTTCACTTCCTTTGAAAAGAAGGCAGCCCCCACTTTTTAAAAGCCACATTTCTCCTGTTCTCCTGTTTATTGAGTAGCCTTTGGAAACTAACATCAAACAAGGTTAAAGCTATCACTAATTAATGATACAGAATAAATATTTTTATCAGGTATAACAGGCTTATGAATGGTTAAAAATTAATTTTAGAACGTGGAAATAAAAACTGCATCCAAAACAACTCATAGTCTTTAAAACTTAATTTAAAAACAAAATGTTTCTTGGGTGTTTTGCAAAGGTGAAAATACTCCTACATTAACCTGTAAATCATCCTTTTAATACAGTGTTGCCCTTTCAGAAAGAAAAGAGCTGGAGGACAAGTCAACACCTAGAAATAAGCACTTTAGAAACAGGTTCTATGCATGTACATATGTGTACCAAATGTAATTTCATCGTTAATTTTAAAATAGGCTCATATTTTAGAAATTGCTTTCTTCTGAGTAATATATTAAGTTTTAATGGCAGCGTGGGAGAGAGTTCTCTGCGTGTACCCTTAATCAATCCTTACTGTTCAGTGTTTGCAATGTGGAAGACAAACAGTTTCCAAGCCAACGACTGGAGTTCAGTGAGGATGTTGCAGTAATTTATGACAGGGCTACCGCTCTGATTGCATAATTTCTTGCTAATCTATCATTGCTATTTTTTTGCCAATATAAATAACTGGATGTCCCTATGTGTACATGTGTAGTTCTCTGATTATTTCCCTATGATAAACCATTAGATAGATGTACAGTTGCTGAGTCAAAACACATTTTTAATGCTTTTGATACCTTCCAGCACATTCATAAACAAACCATCTCTTAGGCTGGGTGACCTCTGCGTGAGCAGACTGCATTCATTTGATGTTGATTTTTAGTATCTCTAGGGATTTCGCTGTCATCTGCATTCTTCCCTCCTATCTCAAATTCTGGGTTGTATTGTCAAAACCAAAAATGTGCTCAAAAAAAATTTAATTGTTACTGCATAACAGAACCTATCATTCCTTTTGTACTGTTTAAACCATCTCGTTAAAAGAAACACACATCTTCTGAGTGGCCCTTCTGTGTCTAGGCCTTATGTCTGCTGAGAAAAAATCCCTTAAACGTTGCCTGTCAAATGATATGGGGACTCTGGTCGTCCATGTAATGTCAGTGGTGTCCTTCCCTTGCTGACCAAGCAGTAGCACAGCAGGCTGGCAATTCAGGAGATGTGGTCAGCACCTGAAAAAGACCAAGCTGTCATTATATTTAGAGGTTAATGGCTTAGATTATATGCTTTAGGTCTTATTTTTGTGGCATGATTTTTTCTTTGGTCATCAAATATACTTACATAGCCTTCAAAATATATTTTAATGGGAATATGGTATGTCGTTAAGGTTTTAAAAAATATAACCCAAGATACTTTAAAAATTCATTATCCCCCCTCCCCCAATTATGGACAGCTATCACCTTGTGTACTGTGCTTTGACCCTACAAGTTTAATCTGTGTCAGTTAATGGTTACTTTTGAAGTGTTAGGCACATGTTAATTAATATATTTGCTAGGGGGGTCAATGTAGAGAAGATGTAAGACTTATTTGAAATGCTTAAAGAAATTTCGATAAGACAAGTATGTGCATGTAATACTTTATGTAAGGCTTATATAAGTGTACTAAGAATATAAATTGACTTTGATTTCATCCAGTGTATTTCATATATGTGACACTTAAAAAAAACTGTCTGGTGTTTGGATGAAAGATTCCTGCTAGAATTTCAGCTTCCTGAGGATAGCAACCATGTCTGTTTTCTTCACTGGTACATCCCAAGTACGGCACCCCCCATGTTCCAGGTGCTTAATCTATACTTGTGTAATGATTAAGTGAATAAAAGGCATTGTGTGTCTTACCTGGGAGTATGAATTGATGTAGCTTGTTAAATTGCCCCAAAGTACAGAAGCAGTACTTTATTTGTGAATTAGGAACATGGTTCTATATTAAGATTTGCTGAAACTGTATTGGCATAAGGTAACATTATTTTGGATTTGTGTATTTGTGAAAGATACTGATTCTCTTCAGATTCAGAAAGTACTATAGAGTTTTTCATGCATTCCAGGTGCTATTTTAAATTTTCTTTCTTAATGAGATAGAATACAAGAAACAGCATCTATGCATAATTAAAGTCGTTTAAACCTTATGCCATGTATTCAAATAAAACATTCCAGAAAATTCTATATAAAGAGGCACTAGTGTTTTTCAAAGAATGACTGTAGAGGTTGCAGATGAAAAGGGGAAATTACCAAGAGCTCCAAAAATTGGGGTCACAGGGTGTTTGGAAGTATCATTTATTGGTAGAATCCGTATAATTATGTAAAAACTGTGATTCTGGAAGCCAGTTTACTATCAGTTCGGTAGCAACTACAAAAAAAGCATATTGGTCTTAGCTTTAACGCCTGAAATGTGTCAGTGTGCATATAGAAAAACAGATTCTTGTTGAAAACATCTAGTTTTATTTTTTTCCCCTTCTTCTGCCCCCATCCCCCACACTGGTTCAAGCCATTGTTTCTCAGACTAGTTGTATAGCCACAGCTCCCTGGCCCATGGTATTATGAGCCTTGTGCTTCCCCTAGCTGAGGCAGTCGGTCGCCAGTCGTTGGTCGTCCGCTCACAGCAGCTCACGGGCAGTTGTCGCCGGCTGCCGACCGCTCACGATGGCTGTTGGCCACTCACAGTAGCCCTTGGCAGCACACAGCAGTTCACGCCGACCTCTGGCAGCTTACGGCAGCCCAGCTCCAGAGAGAGTCGTTGTTCATGATCTTAGCTGTAGAGGGTGCAGCTCACTGGCCCAGGTGGGAATCGAACCATCAACCTGGGCGTTAGGAGCACAACGCTCCAACCACCTGAGCCACCAGGCCAGCCCCAAAAGCATCAGGGTTTTTTTTGTTTGTTTTTTAACCTTTATTGGGAAATATTGGGGAACAGTGTGTTTCTCCAGGGCTCATCAGCTCCAAGTCGTTGTCCTTCAATCTAGTTGTGGAGGGCGCAGCTCAGCTCCAAGTCCAGTCGCCGTTTTCAATCTTTAGTTGCAGGGGGCACGGCCCACCAGCCCATGTGGGAATTGAACCCACAACTTTGTTGTTAAGAGCTCACACTCTAATCAGTTGAGCCATCCGGCTGCCTCTCCAGAAGCTCAGTGGCAGCTCGATGTCTTCAATCTAGTTGTGGAGGGCGCAGCTCACTGGCCCCTGTGGGGATCGAACCGGCAGCCCTGTTCATAGCTTGCGGCTCTAATCAACGGAGCCATCCGGCCACCCCGAAAACTGCTTGTTACTTGAAACTCAGAGTTAAAAGGTAAAAATTGTGTACACAATTTAAAGTTTTTATGTCTCTGATCACGTCAAGATCCAGTGTATAGTGAAGTAGTAATAGTGTGGCTTTGCTATGAACTGGAGGAGAGGGGCCTAATCTACAGGGGAAAAATACCAAGCCAGGCCTATGTGGGTAAAAAGATAAACGGTTAAATATGTCTTCATGTAATAAACATAAGGCTTCAGTTCTGGGCCGGAAGACTGAGAGAAAGTAGAAAATGGGGGGAGGATACATTTTTATAGAAAAAGGAACAAGTAGTAACAAGGAAAAGGCTCAGAAGAATCCAGGTGATAGATTTTTTAGAAAATGAGGCAAATCTATTTCAGAGAGTATCTCTGGTGACTTCTTTGAGACACATAATTTGATTGCTACTCGTGGCCTTTCTGTTACTCTGTTCAAACCTTTTGGATGGTTTTGCTGAATGGAATATCCCAGAGAATTTTCTCTGGACTTTGGCATCAGTGACTAGAATGTATTACCTTAGGGGCGAATTAAATTAATATCCAGGGACTTTCTTCATGGCTGGCTCTTAGGAACCTGGCCTACTAGAAACACGAGTCCAAACTGCTTTTTGGAAGATTACTGATAATAGTAAAACCCTTTAGGTGCTTTCTTGAAAATCTTAGGTAAAAAAATTTTTTTGACTAGGCTTCTTTAGGAGGCTATCAGTTGTAAGTAAAAAAATTCAGTTCCAAGTGGCTTGATTTTTGGCACATACACCTGATTCTAGAGAGAGCTGAGGCTTTGGTGATGGCTTATCGAAATAGCTCAACCATGTGTGTCACTGTGGCCTCTAGAAAGACTCGCTGGATTCCAGGTTTAGCCCTGCATGCACACAAAATGGCCTCCAGCAGTTCCCAGTGTTTCTCCACCGTTGAACAAGTCCTGAGCTTTACTCTGATTGGACCAACTTGGGATGCCCATCTCTAAACCAGCCAGTGCTCCTTGGGCCAAATCCCATGCCCGTCGCTGAACCCTGTGGCAACGTGGATGGAACTCTGTTGATTAAGTGAGTTGGGGCTCAACCTAGAAATGGATTCCATCCCATCCAAACTAGAAGGCTTTAGAAATCTGGGATCTTCTGACAGGAAGAAGGGATGGTTACTGGGGAGACAACCAACCAGCAGTGCCCTCCACATTGGTTACTGCCTTCAATTGTGTCGTCCATTGTATTGACGTGAACAGTTTCCCCACTTGGGCCAGATGGTTATTTGCTTGGAGCCGTCCTGTGAATGGTAGGGTGTTAGCAGCATCCTGGCCTCTACCCCCTAGGTGCTAATGACCCCCCTCGCCCAATTTCAGTAATCAAAAATGTCTCTAGATACTGCCAGATGTCTCTGGGTTGGGGCAAAATTACCCCAGTTGAGAACCAAGCATCTAGAATTGTGATCTTCAAACTTTGATCACACAGCCCTATAATTAAAGTGTCTGCATATCCCCATGTATATTTATATTACCCTACTAATTTTATACATGTTAGAAAACAGATACACAAAATAGAAACTAAATGGTAGAGAGTATAAATAAAATTGTATTTCTTTCTGTACTGTTTTCTTCCCGTATGCCCAGGGATCATACCTCTTAGAGTTTGCCCCCCCACTTTGGAGAACAGTGGTCTAAAATATTGGTATCTAATCAGAATTCATCAGTCTCCTGGCTCTGTGATGTCCACGCTGTGTCACCATGGAACTGGATGTTGAATGAGACTTTTCCTGTTGTGTGAGCATTGGCTACTGGGGCCCTGCGCTGAACCCAGAGGAGCCTTCTCTGAGACACAGAAAGGAGGCCGTGTCTGCCCGACTGCCACTGACCATTCTGCCCAGACTATACGCAGAGCAGGAAGGCTATAGTTGTCAACATTGTGGCATGTGGAGTGTTGAGAGAGGCTTTTCCTGCTACTGTCTCCTTCCCTTTCCCCCGCCCCTGGTGGTCGGGGCTGTAGAGTGAGGGAGCTGGGGAGGCTGAGAGACAAGTAGCTTGCTCTGTAGACTTCCTGCTGCATTAGCCCATGCCAGTGGGATGAGAAGGCACTGGCATGGTGTGCTTGGGATGGACATGGGGGTGACTTCCTACTGAGTGCCAGTCTTGGTGCCTCATGGTGGGCATGGAAGGATACTGGTGGGTCCCCATGGCTTGTGTTAACGAGCATGAATCAGAGAAAGGAAAGGCACCTACTGCTGCTCGCAAGGTTCCCAGGCCAGTAAGACCGAAAGGAGATTGGGGGATGGACTACTGGTGGTTCCAAGACGAGGCTTCCCAGTTTGGGGGCTCTTGGTGAAGTGGTACACCACCTACACTGAAATCGTAACATTTGCTGTGGTCACCGAGCCATTACACAGCCAGGTGGACCCACAGCAATACCGAGACCACTTACATAAGACTGCTTCTCCGTGTCCTCATGCCCAGAGAACCCTAAAGAGCAGGAAAGGAAATGTCAAAAAGCAGACCATGTCCCCTCAAGCCACATGTCTAGCTGGCAATGGTTTTGGATCAGATTTGAGATTGAAGTTTTAGATGGGACTGAATTTCAAAACTTCAAACTTACCGGAAAGGCGTGGAATCTTTCTGTGATATCATAGGAAGCGGGGGGATTCAATAGAGCACAGCCGAGAAGGGCTGGCAGCCAGAGCGGATGCCCCTACCCTCTCTGAATTGAGACTAGAAAAGCTTGGTGAAGAAATTCCACAGGTTTGCGGTGGACAGGCCTTCGTCCGAGCTCGTTGACGCAGCCCAGCACCGAAGGTCTGTGTGTCGAATCATTGTGAATTGACAGGAACTCTTTTCTACAAAGAGAATAATTTGTTGTATTCCTAAGTGCTCTGGACCCAACATGATGAAATATTTTTCAAAAAATTTGGAAAGCCAATCTGGAGAAGTCAACATTTCACTTATTTTCTCAGACTGATGAATGTCTTGTTCGTGTTGGTTCATGAAGAAGGAAAAAGAAGTTGAGCTGAAAGATACTTTTTAAATCCTGCTATGAAATATTTTAAATTTCAGGAAGACCCTTCTTTGGGCGTTTTGGTTTCATATCAGAACTTGTTTTCTTCAGATTAAGAGTATTTTAGTAAATATGTATCCAACACAGCTTAATGATTTAAGATGTCCTTTGGAAATTTTTCATCAAGTGTTTTCCTAGTCGGTAAGGAGGGACTTACCTACTGAGTGGTGACTTCGTCGCATGGTTTACAGTTTGCAGTGTTTTCCCTTGTGTTAGCTGTTTCCTGTGATGCTGTCTTGTAGAAGAGGCACCTGAACCCTAGTGTGCCTTCCTTTGTCCCCGGGTAAGTGGTCGAGAAGGCCAGGCAGGGCCTGTTCACCACCACCACCCCCTGCTGCCAGGGCGCAGTGTGTGTGCCAGCTAAAACAGTGACTGTGGTGGTGAGTGTGACTTGCCATCCTCAAAGAGGGCGCCCACTTGCTGACAGGAGGACACGTGCCCTGTTTGTCAGGCAAACACACCGTCCCACAGGTCATCCTTTGATCAGTGGCATAGATTTGGGTGACGGTTGGTCAAAGTAAGGAGTGCAGCCGACTGGGGGACAAAGCAAAGGTGGCTGACCTGTGTCGTATTTGAACTTGTTAGCTTTCTAATGAAAGAATTTACCCAGAAGCTCTGTGTTTTCAGTGATACGGAGTCACGTTATTGAACATAAATGTAAATAGACTTCAGCTATTTCTTTATCTTACTCTGTAGCACATTAGTTTCCCAGTGTTTTAAAATATGATACGTTTAAGCATGTGGTTATCATAATAGAGAAGAGTGATTATTTTGTGTGAATAGCTACGCGTAATAGAGAAGAGTGATTATTTTGTGTGAATAGCTACGCGTTAGGAAGTTATTTTTTTAACCTCTTTTTTGAAGCACTCCCCTTTATGCCCCATTTCTGTAGATACGTTCTAGTGCGCAGAGCCACTTGTGCAGACAGAGCAGCATCCCGTTGGGCTCACAGTTTTTTCTTGATACAAAAGGACACATTAGAGTTTTAAAGACCTAGTTTAGTTGTCTAATCAATTTTCCATTTTGAGTTTGAATGAAAATAGTGTAAATTAGCAAATGAAACTATCTGTAATACTTTTCTTTCCATAATCCTCCCAGAGGGAACCTCAGTCCAGTGGGCCAAGCACAGGTTTTGGAGACAGTGGTTCTGGATTTGGCTTTCAGTTTACACACTTAAGTGACTGAGAAAGTGTATAGCCTCGTTGAGACCCAGATTTCCAACACCTCCATCTGAGGAGAATGGGAGCCCACTTAATATTCTGTGCACCGGCCCGTCCTTCATGCCTTCCTGTGTTACTTAGTCCCCAACAAAGATACTGGGGCTGAATCATCTTTCGTGAACCCACTGTTGTGTGCCAGTGCTGTACTCTCCCCACGTGCAAGATACACGAGCACGCAGCCCCTCTGGGGGCGTCCCCTATGATGGCAGGCACCAGGAATGCTGTTGTCAAACTTCTAGATTGCTTAAGAGACATTCTCCCTGAAATCTCGTTTTAATCATTTCTTCACTTAGCAAATACTGTTTGCGAGCTTGTGAGTCCCGATGCCGGGGATACAGAGATGAGTAAGACGGGTCCCGATCGTCCGTGTTTCCCAAAGAGTAGATAGAGCTTGTGTCGCTGGTGGTGTGGGGATGGCTTCACATGGTCTGTAGCGTTGTCAATGACCAACCTCGCGGTTTCATGGATATTAGTGTTTGATGAAAGATGGAAGTAGGTACTTTAGGATAAGTGAGTTATCTTGAAGAAGTACATTTAAAATTAGAACTTGGGTCATGCAGAGTTCGCTATGAACAAATTGTAAAGGGTGGTTAGGGGGACCCTGACCGGAGAGACGTGTGATGAATGCAAACGCAGAGGAGGAGTTGGTTGGTTCCGACTGAGGGAAACACAAGGACTTTGTCATGAAAAGTAAGCTCTAGTTGAACTTTCAATGAAGTCCAAATTACTTAGATTTTAATGAAAGTCTGTGTTGTAGTGAACATTGATTTTCAAATAGTAGCTTTACCTGAATAACTATTTTTGTTTGACTGTGAAAAGATGTTTTCTACAGTATTCACCCTAACAGGTTAGTGAAATTGGAAAGGACATGAATGTGTAACAGTAGGAAGTTGGTTAAAATATTACCCATCGATACAGAGGAATAGTATGCAGCCATTACAAATGATGATGTAGGTGTGTATATGTTGACATTCACAATATCTAGGTAAGGGAGGAAAAAAAAGTGACATTGAAAAGCCCTAAGGATGTGCTAACCCGTTCACAGAACTTACCTCTTCAGCTGCTGGGATTTCGACCATATATATATATATATATATATATATATATATATATATATATATATATATATATATATATTTTTTTTACCTCCCTGAATGTTCTAATCATGAAATGAACATAGGTACCTTTTTTCTCTTTAATAAAGAAAAATTGAATTTCACATTTTGTTCGTGTACAGAATGGTAGAGCTTTTCTGACCCTGTTGTGATTCCTTGCAGGTGTGGGGGAACAGTTGGTGCTATCGTCACTTGTCCACTAGAAGTCATTAAGACGAGGTTGCAGTCTTCAAGATTAGCTCTTCGGACACTCTATTATCCACAGGTCCATCTGGGGACCATTAGTGGAGCTGGAATGGTGAGACCAACGTCAGTGACGCCTGGACTCTTACAGGTTCTGAAGTAAGTTCAGTCCCCATTCTGGACTCCTGCCCCCCACTATCAATACAGAATGTTTATTAAGCCCATCAGACGGGATGTGCTGTTTGCACAGCCTTTGTCCAAACTTAAGAATTAGGTTTCTGTACCAATACCATTGAACTCTGACCTTGTTCCCTTGGCAGCTGGGCACCCAGTGTGCATGTGGTCACCATCCAGGGACAGTTAAAGTAAACCTAACAGAGCAAACCAAAAGCCCCTGTTTAAATTGTATCAAAGTCTTGCTCTTTCCCAAAATCTTTTGAGGGCTAGCCAGAAGCTGTGCGGTGGTAAAATGAAATTTAAAAATGTTTTAATTGCACTAGAGAAGGGATGTTTTAAGAGGAAGTAATAAAAGTCTAATATTTTAAGAGGAAGTAATAGCGAAACAAAATGTTTGAATTTTTTACTTTTTATTTGGAAATAATTTTACATTTATAGAAAAGTTGCAATATATATTTAATAAAGTGATTTTTTTATATTTTTGTTTCGTACCTAAGCCACCTGCCTAATTTATTTTTACTGCATTAAAAATGTCTCATTTGCTTACAAAGTAGCTAAATATTCATAAGTTGGTTTTGACTTATCAACCTCTATGCTTAAGGCAAAAGAAGAGCACTTCTTAATATCTGAACTTTAGCTCGGGGCCTTGTACTTTAAAAGAGATGTTCAGTAATTAAATAGTGGTTGAGTTTAACTACACATGATATTCAGATCTCTGAAACTTACCATTGGAAGACGGTGTGCTCAAGAAAGACATATCAGGAGCAGCTGGTTAGCTCAGCTGGTTAGAGCGCGATGCTCATAACACCAGGGTTGCTGGTTCGATCCCCACATGGGCTGTGTGAGCTCCACAACTAGATTGAAACAACTACTTGACTTGTAGCTGATGGGTCCTGGAAAACACACTTAAATAAAAGTTTAAAAAAAAAAAAGAAAGAAAGACATATCAACGTAGTTGTTTAATTGGGAAACGTTAGAAAAAGATGCAATAAATTGGAAATGTTCTGTCTGAATAACTACAACACGTAGCACTTTGGACAGAGTTCAGTGACATTTTAGATAAGGTAGAATGAGTTGGAAAGCACTTACTTTATTTTTAGGTACGTTTTGTTTGTAAAGCCTGCTTACTAATGACCCAGGCCTCCATGCCAAACGTGGATGAGAGCGCATCCAAGCCTGTGGAGCAAAACTGGATGTAAGACCAGCTGCTGAGGGCGAGGTCCCAAGCGAGAGAACCAAAAGCCCAGCCAGAGAACGGAGGCTGGTACCCAAGACCTCAGGAGAATCAGCTTTTTAAACTAAACACTGAGACGGGGAGCAGAGACACAGAAGGCAGCAGGTTAGGGATGGGCCCAGGAGAGAGAGACAGAGACAGGAGGTACACGCTGGTCTGGGGAAGGAGAGAGAGCCCCACATCCTCCCGAAGACTTGGCTGTGAAAACAGCCCCATCTTGGTTTGCCTTAACGCGTTCGGACACTCAGATATCTGACACCTTTCTTCTGAGGAACCTAAAGTGCTTTGGAATAGTGAAACATACAGGTAATTTGCCAGTTTACTAACATCCAAAATGAACTTCCTCTTACGTGCTTGCCCAATAACTTATGACTGGTGGGTTTATAGATTTACTGTAACCAGGACACCATTACCCAAAAGCTGTGGGTGTCAGTGGGGCCAAGCCCGTTACGGTAAATACAGTAAGTGGGGATGTTTCTCCAGTTCACATTTTTCAGGCTGCATGTTGTCTATCTCCAGTGTCTCTGTCTCTGGAACAATGTCCACACCATGCTGCCCACAAGACAGCCTGGTTCCACCGTGGACCCACAGTAGTCATTGGTTCATGCAGCCATAGCTTCAGAATAATGAGGCATCACTTACCCATGAGTACTTTTTTTAAAAAAATCACTTTTTCTGTTCACATCAAAATATAAATCATGGAATTTTAAGTAAAATTCTTGTTATAATGTTAGAAAAATGTTTGTAACATGGCATCTTTCACCTAAGAGCTGTTTTATTAAGCTTTATTTTCCTCAGCTAGATATCTATACGTTATTAAGAGTCTCAGCTGATATTTCGTAGCTTTCAATTTAAAAATGGCTTCTTTTATGCAGTAGTATTTCATTGAGTTCTCACAATAACCTGTGAGATTAGCACTCAGGCCGTAATACCCCTATTTTATAGATGAGGAAATGCAAATTAGAGGTTAAATGACTTATTCAAGGCCACTTTTAAATGTATATTCATTCACCTCTTTCAAAGAAAGATTTGAAAGCAGCTAAAAGTAAACAACCCCCGAGGCCCTAGCAGAGGCCACAGACTGCTTGTCCCCTCTGCTGAGTCTCCGACCTGACAGCCTCTTGTGGGAGGCTCTGGGCTCAGACCTCTGCTCTCTCCTCTGAGCCTCACACTGGACGTCAAAGCCTGTTTGACATCTGATCTTGGATGTGTAATGGGCACCCAAACAATAACTCCTGGGAAATTCTACTCCCCAAACCTGCTGCTTCCAGAGTCTTCTCTGTGTGGTTAAAACTAACTCCATCCTCCTGCTATGCACATCTAAAGTCCCCTCACTGTTGTACCTTATTCCTCACAACCCCACAGCAGATTCCATCAGCCCTACCTTCAAAATACACACAGAATTTGACCCCTTTTCACTACTTCCTCCACTGCTATCCTGATGGAAGCCACCACATCTCACCTGTATTATTGCATTAGCTTCCTGACTGGTCCGACATGAGACCTGGCTCCCCACTCCATCCTCAGCCTATTCTCAACAGTTTCCTCGCGCAGGTCCGTCTCCCTCGAGTAAAAGCCAAAGCTGTCCCTGCGGCCAGCCAGTCTCCTCTACACTACTGTCATCCCTCCATTACTTCTCTGATGGTTCCCCTCCCCATCCCTTCAGCTACACTGGCCTCCTTGCTGTCCCTTTAAAGGGCTGGGAACGTTGGCTCATTTTGCTTCAGGGCCATGGTACTGGATGTCTGCCCGGTGGCTCCCAGTTGTCACCTTTGCAGGGAGGCCTTGCAGTGACCAGGTATTTAAAACAGCCCTGCCCCCACGCCCCATCCTCCATCTTGCCTTATTTTAATTCACCATGCTTAACCTCCTTTTAACACACATTGTAGCTTACTTGTTTGTATTGCTTAGTTTCTCTCCCTGCCCCCACCAGAATGAAAGTTCCTTGGAGGCAGGGACTCTGATTGGTTTTGGTCACAGATGTCCCCAACCACCTAGAATGCTGCCTGTCACATACCGTATTCCCCCCAAAATAAGACCGGGTCTTATTAAGGTTTGCTCCAAAAGACGCATTAGGGCTTATGTTCAGGGGATGTCATCCTGAAAAATTCATGCTAGGGCTTATTTTCCGGTTAGGTCTTTTTTTCGGGAAAATACGGTAGCAGACATTCAGTACAAATTGAATGAATGAATGAATTTTGGCACATCAGTAAGATACTGTATGTAAAGAGCTCAACACTCATGCATACCCTGCCATGTAAATAATAGTGGCTGCTGTCATAATGTGCACTTCCTGTACTTTTTAAACATAAGATTTATAACTGTTTCTTGGTAGCCAAGGTGAAAAGGGGAATGCCATATTACATAATTCTCGTCTGAAGAAAGCACACTCACTCTTCAGGGGAAATGTATGTTTTTTCCTGTTAATAAGTTCTATAAGTAGTCTGTCACTCAGTATTTACATAAAGACAGTGCCAGCATAAGAAGCAGTGGCTTTTAGGGTGGTTTAATAGGAAATGACTCCTTTTCACTCTCCTACCACCCTGGTTGAAGCCACCCTTTTTTTCTCACCTGGATTATTGGACTGCTTTCTGATTCTCCCAGTAACCATCCCTAAGCAAGGGCAGTGATGATGGTTAAGCTCCTTATTATGAGTATTACTCTTTCAGGAAGAATAAAAGACTTAACAGGCAACAGGATTTGTTTACCGGAAGTTTATTTTTCACAGTGCAAATCAGCATTTGCTTGTGTCTCACATTAACCTGTTAGACAATTTTCTCCATTGCAGCACAATAACCTTTGTATTTTGAATATAGTTACTTAAAAAGAAAATAAGGCAAGATGGCAACACATTAAGACTCTCACTCACTGTTAAATTTGCCAAAGGGTAATAATATATGGATTTATTTCAGGTATCTGCTTTAAAAAGTCTTATAAACTTAATCTTTTTTTAATCAGATCTCTTCCTATTCTTTTTTTTTTTTTTTTTTTTTTTTTGGTTGTTGAGAGCCCACTGGCCCATGTGGGAATCGAACCGGCAGCCATTTGGAGTTAGGAGCATGGAGCTCTAACCGCCTGCGCCACCGGGCCGGCCCAGATCTCTTCCTATTCTTTACATTACTCAGATAATTTTTACTCAGGTACCTTTTTAATCTGAAAAATAATATATTAGTGGATCTAGTATCTGTCTTAGAAAAATAAAACTGATGTGTTCAGATGAGATCTTTGTTTTGATTATGATCTAAAACTCATGAAGAGAATGAAATACTCCAAATAAGACCATAGTTTCTTTCTGCATTGCTTTCCTAAATGAAATTTGTAAGACTGTGGGAAAATTAGTTTGGATCCTAGCTTTATTTTGAGGCTGAAGTGTACCATTTATAGCAGAAACTTGATTGTTCCAGAAAAGTTTTGTAAACATCCAGAAAGGTTAGAAGTTTGAATTATGTAACAGATTTGACTTTTTGCCCACTGTTAATATGCGTCACTGTGGAGACAGCCTTTCTGCAGTTCTTAAGAGGCCTGAGTCACTTGAGGACACGCGCGTTCCCTACTGCATTATAGATGAGTGGCTTCAGGCTTCCTGGAGCCAGAGAGTCCCTTAATTGTGTTTAAATGACTCCTGGGCTGGCTGCACAGTGTACATTAATAGGAACCACACTAAACTTTAAATGTTTTGAGTATACTGACCATTTGAAAATCTTTCACATACTGTAAGGTGCAGGTCATTTCAAGGTGTTATTTGAGAACAGTTTTTGTTCAGAGAGGTTGGCTTTTTAAAAGCTTGATCCTGTTTTAGGAAAGAGTAGAAGTAAAGTAATGTTGAAAACACTAAATTCTCATGCCTCTGTTAAGGGCCAAATGACTTGGTTTGGGCCACTGAAAATTCACTGAAACTCTGAACTTTATTCAGTGTGCTAGGTTTGCAAAAACCCAAGAATTGTCTTTATCCCCAACCGTTGTTTCTCTGACTGTGAGCTATAATCGTGAGTTGTGTTTTTACAACCTATGGCCTATAGCTTTTTTATTTAAAGAACTTTTTATTCTGAAATAATTTCAAACTTACAGAAAAGTTACAGGAATGGTACAAATAACTTGCTTATACTCTTTACCTCGAATTACATTTGCTTTTTCATTTCTACTCTATACACACACATTTTTTTCTGAACCATTTGAAAATAGGTTATCACATTATGCCTTTTTTTTGTTTGTTTTGTTTTGTTTTGTTTTGGTTGTTGAGAGCCCACTGGCCCATGTGGGAATCGAACCGGCAGCCTTCGGAGTTAGGAGCACGGAGCTCCAACCGCCTGCGCCACCCGGCCGGCCCCATTATGCCTTTTTTACCACTTGATTCTTCAGCATTTATTTCCTAAGAACAAGGATATTCTCTTAAAACCACAGTACAGCTTTCAAATGTAAGAAATTTAATACGGATATACTACTTTTTAACTAATCAACAGTCCACATTCCAGTTTTGCCAGTTATCTATTGTGATTGATTTAGCTCAAGAACTAAATTTTGTTTTAAACTCTGTTCCTGCCAATCTCTTCTGTTCTTTCTACCTTTTTCAGTGAGCCCTTGTTTCCTCCTTGCTTTTTTTCAAAAACAGTTTTATTAAACAACTTCACAATAGCATTAAAAAGAATACATAAAGAAAACACCTACACTGTCCTTGTAGTGAGGCGCCCTCCCTAGTGGTCTCATGTGGCGAACAAAGTACCTTTACTGTGACACTTAGGGGTGGCTAGAGGGCTTAGTCTGGACCACACAAACAAGAGTGTAGCTTGGGGTCACTTTAAAGGGCCTGGATTTATACCTGCTTGTAAGGAAAAGATTTGATGATTAGAAGATAAAACTAACATCTTCCTAATATTTTGAAGTAATTATATAAATGGAACTGAGGACTAGTTTACTATCTGTAATGGTTTTATTGATATACTATTCACAGACCATGAAATTTATCTTTTTAAAGTATATCGTTCAGTGGTTTTTAGTATATTCACAAGTTATGTGACCATCACCATATCTTAATTCTAGAACATTTTCATCATGCCAGAAAGAAATACGTACCCATTAGCAATCAGTCCCCATTTCCCCCTCCCCCAACCCCTGGCAACCACTAATCTATATAGGTGATGCTATTGTAAATAGAATTGCTTTTTTATTTCCATTTTCATATTGTTTATTGCTACCATGTAGACATACAGGGGTTTTTTTTGTATATTGATCTTGTATTGTGCAACCTTGCTGAACTTGTTTACCAGAGTGATTTTTTTAGTGGATTCCTTAGTATTTTTATATATATCATTTTGTCTGTGAACAAAGATAGTTTTACTTTTTCCTTTTCAATCTAGATACCTTTTTTTCCTTTTGTCTAATTGCTAGCCTACTGCTTTTTAGGAAAGCTCTTAAAATTATAAATATTCTTTATATTCAAGCAATTTAAATAGTTTATAAGCATCCAAAAATTTGGAAAGGAGAAGCTAAGATTCAGAATTTTATTTAGTTTGTACATTCAGAGAATCTAGGCCATGAAAATTACTGATCTGAGGAAGGAAAGGACAGGAAATAAAACTACAAATGGATAAAACTTTAGCATTTTCCAACATGCCAGGGTCCAAAACATCAACTTAGTTCTTAGGCACAAAAAATTTCAACTTGGTTTTGGAAACTTTTTCTCTATGAAAAAAGTGAAAGTTGATAGAAATAGAATTGGCAGGATTCACTTTACTATTCACTTTTTAGGAGTATCTTTTCTATAAAGTGAAAGATATCTTTACTTTCAATGTTATAATGAAGGTGAAACATTATATAACTCTTTTGAAAATTATGATTATTTGTGAGCTTGACCTACTTAGAATGCTGTCAGATTGGAGGTACTATTGACCAAGTGAAGAAAAACCCTCAGTAAGAAAAGGAGATTAAATCAGAGAGGATCCTAATTTAACAATGCAAATTCTCTTGGATACCATGAAAATTGAGCCATTACAAAGAATAAATTTAACCAACTTGAAGAATCATTATATTGGAGTGGGAAAATGCCTCTAAAAAATGTTCTATACAATCCTTTTAGGATTTTCTTAGTCACTTTTAATCAGAAACTATATGTAACAATTTTTTTTTAAACATGTTTACAAGGGTATGGAAAAGTTGGAACCCCTTGTGTTGCTAGTAGGAACTGAAATGGTGCAGTGTGGTGATAGTATGGTGAATTCTCAAAAAATTAAACAGAACTACCATATAATCCAGCAATTCCATTTCTGGGTATATACCCAAAAGAATTTAAAATAGGGACTTGAACAGATATTTGGACAGTCATGTTCATAGCAACATTATTCACAGTAGCCAAAAGGTGGAAGCAACCCAATTTGTGTATTGACAGATAAAGAGATAAACAAATGTGGTTCATCCATACAATGGAATATTACTCAACCTTATAAAGGAAGGACATTCTGACACAAACTACAGCAGGGATGAACCTTGAGGACATTATGCTCAGTGAAATAAGCCAGTCAGAAGAGTACAAATACTGTACGATTCCACTCATATAAGGTACCAAGAATAGTTAGATTCAAAGACAAAATAGAATGGTGGAAGGCAGGGGCCGAGGGAGGGGGATTGGAAAGTCAGTGCTTAATGGGTATGGTATTTCAGGTAGAGGAGATGGAAAAAGTTCTGGAAATGGATGGTGGTGATGGTTTCACAACATTGTGAATGTAAATACCACTGGACTATACACTTAAAAATGGTTAAAATAGTAAAATTTTATGTATGTATGTATGTGTTTTATGTATGTATACCACAATAAAAAAAATTAAAAAGAAAAATCAAGCGCAGTATTCTATTTGAACTTGAGATACAAGGTTTTGGCTTACATTCATCCAGCCCATGAAAATTACCAGGTTTTTCTATTCCTTATATCCCTGTTTAGGGCTCTCCTACCATAGAGAAAGATCTAGAAGGTGGGGTTATCATAAATAAGGAGTAAATCCAAAGGAGTCTGTGAACCTGTTTCTCAGTGAACCTTGTTATACAGAGAGCATTGTTCCCTGTGTCAGACCCTTTGCTGGTGTTGGTACTCCCTTACAGGATTTCCAGGGACAAACCCTGAACACCTTGCTCCCATGTGAACAAGACGGGGGGAAAACGTCGTGCAAACGTATCACACTGATGCTCTGAAGCATGTTTTCTCACTGTACTAATGAAACCATATTCTTCAGCCTCCTGATTCTGTGTTGTAATATAATCAGAGAAGGTCTGGGGTCTTGGAAACAATCTGTTCTTTATTCAAGGAGCTAATGTGAAGGCTGACACCTCACTTTGCATAGGCTTTGCTTAAGGATTTAAAAGATGCGTCTTTTCTTATTCAGGTCGATCTTGGAGAAGGAGGGACCAAAGTCACTTTTTAGAGGCTTGGGTCCAAATTTGGTTGGAGTCGCACCATCAAGGTAAGCATTGAACTTTCAGCTGGCTCCCTACATACGTATGTGATACGCTGAGTCCTTTCTCACCGAAGGGCAGTATGGCTGGATGGACAGTATCTTTTTCTGTGTAAGGTTTGCCTTAATACAGCTGACAAGTAGAAATAGTGTTAACTGTTGGAGTGTCTTTAGTGTGTATGAGGGAAAGAGATTCTAGTTATTTTATCAAGTTGAAAATGAATCTGCTCCCATCCCTGGCACCTCTCTAAGTAAGTGTAGTATATGGTCAGCATTGGATCCCCCCAGATTACACATATTCATTTTGGCAAGACAAGTGTGGGATATTTTAGAAATATTAAAAAATGTTAAAGTTACAGTGTATGTTGGTGCTCAAAGGATTGGCATTTACCCAGAATGAAGAATATAAATGGACTTTGTATGTATATTACCAAAATCTCATTTTCCTCCCTGATTTTGGACCCTTCCATCGTCACTGAATACTTCCTGGAGGGACAAGCAGGAACTCCTGGAGGTGCCTGCAGCAGGTTTTGGTTTTAGCGCAGATAAGGTCAAGCTTTTGATACCATATTAACTTCTTTCCTGGATGATTTTCCTGAATGTTTCAGAGGTTGCGTGGGGACCTCGGTGCTCCTGGTGCCGTCCCGATGTCTTTATCATGCCCTGTCTTTGTCCTGACAGGGCTGTGTACTTCGCGTGTTACTCCAAGGCCAAAGAGCAGTTCAATGGCATTTTTGTGCCCGACGGCAATGTCGTGCATATTTTCTCAGCTGGCTCTGCAGGTACGTTACCCCAGTGAGCCGAGGTGAGTTTCTCACCTTCCTAAAGCACGCTGTGCCAAATGGCTTTTTCCAGGAGTTAGAAAATAGCTCTCTGCTACCCTTGCATCTAAAATCATTTTTCTAACATATATGTTGGAACTGATAAAATATGAGTGTTTGAGTTGTTTGTAATGTGGTTCATGTTTCTTTGACCACTAAAGTTTTTCATTCTCCCTCAAAATGTACCTGTTCCGTGTATGCTACTTGTTAGTGTCATGCTTCTTTTAAAGGCATTTCAATGTGGATTTTGTGTGTGTGTGTCTTTTATTTCATTTAAGTTATTTTCTAAAACTCGAGCTACTTTTTTTGTGACTCCCCATGGTGTCAAGCGCACCCCGTGTCCAGTTGGCACTTCTGTCCTTAACCCGTGGATGCCACGATGAGGGTTTGGGGCCCTTAGGGGCCGGTGACAGATCAGACCTTTCCTGTTCTCTTGAGGGAGTCTTCCACTTGCTGTAGAAAAGTCATAACAGGATTTTCTTCACCCGGGAAATAGTCGGCAAAAAACATGGACTTGTAGATTGCTGAGAGAAGGCTATGTCTTTTTACGTATAAGTTTTGTGTGTCTGTTTAAATAGAAAGGTGTTTGAAAACTTTAATGGGCATCTTATGAAAAAGTTCCACCTTCTGCCAGCCTGTAGGGCGTAGCCACCAGTTCTGTCTGCCTCTCTTATTCCAAATAAAAGTACCAGTAAACCGTCTGAATAGTTACAGATACTAATTTCTGGACCCCAAATAGAAAATACTGTTAAGCAAAACTACTGAGTAGGGAGCTCTGAGGAAGAAGTGTGGTGTTAAAATAGGGCAGATGGATGGGGAGTTAACCATAAGCTAAAAGCTGTTCATCAGTTTGTAACTTTTGCAAAATTAACTTAGAAGAACCCTTGGTAAATAAAATGGCCCCGGAGGGAGTCTTTTAAACAGCTCTCTAGGCTCCTGGTATCTAACTAATCTGTTTGACTGTGGAGGGAACAAGGTATTAGAGAAGGGCCACTGGGTGTCAGGCTAATGCCTTGATACTGCTTGTTTGGGGTTGGTCTGGAATGGTTAGCAATATTAAGAGTGGGAAGACTGAATAAAATAATGGTACCTATCAGTAGATCAGTCTTAAAACTTCAATTTCCTGAAATTAGTCGGGCATTAAAATGTCTAAGTTTGGATTTAGGTAAATGGAGATTTAGTTCCTTCCTGTCTTAAGTTTGATATAAGGTAACCTTTTAAAACATTATTTCTGTGCCTGAAGCTTACAACGTTTTTCAAGTTTCATATTTACCGTAGGACTCACATTAACAGAAGTGTCAACAGCACCACCTAGCGGCTGAAAACACTAGTTAGGGCTCTAGAAAATTAAGAGATTTATTTTAGGTCAAACACACCAACAAAAATTACATTTTCAGGAACTATAGCTTCTGTCTGCAGTATAGACATGTAACTGCTTCGTACTCTCCATTTTTGTTATTAAA